>NC_135975.1:7236123-7548954 GCF_053455715.1 Rhinoraja longicauda
CACATAGAGAGTGGTGAGTCTGTGGAATTTTCTGCCACAGAAGGTAGTTGAGGCCAGTTCATTGGCTATATTTAAGAGGGAGTTAGATGTGGCCCTTGTGGTTAAAGGGATCAGGGGGTATGGAAAGAAGGCAGGTACGGGATACTGAGCTGGATGATCAGCCATGATCATATTGAATGGCGGTGCAGGCTCGAAGGGCCGAATGGCCTACTCCTGCACCTATTTTCTATGTTTCTATGTTTCAGATTCTTGAGACCCATTCAATTAGTCTCGCCTCTCCCCCCCCCCCCCCCCCCCCCCCCACCCCCTCCCCCGTGAATTTCCAACACATTAAATATTTTCACTTGTCCATTAATGTCTGATTTGCATAAACCACGACTTATATGAAATTTTACAACATTAACGGGGACTTTGAGCCTGGTTTTTGGTGTCTGATTTTACTTCAAAATACAAGGTGACCATGATTGAGGATCTCTCTTTAGGGGTTAAGGTGGACTCCGGGTCACAGCGGTCCATAGCGGTCATGAGGTCACAAGAAATAGGAGTAGAATTAGGCCATTCGGCCCATCAAGCCTACTCCCGCCATTCGATCATGGCCGATCCATCTCTCCCTCCTAACCCCATTCTCCTGCCTTCTCCCCATAACCTCGGACACCTGATCCAGAGAGTGCCAGGGGTGGACACGTTGTGCCAGGGCAGGGAGAACACGTGGAGGCTGTGGAGATCCCAAACTAGCCCCACCCGTGCACCGAGCACGAATGCTGGACCATCCGTGACAATCCTGGTGTCTGGTTCGATCTGCTTCAAGATCAGCGTCTTGCTAGCAACCATCAGCCTCTTGTCCACTGCACGACACTAACCTCAGCCGCTGTGATCCGCAGAGTGAAGGTCCCGGGTAGAGTGGGTGTGGAGAGGATGTTTCCACCCGTGGGAGAGTCTAGGACCAGGGGCCACAGCCTCAGAATAAAAGGACGTACCTTTAGAAAGGAGACGAGGAGGAATTTATTTAGCCAGAGGGTGGTCAATCTGTGGAACTCATTGCCACAGCCGGCTGTGGAGACAAGTTAATGGTTATTTAGAAGACGGAGACTGACAGATTCTTGATTAATAAGGGTGTCAGGGGTTATGGGGAGAAGGCAGGAGAATGAGGTTAAGAGGGAAACACATTGAATGGCAGAATGGATTTGATGGGCCGAATGGCCTAATTCTGCTCATATCACTGATGATCCTCTATGACTGTGCTTCTTTGGTTGCATTGCGGACTTCGGGTTATGCACTATTATGGTTACTTAGTATTGCAGTTATTAATTTATTTGTATTTTTGATTACTATATATTATCTGCGTGTTATTGCGTCTAGGTGCCTGTTAAGCTGCAGCGGGTAAGAATTTCATTGTTCAATAGACAATAGGTGCAGGAGGAGGCCATTCGGCCCTTCGAGCCAGCACCGCCATTCAATGTGATCATGGCTGATCATTCTCAATCAGTACCCCGTTCCTGCCTTCTCCCCATACCCCCTGACTCCGCTATCCTTAAGAGCTCTATCCAGCTCTCTCTTGAATGCATTCAGAGAATTGGCCTCCACTGCCTTCTGAGGCAGAGAATTCCACAGATTCACAACTCTCTGACTGAAAAAGTTTTTCCTCATCTCCGTTCTAAATGGTCTACCCCTTATTCTTAAACTGTGGCCCCTGGTTCTGGACTCCCCCAACATTGGGAACATGTTTCCTGCCTCTAACGTGTCCAACCCCTTAATAATCTTAAACGAGCATCTGCAGTTCCTTCAGACACATTTCCATTGTTACTTGCAGCAGCACAGCAGGTACACATTGTACTGAGTAGATACCATAATAAAACAACAAAAAAACTCAATGCATTAAAAAATAAACCAACAATAACACTGCAGAGAAAACCAATGCCCCAAAGTCTAGGTAGTCCATTAGTACTTAGTTGGAGGTTATAGAAACAAGGAACTGCAGATGCTGGTTAACACACATAAGGACACAAAGTGCTGGAGTAACTCAGCTGGTCAGGCAACAGCTCTGGGGAACATGGACAGGTGACGTTTCGGGTCGAAGCACTTCTTCTGAAGTCTGAAAAGGGGTCTCGCCTCGAAACGCCGCCTATCCATGTCCTTCAGTCAGAGATGCCGCTGGGTTACTCCGGCACTCTGTGCCCTTTCAGTTGGAGGTCGTGGTGTTTAATAGCCTGGTGGTTTGTTGGGACACGCTGGCCTCCCACGCAGGATGGAGTTCCCTGCACGGAAATCGCACGAAGAAAGGACGCACTTAAATAAACGCGACGACTATTACATTTGGGATTGCAGCAGACGATGCATTCGGTTGCGGGAGGGGAATCTCGCCGGCGAATCCCTGTATTGCAACGACATCTACAGGGCAGATAGATCTTGCAAACTCAGCACTAAACGCTGGGGGGAAGGGAGAGGGGAAGGAAGGGAGGGAGGGAGGGAGGGGAAGGGAGGGAGGGAGGGAGGGGAAGGGAGGGAGGGAGGGAGAGGGAGGGAGGGAGGGGAAGGGAGGGGAAGGGAGGGAGGGAGGGAGAGAGAGGGAGGGAGGGGGGAGGGAGAGAGAGGGAGGGAGAGGGAGGGAGGGGGAGGGAGGGAGGGGAAGGGAGGGGAAGGGAGGGGAAGGGAGGGAGGGAGGGAGGGAGAGAGGGAGGGAAAGGAGGGGAGCGGCGCCGATTCTCGCAGGTCGGTCTGTAACGAGGACTGGGGAAGGACGTCGGCTGGTTTTGAGCGGGGATGGGGATGGGGATGGGGATGGGGATGGGGATGGGGATGGGGATGGGGATGGGGATGGGGATGGGGATGGGGATGGGGATGGGGATGGGGATGGGGATGTGACCAGTTGACCCTCGAGTGACTGCGGGCAGCCTGGGTTTAATTGCTGGCTGTAAACGAGTTCTGTTCTCATTGTTAATCGGCTTCAGAGGAGAGAGACCGGGAACATGTTCTCAGCGCTGTAGTCCAGTAACAGCCCAGATTTCCTCTGTCCGTAGTGTTTTGCCTTTCGTGTCACCAGCACCCCCCCCCCCCCTTCCCCTAACTGAACGCACCCCTTTGGTGTTGGGAAGGAACTGCAGATGCTGGCCTGCTACACCGAAGACAGACACAAAGTGCTGGAGTAACTCAGCGGGTCAGGCAGCATCTCTGGAGAGAAGGAATGGGTGACGTTTCTGAAGAAGGGTCTCTTCTCTCCAGAGATGCTGCCTGTCCCGCCGAGTTACTCCAGCACTTGGTGTCTCTCTTCGGGTTTTGGGTTCTCTCAATCAATATTCTCTTCCCCCCCCCTCCACTCACCCGCGTTAAAAGGTGTTCAATCTAAACCTGTAAACTCCACCTCGGTCCACGGTCAAATTGTAGCACACCATTGCCCTTCCAAGTCTTACAGAGACCAATCTGATCTCCCGGTGGCTGAGCACTTCAACTCCCCCTCCCACTCCCAGTCTGACCTTTCTGTCATGGGCCTCCTCCAGTGCCATAGTGAGGCCCACTGGAAATTGGAGGAACAGCACCTCATATTGCGCTTGGGCAGCTTGCAGCCCAGCGGTATGAACATTGACTTCTCCAACTTTAGATAGTTCCTCTGTCCCTCTCTTCCCCTCCTCCTTCCCAGTTCTCCCTCTTTCTTCCTGTCTCCACCTATATCCTTCCTTTGTCTCGCCCCCTGACATCAGTCTGAAGCAGGGTCCCCACCTGAAACATCACCCATTCCTTCTCTCCTGAGATGCTGCCTGACCTGCTGAGTTACTCCAGCATTTTGTGAATAAATACCTTCGATTTGTACCGGCATCTGCAGTTATTTTCTTATACAAGTCTTGTAGCTACTCTCTCGGGAAACGTGATAGTGATAATTGCTGGAGAGTGGATCTTCGCCTCCCCTCTCTCTGGAACAGGTCCACAAGGGATCGTGGAACTGAGCAAGTTCCCGCAAAGAGGCATTTCACCGCCCGACCCGGGTCACACACGATCTCACGCAGACAGATTGATACCACGGAGTAGCACTTTGTCGGTGATTACATTCGGACGTGTTTGGCTTTGGGGAATATTTCCCAGTCAATGCGTTTTCAAAAGCCTGATTTTGAACACATATCCCCCTCACCTCACGTACAAGTTCAAAAATACAGAGGACATACGCTATAAATTAGGGAACGTATTCTCACTTATGTGTTGCGACACAAAGGCGGCTACTCGGCCCACCAAGTCCATGCTATCCCCGCACCCGTCCCATTCCCCTTATTTCCCTGTGACCTGTCCCAACTACCTTGAAGGAGGGTCCCGACCCGAAATGTCACCTACCCACGTTTTCCAGAGATGCTGCCTGACCCGATGAGTTACTCCAGCATTTTGTGCCTATTTGTTGTAAACCAGCATCTGCTGTTCCTTGTTTCTACAACCACCTTTGATTCCTCCTTCACCTGCCCATACCAGTAATTCACAGTGGCAGGTTAACCTCCCAAGCTGCACAGGTTCAGGAGCATCAGGCTATTAAACACGACAACCTCCAAATAAGCTCTGAATTACAGACTTGGAGGCATTGGGTTTGTCTTTTTGCACTATTATGATTTGGGTTTAAAATATATATATATGTATTTATGTATACACAGTATACAGTATTCAGACCCTCAATCTGAAGAAGGGTCTCGACCCGAAACGTCACCCATTCCTTCTCTCCCGAGATGCTGCCTGACCTGCTGAATTACTCCAGCATTTTGTGAATAAATACCTTCGATTTGTACCAGCATCTGCAGTTATTTTCTTACACAGTATAAATATATATACTGAACTTAAGATAGATGCAAAAAGCTGGAGTAACTCAGCGGGTCAGACAGCATCTCTGACGTTTCGGGTCAAGACCCTTCTTCAGACCAGAAACCTCAACTATTCCTTTTCTCCAGAGATGCAACGAAGTGTTTATCTTTCCTGCTCGAGTGTTCAATATTTTTCAAAGTCAAAAGGTAACAAAACCAAATGTGTTGTTAAATATTTAAAGATATTTGAAGGCTCAGACTGAAGAAGGGTCTCGACCCGAAACGTCACCCATTCCTTCTCTCCAGAGATGTTGTCTGACCCGTTGCGTTACTCCAGCTTTTTGTGTCTATCGTCGGTTTAAACCAGCATCTGCGGTTCCTTCCTACACAGAAAGACTGAACTTTTTTGATTTGTTTATTATATCGTTTACTGTGTGCTATGTTTTACATGTTCTGTTGTGCTGCTGCAAGTACGAATTTAATTGTTGTGTCTGGGACACACGACAATAAAACACTCTTGACTCCTTTGTGATGATGTGGGACACTTGGTCCCGAGAGCTATTATTGGAGCCAGGTTACTGAACCTGTGAGGCATCAGTACCGACCACTGAATTCACCCAAAACTCTTGGACAAAGCATTTAAATAGATTGCAAAAGAGTTCAAGGCACAATTTTAACCAGAGGACAATGTGCATGGATCACGAGTTAATGCTTCTTTTCTACATTTATCATCTTGATAGCAAAAGAGGGTCACGATGAGAAGGCTGAAGAGAGGGGACTGCTGCTGAGATATTTATCCGACTTTTTGTACTTCAAGTATCTGTACTTTTCCAGCATTTTATGTTTATTCATCGGATCAGCAGCTTTCATGGTTATCTCTGTTGTCCCACAGAATTAAACCAACCCACTACACCCAATAACATGGACCTATTGTCAGATGACTTCAACATCAAGTCATAGAGTCATACAGTGTGGAAACAGGCCCTTTGGCCCAACTTGCCCACACCGACCAACATGTCCCAGTTACACTAGTCCTACCTGCCTACGCGTGGCCCAGATCCTGTCTTATCCATATACCTGTCTAAATGTTTCTTGAATGTTGCGATAGTCCCTGCCTCAACTACCTCCTTGTTCCATACACCCACCACTCTTTGTGTAAATATGTCACCTCTCAGGATCCTATTAAATCTTGCCCCCCTCACCTTAAACCTATGTCCTCTGGTTCTTTAATACCCTACTCTGAGCAAGAAATTCTGTGCGTTTGCCTGATCTATTCATCTCATGATTTTGTACATCTCTATGAGATCACCCCTCATCCTCCAGCGCTCCACAGAGTCCCAGCCTGCTAAACCTCTCCCCACATAGCTCAGGCCCTCGAGTCCTGGCAACATCTTCATAAATATTCTCTGTACCCTTTCCAGCTTGACAACATCTTTCCTATAACATGGTACCCAAAACTGAACACGATACTCTGAATGCGGCCTCACCAACGTCCTATACAACTGCAACATAACCTCCCAATTTCTATACTCAGTGCTCTGACTGATGAAAGCCAATGTGCCAAATGCCTTTTTGACCAACCTATCTACCTGTGATGCCACTGTCAATGCCACCTGTATTCCGAGATCCCTCTGCTCTACAACATTCCCCAGAGCCCTACCAACTCTCCCACGAGCCCTGCTTGAAGGTCTATATATCCTTTTTAATGTTCTTTCGACATCTGCAGTAAGATGCTGCAAGTGCTCTATCAATCAGTGATGGCCAGTGCCATCCTCTTCGTTGTCGTCTGCTGGGGTAGCAGGGCGAAGGCCGCGGATGCCAACAGAATTAACAAGCTCATCAGGAAGGCTGGCTCCGTCCTGGGGGTGGAGTTGGATTCACTGGAGATGGTCTTGGAGGGGTGGATGCCCCTCAAACTGCAGAGCATCTTAGACAATACAGCTCACCCCCTCCAAGACACACCGGTCAACCTGAGGAGCACCTTCAGCAACAGACTGGTTCCACCAAGATGCAGCACAGAACGCCACAGGAGATCCTTCTTCCCTGCGCCTATCAAACTGTACAACTCCTCCCCCCTCTGTCATGGGTTAGACTGACTCCCCTCCCACCCTCCCCAATCCT
Organism: Rhinoraja longicauda; assembly: GCF_053455715.1. Taxonomy (NCBI): domain Eukaryota; kingdom Metazoa; phylum Chordata; class Chondrichthyes; order Rajiformes; family Arhynchobatidae; genus Rhinoraja; species Rhinoraja longicauda. The sequence continues at coordinate 7,243,014 of NC_135975.1, forward strand.
TGCACATCCCCAATCCTGGACTTTCCACTTGTCACTTTCATTTAATGTTTCATGTATCTTGTTGCGTTTTATGACTGTTGGCAGACCAATTTCCCTCGTGGGATAAACAAAGTTTTATTGTATCACATCGTTAAATGCATTCAATGTCTTGGTCCCCAGCTCCTTCTATGGTAGAGAACGTTGTGGTCTCATCAAGTTCCAAAAATAATTGTGAGATGATATCCTATAACAAGGAATGCAGGAGGGGAAGGGGGAGGCAAAATAACTCAATCTATCCAAATACATTAATCACATCCATGTGGTTTAACATCTTCCATGGATTTTATCAAACGCATTCGGCTCTAACTGACCAGACAGCAGGAAATCACAATCCAAACATGTATTTTTTGTGAGAGGGAGAAAGTTTAAAGGAAATGTGCGAGGCAATTTTTTTACAGAGGGAAGATGAGCTTCTGAACAAGGGTCCTGATGTGGCATTACCTATCCATGTTCTCCAGATATGCTACCTGATCCGTTGAGGTACTCCAACACACTTGTGTTTTTTTTCTGCATCTGCGTTGTGCCTGATTAGTTCAAAATGGCAGTACAGGCACTGTGGGCCGAAGGGCCTGTTCCTGTCCTGTATTGTTCTACGTACTATGCTTAATGTGCAGCCTTGCATGTTACCAGTTACATTAATGCTGCAGCAAATTAAACTAATATGAAGCGAATTCTTGGTAGTTATTTACACATGTTTACACTGTGACTGTCAACAGCTTAATCTATGAAAGCAGCACCTTGATATATTTAATTCTGTTGCCGCAACCACTGAATGTGAGTAAGTGTGTATTATGGAAACCTATCTGGATAATCTTGGAACAGAATTTTATGCAAGTCAAGGTTAGAGAATGAAACCAGATTAAGGGTGAATATAAGATTTGTAAGAAAAATCCGTATTAAGAAGGAACCATGCCAAGAGTTGTGAATCATACCAGCTTGCTGAGCTATCTGTATCACACTCTAAAGCTAACTAAAACCTCACAGATAATCATAGCTTGTTAGAGTCCTGTGGATAATGGGATTTGGGCTTCTAACTCAGGACAGGACCAATTTAAATTGGAATAATTCAGTTGTTGTAGAAAGTTAATGGTTTCTAGGCTTTATTTCAAAATCTCATATTTTTCTTTTCTCCTTCATCAATCATTGTTATTCTAGTTTAACTCCATCTATTATTGGACTTCAGTTCATCCCATCTCCTCCTCTGTGGTTTCATACCCCTCCCTTAATTTTTAAATGAGAAATAATCCCACGTAACTCTCAGAATGTTTTTGTAGAAATGCGTGCAAAACCAGAAATCCCAGACTACCTGGCATCCCTCACTTTTGTCATTTCAACGACACTCAGTTGAGTTTATTGTCACACGTACTGAGGAACAGTGAAAAGCCTTTGTTGCGTGCTATCAAGTCAGCAGAAAGACAATACATAATTACAATCGAGCCCTTTATAGTGCAAAGATGCATGACAAGGGAATAACGTTTAGTGCAAAGTAATGCCAGCAAAGTCCGATCAAGGATAGTCCGCTGGTCACCAATGTGGTAGATAGTAGTTCATCACTGCTCTCTGGTTGTGGTAGGATGGTTCAGTTGCCTGATAACAGCTGGGAAGAAACTGCCCCTGAATCTGGAGGTGTGCGCGTTTTCGCACTTCTATACCTTTTGCCCGATGGGAGAGGGGAGAAGACGGAGTGGCCGGGGTGCGACTCGTCCTTGATTACACTCAAGCACAAAGTACCGAATTGCTGCAGTTTTCCCAGATTGGTAAACCTCGCCCACTGAATGTGAAACTGTTTGGACTTGACACAAGTTCAGTGACTAATTTGGTTTTAAGGAAGAGGACTTTTTTCATTTAATGAGTTACATTAGATGTATTTGATTCTGTTTGCCAGTATTTTCTATTTTATTATAAAGTCCGTCATACAGCACAGACAGGCCCTTCGGCCCAACTCACCCATGCCAACCAAGACGCCCAATCTAAGTGAGTCCCATTTAATCACATTTGGCCCATATCTCTCTAAACTTTTGCTGTCCTGACCAAAATAGTGGGTCAGGTACAATAAAAATATTTAAAATAATATATATATGCTAAGTATATGTTTTATTTATATATATGCTAAATTATATATATGTGCATGGTTTATTAGCTGTCAAAGCATTTCCATTGGTAGTCTGCTGGGCCCATAGTTACCCGTTGTACAAGATGTTGGTGAGGCCACATTTGGAGTATTATGCTTAGTTTTTATGATAAGAAAGATATTGTTAAGCTAGAAAGAGTGCAATGAAGGTTTGCCAGGAATTTGCCAGGACTTGAGGACCTGAGCTAAAGGGAGTAAGTGGGCACACTAGGGCTTTATACCTTGGAGCACAGAAGGTTGACAGGTATTCAGAAAAGAGGTGTGTAAGATTATAAGGGGAATTGATGGGATGAATGCACAGTGTTTTTCCTAGAGCAGGGGAATCAAGAACCAGACTTAGGTTTAAGGTGAGAGGAGAAAGAGTGAATAGGAATGTGAGGGGCAACATCGCCTGCCCAGCCTGGCTCTGCAAACAGAACACAGTGCCGTCGCCAGGACAACGGGTCTTTATGGACAAGTTAAGACAGTAACATTTATGACAACTCTGAATTAGAACGACACAAGACGGTGCCGGAAATCATTCCTTTGGTCTCCAGCCTTCAATTGTGCGCAAGGATAAGGATAGCGGAGTCAGGGGGTATGGGGGGAAGGCAGGAACGGGGTACTGATTGAGAATGGTCAGCCATGATCACATTGAATGGTGGTGCTGGCTCGAAGGGCCGAATGGCCCACTCCTGCACCTATTGTCTATTGTCTACAATACTGGGCACCACACTTACTACGCCCTACGGTGAGAGGGGCAAAGGTTAAAGGAGAGGTGCGGGACAAGTTTTTTTAAACACAGTGGGTGGTGGGTGGTGGGTGGTGGTGGTGCAGGCAGATTCAACAGTGGTGTTTAAGAGGTTTTTATATCGGCACATGGATATGCAGGGGATGGAAGGATATAGGTCAGGTGCAGGGAGATGCAATTAGTTTATCTAGGCATTAGGTTTGGTACGGACATAATGAGCTGTAGGTGTAAGAAGGAACTGCAAATGCTTGTTTACAAAGCTAGACCTGAAATGCTGGAGTAACTCAGTGGGTCAGGCAGCATCTCTGGAGAAAAGGAATAGGTTGAGACTCTTCATCAGACTGAAGGTGTCACCTATTCCTTTTCTCCAGAGATGCTGCCTGACCCGTTGAGTTACTCCAGCATTTTGAGTCTATCTTCGTTGGGCTGAAGGGCCAGTTCCTGTGCTGTGCTGTTTTATGAATGGTGTTTCCAGTCTTTAGATTGACAGAAGCCATTTACCCAGACTGGTAACAGGCCACAGTTCTACAGGAAAACTGTAGATGCCTGTGTTGTTCTCACAGCAGAGGAGGCTCAGAGGAGATTTAATAATGGTTTCCCAAATTATGAATGGCTTTGATAGACTAAATGAGAAATTGTTTTCAGCAGCAGGAGGGACATTCAGCAGGGAAGATAAATTTAAAGTAATTGGCTCAACCAATAGGGAGGTGATGAGATTTATTTTTATACCGTGAGATGCAAATCTGCAATGTACTGTCTGTAAAGTTGGCATAATCAGATGTAATAAATCTGTGCGAAAGCAAGTTTTAAAAGTGAATTAGAAAGGAAAATAATACACATAGCAGCGGGGAAGCAATAGGGAAGTGGGGCTAATTGGAGCAGTCCCATGAAATAACTCCAAACAGCTAACCCCAAACCTTTCAACAAGGTAATGACAGGTTATTTACCTGCAACATTGACTATGTTTCTTTCTCCACAGATGCCGTCTGACCTGCTGAGTATTTTCGATCTTATCTGTAATATTTAGCATTTAGCTCTTGAGAAATCAAAAGGTAATTCAGGATATTAAGTAGACAATACACGAGCCTAGTCTATTTCTCACTCTACCTAATAGTTTAGTTTAGTTTTATTTTAGAGATACTGCCTGGAAACAGGCCCTTCAGCCCACCAAGTCCATCCCGACCAGCGACCCCCGCATATTAACACTCCCCGACACACACGAGGGACAATTTACAATTAAACCATGCCAATTAACCTACAAACCTGTAGGCCTTCGAGTGTGGGAGAAAATCAGAACTGGGAGAAAATCCAGGCAAGTGGGACTTGGGAAGCTGGGACATTGTTGGCCGGTGTGGGCCTGTTTCCACACTGTATCACTCTTTGACTCTATGACTCTAAAATCCACGCAGCTCACGGGAGAATGTACAAACTCCGTAACGACAAGCACCCGTGGTCAGGAGGACCAAACCCGAGTCTCTGGCGCTGTAAGGCAGCAAATAGTTTCATACTGATATAGTAAGCTCCCTTCACTCTTCTAGAAACAAAGAACTCCAGATGCTGGTTACTACACAAAAAGATACAAAGTGCTGGATTAACTCAGCAGGTCAGGCAGCATCTGTGGAGAGAATGGTTCAGTGACAGAACACTCTTTGCACTGATCTCCAACATGCCTCGTTTTTAATAGAGAAGTAATCTTAATTTTCTTTAATCTCCACATCGGCAAATGAGATAGTGGGTAATATACTCACTGAAGTATTGTCTTGAAATACTATTGCAATTATAAAACAAAGGAAAAGCCAAAGGAAGCTCAGTGAGCTAAATGGGAACATTATAAATGTGGTGCACAATGCAAACTTGCTCATTAGTGTGAACTGGTCCCTTGGTACTGTATCAATAACCTGGGGGAGGAGATTCCTTTCGTCAGAAAGGCAACAATGCCTCTTTAATCAGTATTGGCATTGGATTACTCTTGGTAGGTGTACCGAGATACAGTGAAAAACTTTATTTTGTGTGCAAGCCTTGAAAATTAATCCATCCATGAGTACAATCAAACTGTATATAAGTACAAGTAGTGCAAAAAGAGAAAGGAAACAATGCAGAATATACAATGAAAAAAGACACAATGTGCTGGAGTAACTCTGTGGGTCAGGCAGCGTCTCTGGAGAACATGGACAGGCAACCCTTCTTCTGGTTGATTATGGTGGGGTGGAGGGGGGGGGGGGGTGGGTCAGTAAGAGAGGAGGGGCAAGACTAAGCCTGGCAAGTGAGAGGGAGCAGTGAGAGAGGGTCTCAGAACCCCCATCAGAGAGAGGAGGAAAACTTCTTTAAATTAGGCATACCTTGAGGAGATTTCACAGCAGGGCAGGAAAATGGAGAAACAAGGAATTAACTAAGTCTGCTCTTTATCTGTCAGAGAAAGAAAATATCTGTGATAAAGTGAGACCAGTAAATCATGAGATGTCAACCAAACAGCTTGGTTTGGGAACAGCTCCATCCAAGACTGCAAGAAATTGCAGTGAATTGTGGACGCAGCCCAGACCGTCACACAAACCAACCTCCCTTCCGTTGACTCCATTTATACCTCACGTTGCCTCGGCAAGTCCAGCAGCATCATCAAGGACCAGTCTCACCCCGGCCACTCCCTCTTCTCCCCTCTCCCATCGGGCAAAAGGTACAGAATTGTGAAAATGCACACCTCCAGATTCAGGGACAGTTTCTTCCCAGCTGTTATCAGGCAACTGAACCATCCTACCACAACCAGAGAGCAGTGCTAAACTCTTTGGTGACCCTCGGACTACCCTTGAACGGACTTTGCTGACTTTACCTTGCCATTCGTCATTCCCTTATCATGCATCTATACACTGTGAATGGATCAATTGTAATCATGTATTGTCGTTCTGCTGACTGGATTGCACGCAACGAAGGCTTTTCACTGTACCTCGGTACACGTGACAACAAAGTAATCTGAATCAAATGGTTTAGTTGGAACTGTTAAAGGGTGATAATACAAGAAAAATCCCCTGATGTGGCTCCCCGGAGTGGAGGTCGGGCTGGCGGTCGATGAGAAGGGCAGGCCGTGGTCGACGATGATGTGGGCGGTCTGGAGGACGGGCCACATGGGTGCTGGACGACAAAGGAGGACCCGGCGTGGGGAACTGCCGTGAGGGAGGGGGGGAGCGAAGAACAAAGGAAGACCCGGCATGGGGAACCGCCGTGAGGGAAAGGGGGGGGGGGGGCAAAGAACAAAGGAAGACCCGGTGTGTGTGGGAAGGAACTAGAGCTGCTGGTTTAAATCGAAGATAGACACAAAATGCTGGAGTAACTCAGCGCGACAGGCGGCTTCTCTGGAGAGAAGGAATGGGTGGCTTGATTCTGAAGAGGGGTTCTCGACCTGAAACGTCACCCATTCCTTCTCTCCAGGGATGCTGCCTGACCCGCTGAGTTACTCCAGCATTTTGTATCTATCTCCAAAGAAAGACCTGGCGTGGAATACTTTGTCGGCGCCCTTTATGTGGTGACTCTTTGCATACCTTGGGTAGGCAAAGGAAAGAATATCACTGTGACTTGTGACATGTGACAATAAGGTAGTATTCATCCTAATGTGTAACAATCTGCTGGGCTGTAGACATGCTCAGGAGGACAGATTGTTCCAATGCAGAGAGTAAAGCACTGATGATGTAACAAAAATGACTAATTCTGATACAGGCAGAGAAAGAAAGTTGGAAAATACAATGGAGAAAATGAACAGGTGATGTTCCGAGTTGGGACCCTTCCCGACGTTTCCCGACCCGAAACGTCACCCATTCATTTTCTCCAGAGATGCTGTCCGACCCACTGAGTTACTCCAGCATTTTGTGTCTTGCCTTGGAATAAAACCCCAGCATCTGCAGTTCCTTTTTATTACATTGGAGGATTCAATATCAAGTCCAGAAGGCTACAAACTGTCCAGGTGGAAGATGGAGAACTGTTGCTCAAGCTTGCTTTCAGCATCATTACAGCAGTGCAGGTAACCACAGACAGATAGTTCATGGTGGGAATGGGAGGTAAATGAAGGTGGGAAGAGACAGGAAGCTCAGGGCTGAATCTGTGAATTAAATACAGATGTTCCTTAAAGCAGTTACCCAATGTGAGTTTGGTTTCTCCAGCGTTGAGGAGAACACATTGTGAACACCAAATGTAGTGCACTTGGGTTTATTGTACCCAAAGTACTTGCTTCATGGTCCTTCAGCCAACCTACCTCAGCCTGGGTGAACAATGAAGAGCTTATCATCATCATATCATCATATATATACAGCCGGAAACAGGCCTTTTCGGCCCTCCAAGTCCGTGCCGCCCAGCGATCCCCGTACATTAACACTATCCTACACCCACTAGGGACAATTTTTCACATTTACCCAGCCTATTAACCTACAAACCTGTACGTCTTTGGAGTGTGGGAGGAAACCGAAGATCTCGGAGAAAACCCACGCAGGTCACGGGGAGAACGTACAAACTCCTTACAGTACAGCACCCGTAGTCAGGATCGAACCTGAGTCTCCGGCGCTGCATTCGCTGTAAAGCAGCAACTCTACCGCTGCGCTACCGGCCGTCTTATAGTCATCGTTTGTGACCTTATCTGAACATGTCAATAGTCAATAGTCAATAGTCGTTTATTTGTCACATACACATATATGTGTAGTGAAATGAAACATTACCGGCAGTTCAACAATAACACCAATAAGAATAATCAATAAAAATGCAATAACACACACAATCATAAACTAACACCAAACAAAAGAAACATCCATCACAGTGAGTCTCCTCTAGTCACCTCCTCACTGTGATGGAAGGCCAGAATGTATTTTTCTCTTCCCCTGCCGTCTTCTCCCGTGGTCAGGCTGTTGGAGTTGCCACATCGGGGCAACATGCTACTACAACTGGGTTCACATCGTCATTTAGACACAAAAAGCTGGAGTAACTCAGCGGGACAGGCACAATCTCTGGAGAGAAGGGATGGGTGATGTACCCTTCTTCGGGATCTGGACCTGAAACGTCACCCATTCCTTCCAGGAGAAGGGGAGATGCAACGTGACCTGGGTGTCATGGTGCACCAGTCATTGAAAGCAAGCATGCAGGTGCAGCAGGCAGTGAAGAAAGCGAATGGTATGTTGGCATTCATAGCAAGAGGATTTGAGTTTAGGAGCAGGGAGGTTCTACTGCAGTTGTACAGGGCATTGGTGAGACCGCACCTGGAGTATTGTGTGCAGTTTTGGTCTCCTAATCTGAGGAAAGACGTTCTTGCCTTAGAGGGAGTACAGAGAAGGTTCACCAGATTGACCCTGGGATGGCGGGACTTTCATATGAAGAAAGACTGGATAGACTAGGCTTGTACTCGCTGGAATTTAGAAGACTGAGGGGGGATCTTATAGAAACATATAAAATTCTTAAGGGGTTGGAGAGGCTAGATGCGGGAAGATTGTTCCCGATGTTGGGGGAGTCCAGAACCAGGGGTCACAGCTTAAGGATAAGGGGGAAGTCTTTTAGGAGAGAGATGAGAAAACATTTCTTCACACAGAGAGTGGTGAGTCTGTGGAATTCTCTGCCACAGAAGGTAGTTGAGGCCAGTTCATTGGCTATATTTAAGAGGGAGTTAGATGTGGCCCTTGTGGCTAAAGGGATCAGGGGGTATGGAGAGAAGGCAGGTACAGGCTACTGAGCTGAATGATCAGCCATGATCATATTGAATGGCGGTGCAGGCTCGAAGGGCCGAATGGCCTACTCTTGCACCTATTTTCTATGTTTCTATGTTTTCTATGTTTCTCTCCAGAGACACTGCTGTCCTGCTGAGTTACTCCAGCTTTTTATGTCTATCTTCGGTTTAAACCAGCATCTGCAGTTCCTTCTTACAGCCTCATGTAATTTATTGTGCACAGCAGTTTAATCAAATATCTGTGTTCTAAGCCCCTTTTTCATATCAATGAATCACTAAAAAGAGAAAGGAGAAAAAAAAACTGTTCCAGCAATTCCACAGAATATATTGCCAAGATTTCAGGTTTATGACAGTCATCAGACTCAAGTGACATGATGTCTTTCTGAGCAACATTCATTCCATCAAAATGGATTGGCAGTGTGATGTTTACAGATCGCTTGTTTATATTGTGGATTTTATCTACCTTTCAATGAGAAACATACTTTCTATTCCCCTTGTACTGAGTGACGTTTGTCTATAAAGACCAGCTGGAGTTGGCCCTAAAGATGAACAAATTCTATTACTGTTAATGAACCGGTTTTGCTCTCTCTCTCTCTCCAACCCAAAAAGCTGGGGTAACTCAGCGGGGACAGGCAGCATCTCTGGAGAGATGGAATGGGTGACGCTTCGGGTCGAGACCCTTCTTCAGACTCAGACCGGTCTCGACCCAAAACATCACCCATCCCTTCTCTCCAGAGATGCTGCCTGTCCCGCTGAGTTACCCCAGCTTTTTGTGTCTATCTTCGGTTTAAACCAGCATCTGCAGTTCCTTCCCACACATTTGCTCTTTCTTTTCTTTTGGACCTTCCAGGACTGATTCTCTTCATCCCATTTTGCCCCAGAACCATGCATCCATTTGCTGTTCATGTTTCATTGGTGACAGTCATGTAAGACCAGGCTTGGAAAATAGTTTGAGTCAAAGTGCGGCACGGTGGCGCAGCGGTAGAGTTGCTGCCTTACAGCGAATGCAGCGCCGGAGACTCAGGTTAGATCCTGACTACGGGCGCCGTCTGGACGGAGTTTGTACGTTCTCCCCGTGACCTGCGTGGGTTTTCTCCGAGACCTTCGGTTTCCTCCCACACTCCAAAGACGTACAGGTATGTAGGTTAATTGACGGGGTAAATGTAAAAATTGTCCCTAGTGTGTGTAGGATAGTGTTAATGTGCGGGGATCACTGGGCGGCACGGACTCAGTGGGCCGAAGGGCCTGTTTCCGCGCTGTATCTCTAAATCTAAAAAAAATTTAAAAATCTAAACCAGTCTTAAAGTCAAAGAATGCCACGCCACAGAAAGGTGCCTTTTAATCCATAACGCTTTCCAATTAACCCAATTTTCCCAATTCTGTTACCATAGCCCTGCAATTATTCCTCAAAACATTTATGGTATGTCAATTGGCCTACCTCAAAGCACTGGGTTAAGGTGAGAAGGGAGATCTGAGGGCACATTTTTTCATGGAGGTGGTGCGTATATGGGACAAGCTGTCAGACGGAAAGGGAGGGACAGGTTCAATCAGAATGTTTAAAAAGCATTTGGGCAGGTGCATGGCTTAAGTTTAGTTTTAGGATTAATATATCATTGTCACGTGCACCGAGTAAGTGAAAAGTTTTCTTTTTCATGCTATCCCATCAGATTAGATAATACTGTACATAAATACAATCAAGTCAGACTCAAGTACAATAGGCAGAGCAAAGAGTGCAAAGGGAAGATTAGAGTGTAATACAGAATACAGTTCACAGCATGGTGCAACTGTTCCACTAGTTCTATGTTCCTTTTCTCCAGAGATGCTGCCTGACACGCTGAGTTGCTCCAGCGTTTTGTGTCTTTCTTCAGTTCCATGGACGAGCCTGATAACAGAGGAGAAGCTGTTCCTGAGTATGGTGGTGCGCACTTTCAAGCTTTGTTTCCTTTTTCCTAAGAGGTGTAGGAATAAGAAGGAACGACCGGGGTGGGACGTCTTTGATCATGTTGGCTGCTTTCCCGAGATGGTATAAAGTGTAGATGGAGTCAATGGTGGGGAGACTGGTCTGCTTGATGGACTGAGCTAAATCCAGCCCTAAATCTGGGCTAAAAGAAACTGCAATTTCTTGCAATCTTAGACAGACCCATTCCGAAACCAAGCTGTGATGCAACCCAACAGTGTGCTTTCTGTGGTATATCTGTAGAGGTTTGGAAGAGTAATTGGAGAAGTTTCCTCAGTCTCCCAACAGAGGCATTGATTGTCTTCTTGACTCTCACATCAATATGTTTCGTCCACGACAGATCATTAGTAATATTAATGCCAAAGAACATGGTGGCGCAACGGTAGAGTTGCTGCCTTACAGCGCTTGCAGCGCCGGAGACCCGGGTTCGATCCCAACTACAGGTGCTGACTGTACCGAGTTTGTACATTTTCCCCTGCGTGGCCTGCGTGGGTTTTCTCCGAGATCTTTGGTTTCCTCCCACACTCCAAAGACGCTTAGGTATGCAGGTAAATTGGCTTGGTAAATGGAAAAATTGTCCCTAGTGTGTATATTGTCCTAAGTGTCAATATGTGGGGATCGCTGGTCGGCGCAGACCCTGTGGGCCGAAGGGCCTGTTTCTGCGCTGTATCTCTAAATTAAACTAAAAACTAAACATGAAGCTTTGAATCATTTCCACCTTGGCAAACCGAGGCTGATTGGGGCATGTATTCCATGCACCCTGAAGTTGATTACTAGCTCTTTCATCTTACTGACAATGAGCGAGATGTTGCTGTCCAGACACCATGTTAGCACCGGATAAGAAGAGAGGGAAAATGGGATCAGCATAGCTAGGCATCTCGGTCGGCTTGGATTTGTTGGACTAAAGGCCCTGTTTCCATGCTGTAAGAGTCCATGGCTGTATGTTGAGATTCAACGTGTCTGTGGTTCAGTTGTCCAGAGCCTAGGCTGTAAACCAAGTGTGTTGATCACAGCAGTGCCACGCCCATGTGAAAATGCAAGTCCAGGTACTGGGAGAATCCAACCCAATGTATTTGCTGGAGAACTGTCAAGAAGTAAAGAAACCCTGAAGGCAGTGAGTCAAATTATCATGGGAGAATTTGCACATGAAAAATGAGTCAAAATTAAGCTGAGAAAGCAAATAATCAGAATTAGTTTAGTTTAGTTCAGTAATTAAGAAATAAAAGTGGACATTCAGAATTTCAATTAGATGCATTCATAGGGAAATGAATTGATTGAACCCTCTTCACAAAGAGGGGACAAAGATTCTCAGTGTGTTGATAAAGAGATCTTGATGAAGCATCTCTGAGACCAAATAGATGTAATGTGCATATCAAAGGCATGATAAGAAAGACAAATAGATCAAGATTAATTGATGGAAAATGACTTGAAGAAATTGAGTCTCCGAAGTGCACAATTTGAAAAGCTGAAAGCTGACAACTGTGATAGGCTGTATTTATATTAATTGGGAAGTCTAAAACAGTCCAACATTATCTGTGGCAGCCCCTATTCATTCAGGCTTCGATGGAATATCAAGCAGAAGAAAGGACTTCAATGCAATGCGATCAAGACATTTATGATATTGGTGATTTCATTTAATGCCTTTAAAAGATTAAAAAATTGATGAGGAGTGGCTGCAAGAATTTACGGCAAAGAGCAATCTGCACAAAAATTCAAGGCAGTGAATAAGGTTGTGGCAGGAGTCAGGTGAAAATACTCGAAACCTCAACATGCTACAGGTCTACGGTGTGTTACCCACTCAGAATGGGGATATTTGGTTAGGCCTGATCCTCACATAGTCTGACCCGTTGATAAGGTTTGATTAGAATGGGTGTCAGGGGTTATGGGGAGAAGGCAGGAGAATGGGGTTGAGAGGGAAAGACAGATCAGCCATGACTGAATGGCGGAGTGGACTTGATGGGCCGAATGGCCAAATTCTGCTCCAATCATGTATGAATGTGTTACAAAGTAGCAGATTTCCAATATCAAACTGGGAGATACTGGTTCACCAAAAAAACCCTCACAAAGTGCTCAGTGGGTCAGGCAGGACGATGCTAAGGCCCCCACTATCGTGGAAATAGCTGTTTGGACGGTGTAGCATTGAGAATATAGACTGGAAATTCAGTCTGTCATGCCTAGGGGTGCCAACTATCTCACTCCCAAATAAGGGACAAGGTAACGTCACCGCTCCGCGCCCCACGTGACCTCATCCAGCCAGCAGCCACGTGCTCCTGCTCCACCAATGGCGGCTGCCCGGACCGGGAGATGGGTTGCTATGCGACATCCGTTAGGTGGCACCCGGGCCTCCGGACCTACACTGTCCAGACCTACACTGTCCGGGCCTACACTGTCCGGACCTACACTGTCCGGGCCTACACTGTCCGGGCCTACGCTGTCCGGACCTACACTGTCCGGGCCTACACTGTCCGGGCCTACACTGTCCGGGCCTACACTGTCCGGGCCTACACTGTCCAGACCTACACTGTCCGAGCCTGCACTGTCCGGGCCTGCACTGTCTGGGCCTACAGTGTCCGGACCTATAGCGCCGCCTGGGCCTAATACGGGACAAGGGCGGTCCCGTATGGGACAAACCAATTTAGCCCAAAATACAGTATGTCCCGGCTAATACAGGACAGTTGGCAACCCTAGTCATGCCTCCTTGACCCTCCAACTAGATTGTGACTGATCTGCTCTGTGGTCCCATTTACCTGCTTTAGCTCCTACGGCCTTGACAATATCAATCAGGTTTTTGTTGTCCCCGTAACCACAGTTCCTTGGCAGAGAAAGCTTCACATTTTTACCACCATTTGTGTGAAGAATGCTTCCTGAGTTCACTTCTGAATGGTTTGCCTCTAATTGTAAGCTCGTGTCACTTTTTCTCCACCAGAAAAAAATAGTTTTTCCTTGTCCACAGCCAGGTTCATTTGTCGTTTTAATTACCATGATTATGTCATTCCCTTACTCTTCCACACTCAGGAACAACCATCAAAGGATTAAAGCAGAGCAACAACCCAGCCTAGATGCCGCATCAATACAATGCATTACCAAGATTTCTCTCTGTGTACCATGTGTACATAGAGCATTACGGCAATGGAACAGGCCCTTCGGCCCACAATGTTTGTGTTGAACACAATGCCAATCCAAACTGATCTCATCTGCCTGTACATGATCCATGTCCCTCCATTCCCTACATATCCATGTGCCTATCTCAAAGGCTCTTGAATGCCACTATCGTATCTGCCTCCACCACCACCCCTGGCAGCACCCACCGCCCTCTGTTTAAAGACTTGCCCGCACACCTGCTTTAAACTTTGCCCCGCTCACCTTAACGCTATGTAATTTGGACTTTGACAGTTCCACCCTGGGAGAAAGGTTCTGACTGTCAACTCTATCCATGCCTTATAATTTTATACACAACTAGCTGTATACAACCCTCCCCTCCCCTACTCCCCCCTTCCCCTGCCCCCCCCCCCTCCCCCACTCACCCACTCACCCACTCTATCCCCCTTCAAAATCAACGGGCCCCAACTGAGCACGCGCGGATCTGGCGGCCATCCTACGCAAGTATTAGATCAACGGGCCCCAACTGCACAGGCGCGGACATGTTGGATTCCCATTGTGACGTCGAACACGGTATTACTGCGCAGGCGCGGCTGACGGACAGGGCAAGTGGAAAAGGGATTTATTAAAGTTTAAAAAGTGATTTTTTAAGTTTTAAAATGTGAAAACGTTTTAAATATAACAACCATTTGAACCGCAGGCCAATGGTGAGTAAGGTGGGCCCAAAATTGTTGGCCTATCGTGTACCGTTTTGGCTGTATTTCGGGAACAAATAAATCCACAAACCCCCAAACAAATATATCCACAAATATACAAGATGAGAGTTTTTAGTAATATATAGATTTAATAGTACTTTTTAACCTTTCTATGCTCTCATAGGTTTATGTACAATTTTGATTGTACATTTAGCTCCCCTTTCCGAAGCTGCTGATTAACAATAAGATTAATAAAAATGACAGTCTCATTTGTTAATTGGAATCATAGAGCATGGAAGCATGTCCTCCATCCCAATTTGTCCATGCCCACCTCGAACCCCATCTAAGCTAATCCCATTTGTCTGCGTTTGGCCCATATCCATTGAAACCTGGCGGGACTGTCATATGTTGCAAGACTGGAGCAACTAGGCTTGTATACACTGGAATTTAGAAGGATGAGAGGGGATCTTATCAAAACATATAAGATTTTAAGGGGTTGGACACGTTAGAGGAAGGAAACATGTTCCCAATGTTGGGGGAGTCCAGAACAAGGGGCCACAGTTTAAGAATAAGGGGTAGGCCATTTAGAACTGAGACGAGGAAAGACTTTTTCAGTCAGAGAGTTGTGAATCTGTGGAATTCTCTGCCTCAGAAGGCAGTGGAAGCCAATTCTCTGAATGCATTCAAGAGAGAGCTAGATAGAGCACTTAAGGATAGCGGAGTCAGGGGGTATGGGGAGAAGGCAGGAACGGGGTACTGATTGAGAATGATCAGCCATAATCACATTGAATGGCGGTGCTGGCTCGAAGGGCCAAATGGCCTCCTCCTGCACCTATTGTCTATTGTCTATTGTCTGTCAATGTGTCGTTTAAATGCTGTTACGGTACCTGTCTAAATTGCTTTCTCCTGGCAGCTCGTTCCATACGCCCACCACCCTCTGAGTGAATCGTCATTGAAAAAACCTTGTCATTTCCGAGTCTGAAATCTCATCAAGGCAAAATCGAAAATATTCAACCTTCCTTGGCGGTACAATTTTGTCTGTTATTTTCTACTCATTAACCAGATAGACCCCTGCGTAATCTTTGCCCTGAGCTGGGATTGAATCTGGATTTATGACACTGGTCTGAAATTGACAAATAGAATATTAAGAAAAGAGCACAGCCTCTTTGAGTAAAGGAAATAAAAGCACAAGAAAATAAGTCCCTCTCCATAAATAGAAATTCATCCTGCTCCAAATTCACCTCATTCTAGTTGTTGCAACAGTGCACAATCCCATTATAATCACATTGGAAGCATAATCCCGGAATGAGCCCTTTGCAATGGTTATATTTGAAGTTGCTGGTAAATTGACTGAGAAAGTATAAAGAGAGAGATAGAGTGTTCTCTATGGATGGGCATGCCCACACTTCAGGCATTGATTCGATGATACCTTGGTATCTTTGCCCAAAGCAAACATATCTGGTCACACATTACAATGTTCCAGTGTTGCTTTCCCTGCCTACATCACGGTTTCTGGACGGTATTAAAATCCCCAGAAGACTCGTTGTCCCAGATTGTGTTCTCATAATTGTCTCGTTCTTGGCCACGGGCATGAAAACTCCTTCAGAAGTTAGTCGTGTCCCATGGATTTCAGTGGTTGAACCCCCCAGGTGCCAAGTACAATCTGCACTCCCCCCAACGTTGTGTGACACATTCAATTTTAATGGATTCGGACAAGTTTCAATTGCATGTTCCCTCTTCCTCGTGACCGTGTGGTGGGTTCGGTGCGGTGTGGTCGATGAGCACAAGTGCGGTTCACTTTGAATGCAGGGCTTTCCTCTGACCGTGAGCCCATTAACAAAATAAAGCAAACACATGTGGCCTTGAGTCAGGGCCTGGGGGAAATGCAGAGTGAGCCTGTAATCTAGGAAATGTTGACATTACTGGACTATCGTCAGCTTTGTTAGTTCCACTGGACATAAGTTCAGGTTTAGGGAGGGGAGGGATGGTGGGAGGGGCATTCACTTTGTATCCCTCCCGTCAAACTTATGCCAAAGATTCAAGGATTGAATTCGATCAGGACATGCCCACTCTTATGGTCACTCCTAGATGTACCATTCATAGAGCCATAGTCATATAGCATTGAAACGGGCCCTTGGCCCCATCTACACTAGTCCCACCTGCCCGCATTTGGCCCAAACCAGCTAAACCTTTCCAACCCATATAACTGTCCAAATGACTTTCAAAGTATGTTATGGTACATGCATCAACTACCTCCTCTGGCTGCTCATACTATATACCCACCATCCTCTTATGTAAAAAATCTGCCCCTCGGGTTCCTATTAAAACATTCCCCTTTGACCTTAAACCTATGACTTATGGTTCTTGACTCCCCTACTTTGTGTTAAAGTCCCTCTGCATCTACCCTGTTCATTCCTCTCTTGATCGTATACGCCTTGATAATCTGGTACACCTCTATATTCACCTCGTGGTCTTATAGATCTCTATTCCCGTCACTTCCTCACCAATCTATGGCAAAAACACTCCCACTTAGCTGACGATAGACGCAAAAGGCTGGAGTAACTCAGCGCGACTGGCAACATCTCTGGAGAGAAGGAATGGGTGACGTTTTGGGTCGAGACCCTTCTTCGGACTCAATGGGAATGAGTGTTTGAAGACCCAGCACCAAGCTCATGGATGACCACAAACCATTGGTGATCACCATCCTCCTACATGCATTGAAACTTATAAAAGGTATCTCCAATGTTGAGACCCTTCTTCAGACTCTTAGATGACAATGTGCTGACAACATGTGCTCCCCTGCCCCACACCCCCCACCCCCTTCTCCCTCCCCTCCAACATCCCATCTGTGCTGGCTGGGCATGTTCAAAGCCTTGATGATGTTGTGTTTAGTCGAGGAATGAACATTGCCATTGGCTTGAACACTAGAAAAATCTGCTGATGCTGCAAATCAGACAACATCCGACTGTGGATAATGTTGCTACAGTGGAAGGAAATACTGAGTGAACACTTCAAGATGAGGACTCTTTGTAAGAACTGAGAGTGGCTCACCTATTCTAGCTGTGGATTGGAAGAATTTTGCCAGCTTGGGAAGACCTCCTCTGATGTTGGAGATACCTTATATAAGTTTCAATGCATGTAGGGGGATGGTGATCACCAATGGTCTGTGGTCACCCATGAGCTTGGTGCTGGGTCTACAAACACTCATTCCCATGGACAGCCTTAGGCAGTGCTGGGTGTATTTTTTTGCTGAATATTATCTTTGGGGAGAGGTGGTTTCCAAGAAATGGAGACCAATATATTTTGGCCAGGGCTTCATCATATATGTTGACTGCCAATGGATGGTGCTGTGCAGTGAAAGAATCAACAATGTAAGTCTTGGCCTCGGACGGTACATTTTGTGGCACACTGGAAAGTCAAGACCAATATCTCGGTTCTGGAATGAAGCTGATGTGGGTTGAACAATCGAAGGTATTTATTCACAAAATGCTGGAGTAACTCAGCAGGACAGGCAGCATCTCAGGAGAGAAGGAATGGGCGATGTTTCGGGTCGAGACCCTTCTTCTTCTCTCTCTCATCTTGTAGATTAGTTCCACTCAGGTAAGGAGTTTGTCAGATGTGAGGTGAAGTGTTGTAGTGAGGAAGGTTGGGAAGATGGTCGATATGATGGCAATGCCTTGCTTGACCCAAGTATGCATCGTGATTGGACCCATAATAGGCCCATTGGCGATAGATACATTCTACATCTGAGGTGAAACGTGGAACGTCTTGAAGGAGAACATCTTAATAAGGCAGTGACCTCAGGGTAACAGGTTTGAACCCAAGTCATCTTTAATTGGCACCCAACTACAATGTAGTATTACCCTTTCAATAGACAATAGACAATAGGTGCAGGAGTAGACCATTCGGCTCTTCGAGCCAGCACCGCCATTCAATATGATCATGGTTGATCATTCTCAATCAGTAACCCGTTCCTGACTTCTCCCCATACCCCCTGACTCTGCTATCCTTAAGAGCTCTATCTAGCTCTCTCTTGAATGCATTCAGTGAATTGGCCTCCACTGCCTTCTGAGGCAGAGAATTCCACAGATTCACAACTCTCTGACTGAAAATGTTTTTCCTCTTCTCCGTTCTAAATGGCCCACCCCTTATTCTTGAACTGTAGCCCCTTGTTCTGGACTCCCCCAACATTGGGAACATGTTTCCTGCCTCTAACCTGTCCAACCCCTTAATAATCTTATACGTTTTGATAAGATCCCCTCTCATCCTTCTAAATT
This sequence comes from Rhinoraja longicauda, assembly GCF_053455715.1. NCBI lineage: Eukaryota > Metazoa > Chordata > Chondrichthyes > Rajiformes > Arhynchobatidae > Rhinoraja > Rhinoraja longicauda. Next base: position 7,261,631 of record NC_135975.1, read on the forward strand.
CCAGTGTATACAAGCCTAGTCACTCCAGTCTTTCAACATATGACAGTCCCGCCATTCCGGGAATTAACCTAGTAAACCTACGCTGCACGCCCTCAATAGCAAGAATATCCTTCCTCAAATTTGGAGACCAAAACTGCTCACAGTACTCCAGGTGCAGTCTCACTAGGGCCCTGGACCTATTTCCCAGGACCTTATTTAGTATGCTGAATATTTTGGGGTTGCTAAATTAATGAAAGATCACCTTCTTCATCAGGAGGGGGACACAGTGGCGCAGCGGTAGAGTTGCTGCCTTATAGCGCTAGTGATCCCGGTTCGATCCTGACTATGGATGCTGTTTGTACGTTCTCCATGTGACCACGTGGGTTTTCTCTGGGTACTCTGGTTTCCTCCCACATTCCAAAGACGTAGGTTAATTGGCTTCGGTAAATTGTCCCGAGTGTGTAGGATAGAACTAGTGTACGGGTATTGCTGGTTGGCACGGTCTCGGTGGGCCGAAGGGACTGTTCCTGTGCAGTATCTCTAAACTAAACTGAAGAAATGGCTTGTTGCAATTGCCAGAATTTGGAAAGAGTAATATGTAGAATCACTTTGTGGCTTTGCCTCTATAATCAGCTTTCAGTCTGAAAGCATAACAATTAGAAATGAATTCTTTAATTAGAGAGTATGATCAACAAAAGCTAAGCCAATAATGTTTTATAATGAAACGGAAATACGTATTTGTGGATTTGTGGATTTCTGGTTAAAAAAAAACGTGATTGGAAAAAATCCTGAGATCTTTGGGCAGCGCACTGGTGCAGCAGGTGGAACTGTTATCTCACAGTGCCAGAACCTGTTCGATCCTGACCTTGGGTGCTGTCTGTTTGGAGTTTGCACGTTCTCCTTATGACCGTAAGGTTTCCTCCGGGTGCTTCGGTTTCCTCCCACATCCCAAAGACGTGAGAGTTTGTAGGTTAATCAGTCTCTGTAAAATGTCCCTCGTGTGTAGCAAGTAGATGGGAAAGTGGGATAACATGGAACTAGTGTAAACCGGAGATCGACGTGTGGTGCAAACACGGTGGGCCGAAGGGGCTGTTTCCACGCTGTTTAAACTACACCAAATCAGCCTTTCACTGGGATAATATTTTTGCTGGAACTTTCTATAAAAAAAGGGCAGTGATGATTCTGTCTGAGACGGCTTCTCACTGGTGCTGGAGGCTTCAAGAAGGTCTGATTGGCAACCTCGGAGTTATGTGGGGGGTAGCAGGTGGCTGCCTAGCAGAATCGGCAGATGACAGGTGACAGAGCCAACCTGCTCGAGCAACCCTGCCAAGCCAAACTGGGCTGTGGGATGCAAGGAAATAAAATCCCCACACAGACTATAGATGGCAACGTGCGGAGGATCTGAAGTGTTTTGCAGGGCTTTGAACCATTTTCTATCTCCTGCTGTTTCGATCCATGGTTGTTAATATTGAGGTGACTCATATTTCTCCTATTGAGATGAGGTGGAAGAAAGGGCAATATCAACCTTTTACAAGGTGGCTCCCTGGAGGAGATTGCAGATTAAATTGTATCCTTTAGGCTTGATCATTTGTTCAGCAGTGTTAGGGGTCGCAGATGATGGATGGCACATTACTCTCTACTTGGGTCTGACTCCTCCTGTTCATCTGTTTCGTCTTCGTCCTGTTGCATGGCGGTGACTATGTGGAAGCTTTCTTTCTCATGCATAACCATGGAGAATATCCACGGAACGCCCCAGTCAGAAAGAATGAGACTTTGGACCTAATTGTGGTATTCGCAGGTAAACTAGGCATCTGACCCAGTCTGAAGAAGGGTCCCAACCCAAAACCTCTTGCATATGGACTCAGTGGACTGTTCTGTGCATTCTGTACTGACTGGGGCAATTGTGTTTGTGTACGGGGATAGTCTTGCAGATCTGCGTGCAAAAAATGTACTTCACTCTACCTTGTACACGTGACAATAAAGAGAGCATTAACCATTGACCATATAAAGGTCAAGGGGAAGCATTATAAATAGATAAAGTCTCCTTCTGTGGAAACATCAAACTGCAGATGCTGGTTTACCCAAATGGACAAAGCGATGGAGTAACTCAACGGGTCAGGCCATGTCTCTGGAGAACATGGATAGGTGACGTTTCAGGTCAAGACCCTTCTCAGACTGAAGAAAGGCCCCAATCCAAATCATCACCCATCCATGTCCTCCGGAGATGTTGCCTGACCCATTGCGTTACTCTAGCACTTTGTGTTAGCATTGTGTAAATGCTGTGCGCATAATCAGTTACTTTGACCCATGGTGACCATTGTAGAGAAGACCAGACGAGCATCTTAAAAACGAGTTCCTCTAACAATGTCGTCTTCAGTCAGGATTTACACAGTAATTTCAGCATCCTAGATGATGCTCGGAAGTTCTGCAGTGGAGCACTGAAACATGAGAGAGAGAGAGAGGCTTCTCATGAACCACGCTTTAGAAACAGTAAAATAATGACGATTTCATGGCCAATGTATAAATACCATTGCAACGACAACACAAGCTTTAATGGTTAACCTGGCCTCCCCACAACTATTGGGGCAGTCCACAACATCTTACTAAACTACCTCCAGTTGAGACAGAGGTTCACCTGCACCTCCTCCAACCTCATCTATTGCATCCGCTGCTCCAGATGTCAACTTATTTACATCGGCGAAACCAAGCGCAGGCTCGGCGATCGCTTCGCTCAACACCTGCGCTCGGTCCGCGTTGGCCAACCTGATCTCCCGGTGGCTGAGCACTTCAACTCCCCCTCCCATTCCCAGTCTGACCTTTCTGTCATGGGCCTCCTCCAGTGCCATAATGAGGCCCACCAGAAATTGGAGGAACAGCACCTCATATTTCATCTGAGCAGCTTGCAGCCCGGTGGTATGAACATCGACTTCTCCAACTTTAGATAGTTCTTCTATCCCTCTCTTCCCCTCCTCCTTCCCAGATCTCCCTCTATCTTCCCGTCTCCACCTATATCCTTCCTTTGTCCCACCCCCCTGACATCAGTCTGAAGAAGGGTCTCGACCCGAAACGCCACCCATTCCTTCTCTCCTGAGATACTGCCTGACCTGCTGAGTTACTCCAGCATTTTGTGAATAAATACCTTCGAATTGTACCAGCATCTGCAGTTATTTTCTTATACTAAACTACCTCGGTAAGGTTAATCAAATCCATTGTTCATTTGCTTATCCAACTAATAACATGTTGCAGTAAGGTGTGACAGGTAGGCTTTGAGTAGAGCTCAGGAGTATGAGTAAGGGAGGAATTCATTGGCCTTTGCTTGAGGGGACGGCCATTCCATGTGATTCATCTGACCCCTGACTTATTAATAGACTCTTTCCAGATTCTGGGATCTTTCCTACTACCCCATTCTCTAAAAACCTTCCCAATTCCTTCCGCTGTCCACTGTGAACGATTTGTTTAGGAACAGCTGTGCCCTAATGTTAATTTCTCTTGGACTTTCAACATGACCATCATTGGACTCTCCAAAGGATGCATCAAGCAAATCCCAACCCTTGGTCTAAACGGTGCAGGCGGTAAAAGCATCATCCCGACGTTGACCCAGTGAAATCCCACAAGAACTTTGCTTTTATGAAATCACCTCTCATTCTTGTAAACTGAAGAGAGCAGAGACCCGGATAATCTATTCCCATAGGATAATCTCCCTTTCCAGGATTCAATCTGGTGAACCTTTGTCGTACTTACTACATATCAAGGACATCCCAGAGACCAGACCTGTAAACAATATTCCAGATGTGGTATCATCAGCACTCTGGGGAATTGGAGCACAGCTTTTATTTTTGTCTTACACATAAATATACTTGCGACAAAAAGTCCAGCTTACCATTTGCTGAACTTTCAGGTGAACTTTCAGTGATTCTTGTGTGAGAACACACAAGTTCCTCTGTACACCAACAATTTTCAATCTCTCGTCCTTTTAAAAAAAAACTTCCCTCTTCCATTTTCCCTATCAAAGTTGATGGCCTCACAGTTTTCCACATTGTTTTCCACATTGTCCCTCCTCTGTGTTATTAGCTTGTCCATATCCTCATGGAACTCCACACGCCTTTCTTACAACTCTCACCATGACCAGCTTAACTGTGTATAAGAAAATAACTGCAGATGCTGGTACAAATCGAAGGTATTTATTCACAAAATGCTGGAGTAACTCAGCAGGTCAGGCAGCATCTCGGGAGAGAAGGAATGGGTGACATTTTGGGTCGAGACCCTTCTAGTACTCATCTTGGAAAGAGACTTAGAAACAAGGCTGTGCCCAGTGTAGTTGACTGAGGGGTTACTAGAGATGGGCCTCCAATATCTTCAAGAATGATGCATGGGCATACTAAGTATTTGACTTCGCTGGAATAAGTTTCAAAGTGATACATTTCTGCACAGACACATGCTGTTGTTGACTTTCTTCCTTGTTCCCCGAGTAGAGACGAGAGATTGGTTCTACTTGTTTCGTCTAGTTTAGTTTAATTTAGAGATAACAGGCCCTTCGGCCCACCAAGTCTGCTCTGACCAGCAATCATCGCACACTAACACTACCTTACACACACACACGAGGAACAAGTCACAATTATACCAAGCCAATTAACCTACAAACCTGTACGTCTTTGGAGTGTGGGAGGAAAACAAAGATCTCGGAAAAAACCCACCCGGTCAAGGAGAGAATGAACAAATCTGTACAGACAGCACCCGTAGTCGGTATCGAACCCGTGTTTCCGGTGCTTGCAAGTTCTCCCCATGACCTGCAAACTCCAGGTGCTCCAGATATTCCTCCCACACTCCAAAGACATACAGGTTTGTATGTTAATTGACTTGGGTAAAATTGTAAATTGTCCTTAATAATAATATATTCCTTAATAATAATATATTCTTTTATTCGTCCCACACCGGGGAAATTTAGTGTGCGTAGCATAGTGTTGGTATACGGGATTGCTGGTCGGCGTGCACTCAGTGGGCCAAAGGGCCTGTTTTCACGCTGAAACTAAACAGAGCAGACTCGAGAGCATGTTTGTCCTGCAGCTCCCCTATTGCTTAACCTTTGATACCGCACAATATAATTTTTAAGACAGGTTTTGCCCTGGTCCATATCCTGAATGGCCAACTGTTGGCATGCACTATTTATAAAACAATTTAAACGGAGAGGACAATTAATTAATTACATTACAGACACTGCATGTGATTCACTTATAAAAAGTCAGATATCATAAATCAGTCTAAAAATTAATGAGGCCATTTAGCTGCCGAGGTATTTAATTAAGTACAGAGGCATTTTAGCTCTGCTCATTTCACACAATGTCGGGAGCCCTGGTATTTACATTTGTTGCCTCAGTTTGACATATAGCTTTTCAGGCACTTGAGTTCCAAGTTGTTGTGATTCAGGGTTTAACACAGAGTGATCGGTAACAGCTCTGCCTGTTATGTGAGGCCCTTTGGGAACAATGGTCAGGTTTTTATATAAAAAAATCATAACTACAGCAGTTCTTGGTTATTACAAGTTCAGTGTATCAGATTTTCTCTTCCTGTTTCCTTTTTCTTCCCTTTTGTATGAAACGTTAACCCCAGGCTGACTGCTCTCCCAGTCGTTTGTGAATCGGGGATGTCATGCTGAGGCTCGATAAGGAACTGGTCAGACCGCATTTAGAATATTGTGAGCGGTTTTTGGCCCCATATCTGAGGAAGGATGTGCTGCCGTTGGAGAGGGTCCAGAGGAGGTTTACGAGAATGATCCCAGGAATGAATGGGTTAACCCATGATGAGCGTTTGACAGCACTGGGCCTGTACTCGCTGGACTTTAGAATGATGAGGGGGGATCTCATTGAAACATACCAAATAGTGAAAGGCTTGGATAGAATAGATGTGGAGAAGATGTTTCCACTACTGGGAGAATCTAGAAACGGTGGCCATAGCCTCAGAATAAAAGGACTTGCCTTGAGAAGAGGAATGTCTTTAGTCAGAGGGACATGAATCTGTGGAATTCATACTTATACTGCATCTCCCCACGCATCTGCCTACTCGCTCAACCTGTCCAAGTCAGCCTGCAACCTCCTAGCATCCTCTTCACAGTTCACACTGCCACCCAGCTTTGTGTCATCTGCAAATTTGCTAGTGTTACTTTTAATTCCATCATCTAAATCATAAGTATATATTGTAAATAGTTGCAGCCCCAGCACTGACCCGTACGGCACTCCACTCTCCACTGCCTGCCATTCTGACAGTGACCCGTTTATTCCTACTCTTTGTTTCCTGTCTGCCAACCAATTCTCTAGCCATGTCAATACTCTACCCCCACTACCATGTACTCTAATATTGCCCATTAATCTCCTGTGTGGGACCTTATCAAAGGCATTCTGAAAGTCCAGATACACTACATCCACTGGCTCTCCTTCATCCATTTCACGTGTGGCGGCGCCTAACGGCTGCAGCTCGCTGGCAGTCTGTTCGTCTTTTTTCCTTTTTTTTGTTGTGTGTCGGTGTTGAGATGGTTTTTGTTTTTGTTTTTTGGCAGTGTATGTGTGGGGGGGTGGGGGGGGAAACCTTTCCTTTTTAGGTCTCTTCCTCACGGCGCGGGGCGCGGCTTGGCCGCGGGCCTTCCATCGCCCGCGGGGCCTTCCATCGCCCGGTGCGGCTCGGCCGCTGGACTTTACACCGCTGGTGCGGCTCGGCCGCGGGGCCTTCCATCGCCCGGTGCGTCTCGGCCGCGGGACTTTACATCGCTGGTGCGGCTCGGCCGCGGGACCTAACATCGCCCAGCGCGGCTAGGCTGCTGGACTTTACACCGCTGGTGCGGCTCGGCCGCGGGGCCTTCCATCGCCCGGTGCGGCTCGGCCGCGGGACTTTACATCGCTGGTGCGGCTCGGCCGCGGGACCTACCATCGCCCGGCGCGGCCGCGGGACGGTTCAGCGCCAGGCGCGGCTCGGCCGCAGGACTTTACATCGCTGGTGCGGCTCGGCCGCGGGACTTAGCAGCGCACGGTACCGCCGCGGGGCCTTCCATCGCCCGGCTCGGTCACGGGACGTTTCAGCACCCGGTACGGCTCGGCCGTGGGGCCTTCCATCGCCCGGCTCGGCCGCGGGACTTTTCAGCGCCCGTGTGCGGCTCGGCCGCGGGGACTTCCATCCCCTTGCGGGGACTGTGCGGGTCGGTCGGGGACGAGCTGTCTGTCCGTGGGCATGGGGAAGAGAGTGGAAGTTTTGTTGCCTCCATCACAGTGAGGGGGTGTTTGGAGTCACTGTGATGGATGTTTGTGTTGGGGTCATGTGTCTTGTGTTCTTTTTTTTTGTGTGTGACTGCAATGTAATTTTGTTCGGTACCTCAGTACCGAATGACAAATAAAGCTTTGTATTGTATTTGTACTTGTCACATCCTCAAAAAATTCCAGAAGATTAGTCAAGCAGGATTTCCCTTTCATAAATCCATGCTGACTTGGACCGATCCTTTAACTGCCATCCAAATGCGCCATTATTACTTCTTTTATAATTGACTCCAGCATCTTCCCCACCACCGATGTCAGGCTAACTGGTCTATAATTCCCCGTTTTCACTCTCGCTCCTTTATTGAAAAGTGGGATAACATTAGCTACCCTCCAATCCACAGGAACTGATCCTGAATCTGTAGATCATTGGAAAATGATCACCAATGCTTCCACGATTTCTGGAGGCACCTCCTTGAGTACCCTGCGATGCAGACCATCAGGCCCTGAGGATTTATCAACCTTCAGTCCCATCAGTCCACCCAATACTATTTCTCGCCTAATGCAAATTTCTTTCAGTTCCTCTGTCTCCCTAGATCCTCTGTCCTCGAGTACATCTAGGAGATTGTTTGTGTCTTCCTTAGTGAAGACAGATCCAAAGTACCTGTTCAACTCTTCTGCCATTTCCTTGTTCCCCGGAATTATTTCACCTGTTTCTGCCTTCAAGGAACCCACATTTGTCTTTACTAATCTTTTTCTCTTAACATACCTAAAGAAGCTTTTACTATCCTGCTTTATATTCTTGGCCAGCTTACCCTCGTACTTCATCTTTTCACCCCGTATTGCTCTTTTTGTTTTCTTCTGTTGTCCTTTGAAGGTTTCCCAATCCTCTGGCTTCCCTCTACTCTTTGCTATGTTATACACCTTTTCCTTTAGTTTTATTCCATCGTTAACTTCCCTTGTCAGCCACGGTTGCCTCTTACTCCCCTTAGAATCTTTCTTCCTCTTTGGAATGAAATGATCCTGCATCTTCCGGATTATGCCCAGAAATTCCTGCCATTGCTGTTCCACCGTCATTCCTGTTAGGATCCTTTTCCAGTCAACCTTGGCCAGCTCCTCTCTCGTGCCTTCATAGTCCCCTTCGTTCAACTGCAACACTGACACTTCTGATTTAACCTTCTCCCTCTCAAATTGCAGATTAAAACTTATATTAGGAATTTAGGATATTCTAAAAGAGACAAGCAAGATGTTATCTTTATACTCTAGAGATACAACACAGAAAGTGACCTTCAAACTATCACTAGTCAGACTTTATTAGACTTTATCTTGCACTAAGCGTTATTCCTTTTATCCTGTATCTTGGTTGTAATGGCTTGATTGTAATCATGTATAGTCTATATAGCTACATAACTATAGTTCCTCGACATCCATATCACCAGCAACCTAACCTCATCCCTTCACAATGATGTGATGATCAAGAAAGTACATCAACATATTTACTTTGAAGTTACAAGAAAGCGTGGATGACACGGTGGCGCAGCGGGTAGAGCTGTTGCCTCACAGCGCCAGAGACCCGGGTTTGATCCAGACGACGGGTGCTGTCAGTGTGGAAATTGTACATTCTCCCCCTGACCTGTGTAGGTTTTCTCCGGGATCTCCAGTTTCCTCCCCACACTCCAAAGATGTACAGGTTTGTAGACTAATTGGCTTCGGTTAAATTATAAATTGCCCCTAATGCGTAGGATAATGTTAATGTGTGGGGATCGCTGGTCGGCAAGGACTTTGTGGGCCGAAGGGTCAGTTTCCGCACTCTAAACTAAACTGCGGATGCTGGAATCGTGAGAAAAACACGAAGTGCTGGAGGAACTCAATGTGCCAGGCAGCGTCTAATGGCAGAGATAGACACAAAATGCTGGAGTAACTCAGCGGTACAGGCACCATGTCTGGAGAGAAGGAATGGGTGACGTTTTGGGTCGAGACCCTTCTTCAGAGGATACACAAGCTTGAACTCTGAGATGTCTCGACTTAAGAACAGCTTCTTCACCACTGCCATTGTAATCGTGAACTGGTCACCTCTTCTGTACACCCTTCCTGGTGTTGGTGCCACATACTCTTAACTCCACCTCACTCAGGTATTCCGTTCTTGTACTGAAGTATTTCTTTTAAGCTACTTGAGATTGCTCTGCAATCTTTGCACGTTTTGCTGTTTTGCATTCGTCATTATTTTTATTGCTGTACCTATCATTACCAAGTATGCTGTTTACTCTGCGAGCTTCATGAGAACAAGGAATTTCATTGCACCCTGGTGTATATGACAATAAACTATTCTGAATCTGAAACAGGAATTATGTTGGCCTTTACTACGAGAGTACTTGAATATATGATTAGACTTGTCTTGCTCCAATTACATAGATTTCCAGCGAGACCACATCTGGAATATTGTGCACTGGAACGATATACTAGTGATGGATGGAGTGCAGAGAAAGTTCACCAGATTGGGTTTTGGGTTGGCGGGTTTATCACGTGAGGAGATATTAAGCAAGCAGGATGAGCAAAAGGTGATCTTATTGAAACATACAAAATTAGAAAGGGAATTGATAGTTTCCTCTGGCTGAGATGTGTGGTATCAAATGCCACAGTCTCGGAGTAAGGAACCAGCCATTCAGATCGGAGACAAGGAAAACTCTCTGCACTCAGTTGGAACATGGAGCAGCCAGTGCAGCACAGGAACAGGTCCTTCAGCCCACAATATCCACGGCAAACGCAATGTCAGGTTAAACTAACCTCCTCTGCCTACACATGATCCATATCCCTCCTATCTAAAAGCCTCTTCAATGTCACTATCGTGTCTTCCTCCACCGTCACCCCTGGCAGCACCCTCCAAGGGACTCATTAGACTCTGTAAAAATCTTGCCATGCACATCTTTAAACTTTGTGTAGGAAGGAACGGCAGGTGCTGGTTTACACTAAAGATAGATACAAAATGCTGGAGTAACTTAGCAGGACCGGCAGCATCTCTGGAAGAGAAGCAATGGGTGACGTTTCAGGTTGAGACCCTTCTTCGGACTGAGACCATCGTACATTTCCTTGAACATTGTCTGCTTTGATCTGTCCTTTTCACACATTACATTCTCTTTGTACCCTTCCATATCTCCAGTTTCCCTCTCCCCCGATTCTCAGTCTGAAGAAGAGTCTCGACCCGAAACGTCACCCATTCCTTGGCTCCAGAGACGCTGCCTGTCCCGCTGAGTTACTCCAGTATTTTGTGTCTACCCTTTAAACTTTGCCTCTCTCACCTCAAAGCTATGTCCTCTTGACTTTTCCTCCCGGGGAAAAAGGTTCTGACTGTCTACCCCCTCTGTGCCTCACATAATTTGACACATTCCAACAGGTCTCCCCCTCAGCCTCCGACACTCCAGAGAAAACAATCAAGTTGATATTTATAGCTAATACCCTCAGATCCCGGTAGCATTCTGATAAACTTCTACTGCACCTTCTCCAAAGCCTACGCATCCTTCCTGTAATGGGGCGATCAGAGTTTGCTCACAATACTCCAAATGCAGCTTAACCAAAGTCCTGTAAAGTTGCAGCATGACTTCCTGACTTATAATGAGTGTTGATTGTGATTTTTGGAATTCTCCATTGAAGAGGGCTGTGGAGGTTCAGTTGCTGAGTGTATTCAAGACGGAAATCAATAGATTTTCGGATAATTAAGAGAATAACAGGATTAGCAGAGGATTATCGCAGCGAGATCAAAGATCAGCTGTGGTTTTATGATGGGCAGAGAGGGATAATGGGCCAACAGACTCATATTCCAGACTTATCGATCGGTCTGGCCTCAACGTGAATACAGGAAATGCATTGGCCTCTCTCAGAACGCCACTGTTGGGGGAAGTAAAGTCTCTCCATACAGTTCAGCTTTATAATCAGCCAGGGCTGAAATTAATGAGAAAATCCTTTGTCAGTCAGTGCTCACTATAGTACAGTAGTTAAGCCATGCTATTGATCACGAGACATTTGAACAGATCCCAGCAGGACAGTTGGGTTATTCAAATGTAAACAATTACACAAAAGTCTTGAATATAAATCTTGCCTCAATAAGGCTGACCATGAAACTATTGGATTGTGGCGAAGTTGCTTCTGGTTCAGTCTAGCCGTTAGACTCCATGAGGGCGTCACAGTGGCATAGCTGGGAGAGCTACTGCCTCACAGCACCAGAGACCCATGTTTGATCCTGACCTTGGGTGCTGTCTGTGTGGAGTTTGCATGTTCCTCATGTGGCCACATCATAAAACAGAAAATACACCTCTTTCTCCCAATTAAAGCATAGTAACTTCTCCCAAACAAAAAAAAATGACTGGGGGGTGGGGGGGGGGGGGAGTCATAAATAACTTATTAAAATCAAGATTCTGTATCTGTACATTGTGGACGTCTTGATTGCAATCGTGTATGATTGGCGCTGGCTGGATAGCACGCGACAGAAAGCTTTTCACTGTACCTCGGTACACGTGATAATAATAGACTAAACTAAACTAGATGCTGCCTGACCTGCTGAGCGTTTACGTCATTTTCTGGTGCAGACCAGGTCAATGTCCAGTGTGTCAGTCAGCATCTGTGGAAAGGGAAACATGCATTTATTGTTCATCCCTAATTATCGCTCCGAACTGAATGGCTCTTCGGTGTCTGGTGCCATGTGTTGTCCAGACCAAGCAAGAGGAGTTTAGTTCATGTTTAAATAAATAGCATGGAAACAGGCCTTTCAGCCCACCGAGTCCCTGCTGACCATCGATCACCCCTTCACACTAGTTCTATGTTATCCCACTTTCTCATGCACTCCCTGCGCACTGGGGGTAATTTACCAATTACCTGCAAACCCGCACGTCTTTAAGATGCGTCAGGAAACCAACGACATGCATGTTTGTGGGATATGGGCCAAACGTGGGACTAGTGTGAATAGGGCGTTTTGGTTGGCATGGGCAGATTGGGCTGAAAGGCCTGTTTTTGTACTGCATGACTCAATGACTCCATGACTGTGGTGTGCACTGTCTCAATAAAAACTGCATCAAATAGTTATTGAGACCCCATTGGCATATGCTTATACCAATAGACAATAGACAATAGGTGCAGGAGGAGGTCATTCGGCCCTTCGAGCCAGCACCGCCATTCAATGTGATCATGGCTGATCATTCTCAATCAGTACCCCGTTCCTGCCTTCTCCCCATACCCCCTGACTCCGCTATCCTTATACCGAACCCTGATCACCAGTCGATATCCATACAACAATACTAAGAAGGAAAACACATTGCAGTCCTATCCACTACCCCATCCCCCAATTAACATCTGACTAGACTGGGTAAAATAGGGAAAGTAACTCAGCGGATCAGGCAGCATCTCTGGAGAACGTGGTATGTTCTCCAGAGATGCGGCCTGACCCAGAGTCACTCCAACACTTTGTACCTGTAGTTCATTGTTTCTGCATCTAAAACAGGGACATTGTGTGTCTGGGTTCATAGGCCAGGAATTTAATTACATCTTTGGCGTAGATATTTCTCTGCAGATCTGAATTGCATTGTCACATTGGGTTAGTGATATGCTATTTTATACCCATATAGTGCTGTTATGAATAAAGTCTGATCCACGAGTGTTACCATTTTGGGATATTACAGGAAGTGTGTACCATGCACAAAGCACATAGTTTATTGCAGGAAATATCTTGTGGAATTACCACTAAACCCAAAGAGCATATTTAGCCAGAAGTTAAATGAAAGTCTGATGGAGAGTGGTATTTGGGAATTTAAAGGACACAGACTCTGATTTATATAACGTGAAAAATCAGCCACACAAATTGTAAATGAAGGAAGATCGTGTCATAGAGCTAGACAGCATGGAAACAGACCTTGGCCATTCTAAGTTGGTCCCATTTACCTGCATTTTTAATTTAGTTTAGAGATACAGTGCGGAAACAGCCCCTTCGGTTTGCCACTTTCAAGAAACACTGCACCGGTACTCCCAAGTCTCAGTCTCAAGAAGGGTCTCGACCCGAAACGTCACCCATTCCCTCTCTCCTGAGATGCTGCCTGACCCGCTGAGTTTAGATTTAGATTTAGAAATACAGCACGGAAACAGGCCCTTCGGCCCACCGAGTCCGCGCCGCCCAGCGATCCCCGCACACTAACACTATCCTACACCCACTAGGGACAATTTTTACATTTACCCAGTCAATTAACCTACATACCTGTACGTCTTTGGAGTGTGGGAGGAAACCGAAGATCTCGGAGAAAACCAACGCAGGTCATGGGGAGAAGGTACAAACTCCGTACAGACGGCGCCCATAGTCAGGATCGAACCTGAGTCTCCGGCGCTGCATTCGCTGTAAGGCAGCAACTCTACCGCTGCGCCACCGTGCCGCCCACGTTACTCCAGCATTTTGTGATACCTTTGACTTGTACTCCCAGATCACTCTGTTCAACAACACTCTCCAAGGCTCCAACATTTAATAAATATCTGTCCTGCCCTGGTTTGACATACCAAAATGCAATACCTGAGTTGTCAGAGTTAAATTCCCTTTGCCATTCCTTGGCCCACCTTCCCAGCTGATCTTGTCCCAATTGCCTGCATTTGCCCAATATCCTTATAAACCCTTCCGATCCATGAGCCCGTCCAAATATCTTTCCAACATTGTAATTGGACCTACTTCTACCATTCCCTGAAATACTCACCACCCTCTGTGTACAAATGATGCCCTTTTGAATGAGATGCTGCCACAGGAGAGAGGGTAGATATCTTTTTTTTTCTCGCAAGAGCGCAGGCCCAATTTCCTCAAATGACAAACCTACCAACCAAGCTGATTAATAAACCTGAGAGAGAGGTGGTGAACTGAAGAGCTTCCATCTACTGCACAGAGGCCTGAACCACAGCAGCCCCTTGGTGCCGAGGAAGTCCCAGAATTAACGTTGACTTTACAAGTGGACATGGAATCACAACCTAAAAAGTTGTGATAAAGAGAAATGATCTTTCTGAGAGTAGACGTGTGGCACACACAATTTTGTTTTGAAAATCATATGCAGAAGCCATTAGAATAAAATAGAAAAAGTCAGATAAGCCCATCAGCAAAGCCTTTCATATAAAATCTGATGAAAGTTTATTGCAGTAAAACAGCCTTAGAGGGAGTACAGAGAAGGTTCACCAGATTGATCGCTGGGATGGCAGGACTTTCATATGAAGAAAGACTGGATAGACTAGGCTTATACTCACTGGAATTTAGAAGACTGAGGGGGGATCTTATAGAAACATATAAAATTCTTAAGGGGTTGGAGAGGCTAGATGCGGGAAGATTGTTCCCGATGTTGGGGAAGTCCAGAACTAGGGGTCACAGCTTAAGGATAAGGAGGAAGTCTTTTAGGACCGAGATGAGAAAACATTTCTTCACACAGAAAGTGGTGAGTCTGTGGAATTCTCTGCCACAGAAGGTAGTTGAGGCCAGTTCATTGGCTATATTTAAGAGGGAGTTAGATGTAGCCCCTGTGGCTAAAGGGATCAAGGGGTATGGAGAGAAGGCAGGTACAGGTTACTGAGCTGGATGATCAGCCATGATCATATTGAATGGCGGTGCAGGCTCGAAGGGCCAAATGGCCTACTCCTGCACCTATTTTCTATGTTTCTATGTTTCTATTAACTGTTGTTTCCCTTTCCACAGATGCCACCTGACCTGCTGAGTGTTTTCACACTTTCTGTTTTTTTTTAGTTTAGTTTTGTTTAGAGATACAGCGCAGAATCAGGCCCTTCGGCCCACCGAGTCCGCACCGACCTGCAATCACCCCATGCACCGGCACTATCCTACACACGAGGGACAATTTACAATTCTTACCGAAGCCAATTAACTTACAAACCTGTACGTCTTCGGAATGTGGGGGGAAACCGGAGAACCCGCAGAAAGCCCACGCGGTCACAGGGAGTAAGTGCAAAACTCCGTACAGACAGCACCTGTAGTCAGGATCGAACCCAGGTCTCAGATGCTGTAAGGCAGTAATTCAACCGCTGTGCCACCGTGCCGCCATTCCAGATTATCAGTAATTTTCTGAGATAATTGGGTTTAGCATCGTGAAAAGAAACTACCTACATATTGTCAACATAAGATCAACATTCTGCTCCCTTTAGAGGAAGCTGATGTCATAAGAGCATGTGATAGGAGCAGAATTAGGCCATTCGGCCCATCAAGTCTACGCCTTTCATTCATGGCTGATCTATCTCACCTAACCCCATTCTCCTGCCTTCTCCCCATAACCCCTGGCATCCGTAGCAATCAAGAATCTATCCATCTCTGCTTTAAAAATATCCGTTGACTTTGCCTCCACACCCTTCTATGGCAAAGAATTCCACAGATTCATCACCCTGTGACAAAAGAAATCCCTCCTTATCTCCTTCCTAAAGGAACATCCTTTAATTCTGATGTGGCCACCGTGAGTGTGTGATGTTAAATGTCCTCTCTGCATTACTCCTGCTGTATCATGTTAAACAATCTTCTCAAGTTGAGATTCTGGAAGGGTGATCATGGACTTGATGGGACTAAAGCTAAATATTTGACAGGAAGGATTTCTTTAGTGACTTATTGGTTGACTGGAGAAGATGTTAGTGAGGCTCTCTGAGATGAGATGCTGCAAGTGTGAACCGGCGATGCTTTGCAGCTTTCAACGTTCCAGCTTCGGGGAGTGCGGGGTGATTAAACATCATGAAACGACCGTCATTGAGGACACTGCACTGCAAAGTTTAGTTTAATATAGTTTATTGCCACATGTTTTTGTTGTGTGCGTCACGGTGGCACAGCGGTATTGTTGCTGCCTTACAGAACCAGAGACCCAGGTTCGATCCTGACTAAGGGTGCTGTCTGTATGGAGTTTGTACGTTCTCCCCGTGACCTGTGTGGGTTTTCTCTGAGATCTTCGGTTTCCTTCCACACTCCAAAGATGTACAGGTTTGTTGGTTAATTGACTTGGTGTAAGTGTAAATTGTCTCTAGTCTGTGTAGGATAGTGTTAATGTGTGGGGATGGCTGGTCGGTGTGCACTAGGTGGGCTGAAGGGCCTGTTTTCACACTGTATGTCCAAACCAAACTATCCAGTCACCAGAAGGACTATACATGATTGCAATCGAGCAGTCCACAGTGTACAGATGCTGGATACAGATGCAGTGTACAGATGCTTAGGGGGGTGGACGGGCTAGATGCAGGAAGATTGTTCCCGATGTTGGGGAAGTCCAGAACAAGGGGTCACAGTTTAAGGATAAGGGAGAAGTCTTTTCAGACCGAGATGAGAAAGTTTTTTTTCACACAGAGGGTGGTGAATCTGTGGAATTCTCTGCCACAGAAGGTAGTTGAGGCCAGTTCATTGGCTATATTTAAGAGGGAGTTAGATGTGACCCTTGTGGCTAAAGGGATCAGGAGGTATGGAGAGAAGGCAGGTACAGGATACTGAGTTGGATGATCAGCCATGATCATATTGAATGGCGGTGCAGGCTCGAAGGGCCGAATGGCCTACTCCTGCACCTATTTTCTATGTTTCTATGTTTCTATGGATAAAGGGAATGACGTAATAATAATAATAATGCATTATATTTGTATAGCGCTTTTCTAAACACTCAAAGACGCTTTACAGGGTTTACTAAAACATAGAAATAAATAAATAAATAAATACGTAAACGAACAGAATAGGAAAAATAAGGTGAGGTGACGGTCAGTGGTTGAAGGCAGTGTTGAACAGGTGAGACTTCAGTGATGTTTTGAATGTGGTGAGTGAGGAGGAGTCTCTGATGGTTTGAGGTAGTGAGTTGCTGCTGCCTTTCAGTGCATGATAAAGTCTAGTAATGTCCGATTAACGACAGTCCGAGAAGTCGATGGTGGCTCATGACTACCCTCTTGTTGTTGATAGTTGTGCCTCTGGTTGAGATCTATGTACTTCTGCAGGCGATGCTTGGTTATCACAGCACAGAACTCCCTCTGTGACCTTGGCCAGTCCGAGCAATAAGTTATCATTATGAGTGATGAACAACAAAAAAAAAGTGTAGAACAACAAGGCAAAAAATTGTAAAGATGTGGAGTTAATCTTTCAGTTCAGTGACTTTCATCCGAAAACCATAATCATGTCTTCCATGGATTTAGAGTCTGTACATAATTAGACCACAGATCTTTTGTAAGTTTATGTTAAGGCCTGTCTTTTATTGTATGGGATTGTAATATTTAAAATGTTTAGGCAGGCTATTTTCCAGTGTTGCTAGGAATAATAATTCTGGCTGTTTTAACCCATCTTAGCTCAAAGACAGGGAGGTTTAATTCACTCTGTGCCATCTTTTTGGAGCTAATGTAAATATTGACATTTAAACAACAAACAACACATCGATTCTGAGGAAAATAGAAAATTGTGGTTCACTTTCCCAGCTGCAAATTGTAGAACAACTTTGACCTCATTTTGTATTCATGACGAGCTCTACAATTGTAAGATGGGAGTTGAGAAATGCAATAAATCATATGGGCATCAAGGATTTAAATCTTGAGGATTTAGTCAAGTGACTTTAATCAAATCCACTAATCATTGAGTCTGAAGAAGGGTCCCAACCCATAATGACCCTGTCCGAAGAAGGGTCTCGACCCGAAACGTCACCCATTCCTTCTATCCAGAGATGCTGCCTGTCCCACTGAGATACTCCAGCATTTTGTGTCTATCTTAGGTGTAAACCAGCATCTGCAGTTCTTTCGTACACATTTCATCCAAATTTCCCAGCACAGGCTAGGAGGCCATCTACTGAACAGACAAAGTAAGAATATTTGTGAAACATAATACTTACAAGGATCCGACCTGTCACAGATATCTGATGCACAATACGCGGGTCCCTCAATGTCACCTGAATTCGGAAATGGTGGGGGAGTGGTCAGGGTTTGGGGGAGGAGGGTGATACAAGGAGAGTCAAAAATAAAACAGAAAATGCCGGAAAAGCTCGGCCGGTCAGCCAGTATCTGTGGAAAGTGAGACAGAGTTAACATTTCAGGTCTGAGACCGTTTGTGAAAGAGTAGGATCAATCTCGGATCTCTCTTCCTCCGAGAATAACCAGCCCGTCCGTACACATTCACTGGAATGTAGAAACAAGAAACTGCAGATGCTGGTTTACAAAGAGAGACACAAAGTGCTGGAGTAACTCAGTGGGTAAGGCAGCATCTCTGGAGAAGATGGAAAGGTGACGTTTCAAGTCTGGGCCCTTCTTCAGGCACATTCACTTTTTCACTGCCGAACGTCAGTCATGATGTGGTCACTCCCTACAATTTACTGGTGGTTACTCCTGTAGTCATTCCGTGGCACAAGTCCATTCTTTCAAAACTGATTGGTGGTAAAGAGTGACACTTCCCAAAAAAGTGGTGTGGAGAGTTGAGAATGAGCGAAGTAAACATCTGATTCAATAATGAAGGAAAGATGCAGATTTATATTCTAATTTTCACGTTCTTTATCGATTGGTACCTTGCAGCAAACGGATAATTACAAAACAAATCATGGCTGATTGATTATTTTCAGTTTGATTGTACATAAGTGCAAGTCTTTATCTTCCTGTTTATTGTTGTGTGATCATGTGGTAAACCTTTTAATAAAAGTGACCTACTTCTACCTTTGAACCTTATGGATCATAGATTGCAATCAGGGCTTCATATTGAGCTGTTTTATCAATCTTGCCTTTCCATTTTCTAAAGGTTAATCAGGAACTGTTTGTCACCAATCCATTTTGTCCATTCAGCATCTCTCTGAAGAGCAATTACAGCCAACATCAAATAGACGGAGGGAAGATCGAGCGCTTCTTAATATTTATTCACACTTACTGGAAGTCACCTTCAGTACCCAGTTGGAAAGAAACTTCCAGGATATCAATTATTGTATCAATAAGTCCATATTGACGTTTATGTCTGAGGAACGATTTAAGATCATAGCTCAGCTCTTCTGCACAAAAAGAGATGGTCCATATATTGTACCATTAGATCGTACTAGATCAGACGGCAGGCTCTTCAACATCACCCGCCTCCGAGCCAAGATAAAAGAACGTGAAGCTCTCATCAGAGACATGTTGTTCGCCGATGACGCAGCAGTTGTGTCCCACACCCAGCAGGAACTACAGTCACTGATGGACCGCTTCTAGCGGGCTTGCAAGGACTTTGGGCTGACCATCAGCCTGAAGAAGACGAACGTCCTGGGACAGGATACAGAGGCACCGCCTGTCATCACCATCGACGACTACGAACTCGATGCCGTCCATCAGTTCACGTACCTCGGCTCCACCATCACTGACAACCTCTCCTTGGACACAGAGATTGACAAGAGGATCGGGAAGGCAGCTACAACTCTTGCTCGCCTCACAACTCGAGTGTGGACCAATCCAAAGCTGACAGTGAAGACAAAGATAGCAGTCTACAATGCCCGTGTCAACAGCATGCTGCTGTATGGCAGTGAGACATGGACTACATATGCCAGACTGGAGAGAAAACTCAACACCTTCCACCTTAGAAGCATCCGCCGTATCCTGGGTATATCCTGGCAAGACAGAGTGTCCAACGCCGGGATTCTGTCTCGCGCTGGCCTTCCGAGTATGTACACTCTACTCAGGTAGCGCAGGCTGCGGTGGCTGGGCCATGTCCACCGCATGGAGGATGGCCTTATTCCAAAAGACATCCTCTATGGAGAGCTAACATCTGGGAGGAGAACCATCGGCCGCCCCCAGCTACGTTACAAGGATGTCTGCAAGAGAGATTTGAAGGCGCTCGACGTCGATGTGGAGTCCTGGGAGATCCTTGCAGCTGACCGCACGAGGTGGAGAGAGGTACCCTGAACCAACATCTCAAAACAGGGGAAGAGAAACTGATGAACGCAGCGGCAGACAAGCGGGCACGCAGAAAGGAGCGCAGCAACTTCAACAGACCAGAGACCACACACAAATGTGACCTTTGCGACAGAGACTGTCACTCCCGCATCGGTCTCTTCAGCCACAAGCGACGCTGCTCTAGCCGAGGTGTGGAGCAAGCAGCCAACTAGGATGCACCACCCATGGGCAGGCATGACCGAGGGGGCCTAACAAGAAGATCAGTTGGCACAAGAATCGTTTTAATTCATCTGCTACTTGGAGATGCTGGTTGATTTCCCTGACACTATGGTTTTTGAAAACAGGAGGTCATTTTGGTTTAATGCAGTTGTGCTTATGTAAAGGTAACCCAATGACATCAATGATCTAATGGAGACTCAAGGAACTGCAGGTGCTGGAATCTTGCATTGAACACAAAGTGCTGGAGTGACTCAGCGGGTTAGGCAGCATCTCCGGAGGACATGGATTGGTGATGTTTCAGGTTGGCATTCTTCTTCAGACCCGATCGGGGGGGATCCTTTTCAATAATACTAGGTGATTGCCTTCCCAAAGCGATTCACACAAGTTATGGAAATGGTGGGGTAGACAGTCATCTCCCACAAGCCACAGCTAATGGGCCAACACCCTAAAATGTCCACAACTAGGAGGGACATTGAAAGTCTGATTGAGAGCCAGAACGACAATCTTGTTCTCAAAGATAGACACACAAAGCTGGAATCTCCTTCTTCAGACGTCTCAACCACGAAACGTCACCCACTCCTTCTCTCCAGAGATGCTGCCTTGTCCCACTGAGTTACTCCACTATTTCGTGTCTATCTTCGGTTTAAACCAGCATCTGCAGTTTCTTCTGACACAAATCTTGCCCTCAATGTCAGCAAGACCAAGGAGCTGATTGTTGATTCACAAGTTGAGGGCATTGTTGTGGGCACAAGTTGTGATTCACAAGTTGAGGATCCACAAGTTGAGGGCATTGAACTGCTGGGATGGCGGTGAAGTGGTGAGTAATTCAAAAGGGCCGCAGGTCTGTGTGAGAGTCGTCAAATGTCACAGTGGGTCCTGCAGCGCAGAGACAAGACTCACCAGTGGAAAGATGAGTCTGAGCTGTACCACTCTCGGACTTTGGGAGGAAACCGGAGCACCATGCAGTCACGTGGAGAGCGTGCAAACTCCACACATATCATATCATATCATATATATACAGCCGGAAACAGGCCTTTTCGGCCCTCCAAGTCCGTGCCGCCCAGCGATCCCCGTACATTAACACTATCCTACACCCACTAGGGACAATTTTTACATTTACCCAGCCAATTAACCTACATACCTGTACGTCTTTGGAGTGTGGGAGGAAACCGAAGATCTCGGAGAAAACCCACGCAGATCACGGGGAGAACGTACAAACTCCTTACAGTGCAGCACCCGTAGTCAGGATCGAACCTGAGTCTCCGGCGCTGCATTCGCTGTAAAGCAGCAACTCTACCGCTGCGCTACCGTGCCGCCGAGGTCAGAATCGAACCCCGGCCTCTGGAGCTGTGAGGCAGCACAAATTGTTTCACGGCCCAGGACTGATAACTTCATCTTTGGAGCAGGTAGAAATTGCAAAAATAAAATGACTCCACCCGCTCGCGCATTGAAAAACAAAGTGTTAGAGTGCAAGGGAGTGGGTGAAGACAGAAAAAGACACATTATTCTTTTGCAAAACATTAGAGTCATCATTCAAACACAATATGCTAGAAACATCAGTTCGCTCTGTAACTGTAGATGCATCACTCATTTACAATACACTGGAGGCTCACTTCTATAGAGGATGATGGAGACTGTTTCTCTATAATCTGGAAGAGCCATCATCCCCATACAATTTTAGAGGCATCATATCAATACAACATACTATGAAAATGGTGGTGCCATCACTTGAGCATATTATGGTAATGCATTCAGTGGAAAATAATGGAGGCACACCATCATTCTTGCATAACACAGAAGTGCCATCAATCCTGCAAATGCAATGCAAATGCAATGCTAAAAGCAGCAATTGATGTGCAAAGGGCACCACGGCTTTTTGCACTACTCCACCAGCCCCAGCATCTTTCAAAAGTTTCTTCACTGAATGTAACCCGATCGACAAAAAAATCCTCACAAAAACTCCACAAAACGTAATGTTAGACATAAAAATGGAGGATGAAAAGTTAGAGAAAACACATGTAAGATTTGAGATACATCATGAGGGTAGAGAGCGTCATAGGAATTGGGAATAATATGATAAGCAGAATCAACTTGTAGAACAAGCTTGAGACGATTCATTGCCAAAGGATTGAAACCAAACAACTCCAGACAATTGATTAATCCTATCATTTTAGCTAAAGACACTGATCATTATGACCACCTGCCTAATATGCTGTTGATCCTCCGTGTGCCTCCAAAACAGCGCCGACCCCCCGAGGCATGGACTCTACAAAACCACTGAAGGTGTCCTGTGGTATCTGGCATCAAAACATTAGCAGCAGATCCTTCAAGTCATTTCTCCTGCATCCAACACGTCAACTTCAAGAACTGACTGTTCACTTGCTGCCTAATATATCCCACCCCTTGACAGGTGTCATTGTAACAAGATAATCAATGTTATTCACTCACCTGTCAGTGGTCATAATGTTTTGGCTCATCAGTGTAAGTATACTTTGCAGTCAAGTAACTTTCGCCTCTTTGTGGCAATACCCCAATCCCAATAACTAGTTCAGTTTAGTTTATTGTCACTTGTTCCGAGGCACAGTGAAAAGCCGAGAATAGGCTGGAGTAACTCAGCGGGACAGGCAGCATCTCTGGAGAGAAGGAATGGGCGACGTTTCGGGTCAAGTTTCAGTCTGAAGAAGGGTCTCAACCCGAAATATCACCCATTCCTTCTCTCCAGAGATGCTGCCCGTCCTGCTGAGTTACTCCAGCATTTTGTGTCTACCCTCAGTTTAAACCAGCATCTGCCTCCAGTGAGAAGCCCTTGTTGTGTGCTGACCCCTCAGCAATGGTGGAGGAAAGGGGACAGAAAGCACCGGAGAAAAAGTGGATGGTCTGGTGGATGGTAAATTATGTTGCTGCTTCAAAACTCCAGGAAGCTGTGTTGACCCTGAGTTAAGATGTTGTCCATATCAAGATTGCACATTAATGACGATACACCTGAGCTGACTTGAAAATTGCTGCCAGGTGCTGGAGATATTCAATGAGTGAACAATGCCCATGTCAGACTTACCGCTGTGAGAGTTTCCACCACTCAGATTTGATGAGTCCACTCACCTGAGCTGAGAAAGCATCTTTAAAGCTCACAGGTACAGTAATGATCTGATACAGTAATGATCTGATACTAGCTTAGTTTAGTTTAGAGATACAGCATGGAAACAGGCCCTTCAGCCCACCGAATCCGCACCGACCAGCGATCCTGTACACTGGCACTACCCTGCATACTAGGGACAATTTATCATTTTTAACTGAAGCCAATTCACCGGCAAACTTATATTTCTCTGGAGTTTGAGAGGAAACCTGGGCACCTGGGGAAAACCCACGTGGTCACAAGGGGAACGTACAAACTCCATACAGACAGCACCCAAGTTCAGGACTGCACCTGGGTTTCTGGCGCTATGAGGCAGCAACTCTACCGCTGTGCAACCATTCCACCAGATAAAATACTTGCATGTCGCAAAGTTTATATAAACTTTGCAAAGTTTAAATAAACTTCGATGGAAGTTTATTTTCCCGCTGAATACAGAGAATGAGCTTGGAGGAACATTGATGCACAACTTGTGAATTAGCTTTGGAGACACAACAACAACAACAACTTATCTCAGCCTAAACAGGAGCACTATCAAGCAAAACCCGACACCAATCCACACACAGTGATATCCAGTATAGGGACCAAAGCTTGTTCAAAGAGGTAGGTTATACGGAGCAGGTTAAATCTGGAAAATTTAGAGTATTTACTTTCAATCCTTGCCGGTGAGGACAGATGCTGGCTCCATTCACATGCCCCTTGTGAAAATGAAAGGTATAATTTTCTTTCATTCATCTCACTCAGCTTTTGCCAGAGCCTATACATTGTGCATTGTGTTTTCAAAGGGAGTTCCCTTGTATTTCTTTTGGCACCGTCGTGAGATTTTCTTTGAAAATGCAACTGTCCAAATATCTTCCATACCGCCTTTGTCTCACCATCTGGCAACTGATGCGGCATCTTCCACTTATCCATAACAGCTTTCAAGCCAGGGGTGCTTACAGCCATCTGCTGTTTGTATTCCTACCCGTCCCCCCATTTTAAATGCATTTTGTTCTCGTGATGTTCTTACTGTGTTAGTACCGCTCCATTCACTATCATGCACCATCTCCCATTCTTGGACCAACTCCTTGGAGGCACATAAGAGTGATCAGGACAGACTTCCCTGCCAAGTTTCTTCTCCCTCGGGTGTATGAAGCAAATATTTTTGGCAACAGTAAAAATAGAGAAAGGCAGCAGGACTTCAAGCATGGGCCAGAGGTAACTCGATGGCCAAAATAATAGTTTAGCAAGTTGTAATGTTGGTTGTTATACAAGGGTCAGTAGGATGTCAAGGATGCTTGGCAACAGCATTTAAAAGCATCAAAGAGCTTGCGTTGGGCGCTGCATAAGTGTTAAAGACCAGATGGGCGCCTTAAAGGATGACTAGGGGGGAAATATTAAAGAGGATCAGGAAATGATTGATGCATTAAACAAGTTCATCACAACTGTCTGCACAGATGAAGTGGATCATCAATTTCCACATTACCTGCTCTTACAGTTGGTGGGATTAATCCGTGAAACAGCAAGGCATCGTGGAATCGGCAAACTTTACCAATCTCTAGGATGCTATTAAATTCCAGGTTCAATAGACAATAGACAATAGGTGCAGGAGGAGGCCATTCGGCCCTTCGAGCCAGCACCACCATTCAGTGTGATCATGGCTGATCATTCTCAATCAGTACCCCGTTCCTGCCTTCTCCCCATATCCCCTGACTCCGCTATCCTTAAGAGCTCTATCCAGCTATCTCTTGAATGCATTCAGAGAATTGGCCTCCACTGCCTTCTGAGGCAGAGAATTCCACAGATTCACAACTCTCTGACTGAAAAAGTTTTTCCTCATCTCAGTTCTAAATGGCCTACCCCTTATTCTTAAACTGTGGCCCCATGTTCTGGACTCCCCCAACATTGGGAACATGTTTCCTGCCTCTAACGTGTCCAACCCCGTCAAACTTCTGCATCTATCACCTAGTTTAGTTTCGTTTATTGTCACGTGTACCGAGGTACAGTGAAAAGCTATTGTTGCGTGCTCGCCGGTCGGCAGAAAGATGATACATGATTCCAATCAAGCCGTCCACAGTTGGAGCACAGGTTTAAAAGAGTAGAGCGATTGTAATGAATGGTTGCAGATCCGCTTCTGGGACCAGCCTGGCTTGGTTGTCATCGTTGTTCGCCTGACCATAAACTATTGCAGAATATAAAGTCATAGCGTCACACAGCACAGAAACAGGCCCTTCAGCCCAACCCATCCATGCCGACCAAGATGCCCCATCTGAACCAGTCCTATTGCCTCCATTTGGCCCACATCCCTCTAAACCTGTCCTAGATACAGAACATCAGAGCAGAATATTATAAAGACATCTGGCCAATACAGATTAATTTGCATTGTTGATTATATTAGAAGACAGAAGTTTAAAATATTTGTAATACATTCCTTTGGCCAATATGTAACATTTGTATACTACCTTTAACATAGGAAATGGTTTTAAATGCTTCACGGAGGCATGAGGAGGGCTTGACGAATAAGTAAACTTAACAAAGGTTGTTGAAGAATGGAGGAAGTGATTGAAATAGAAGATCATTGTTGTAGTCTTGTCCAAATTTCACTTCCCAAAAATAAAAAGATATTTATTTTCATGTTTTTTTATTGCAAATATTCACTGGTGATGGAGCCATACAGCGTATAAACAGGCCCTTCGGCCCAACTTGCCCACACCAACCAGCATATCCCATCTACATTAGACCCACCTGCCTGCATTTGGCCCATATCCCTCTAAACCTGGCATATCCATGTACCTGTCTAAATGTTTCTTAAACGTTACGGTAGTCCCTGCCTCAACTCTCTCCTCTGGCAACTCGTTCCACACGCCCAGCATCCTTTGTGTAAAAAAGTTACCCCTCAGGTTCCTATCACCCTTCAACTTAAACTATGTCCTCTGGTTTTCGATTCCCTTACTCTGGTCAAGAGATTCTGTCCGTCTACCCGATCTATTCCTCTCATTACTTTGAACACCTCTATAAGATAGTGGTACTGAATGTATCCTACTCCCTTCCGTAACACGGATTCATTCTAACGTTTACAGCACATACAGGTGGGGCAGCTCACTAGCACAACTAATACATCCACTGCCTCACATCGCCACACACCCAGTTTCATTCCTGGCCTGGAGCGTTGCCTGTGTGGGTTTGCACATCCATCCCCTGACTGTGTGGGTTTCCTTCGGATGCTCTGGTTCCCTCCTCCCTCACAACGACACGCGAGTCGGTAAGTTACTCGGTCCTAGTGTGCCGGTGAGTGGCAGAATCTGTTCAATGTGTCGTAGAGTTGTAGAGTCATAGAATCATAGAGTCATATGCACGGAAACAGGCCTTTCAGCTCAACCTATCCATGCCGATCAATATGCGCCCATCTAAGCTCGTCCCGTTTGCCCATGTTTGTCCCTTTAAACGTTTCCTATCCATGTACCTGCCCAAGTGTCTTTGCGGGGAGAACAAAAGGGAGTGATTTAGGTGTAGCGTAAATAGGTGGTTGATGGCTGATAAGGGATCTGATGGGTTGAAGGGCCTGTTTCTGCACTGTATCTCCCTCTGAATCTATGACTATGTAAAGAGACCATTGACCAATTCCACCTGTACAGATTTTTTTAGGAAGAGCAGTTATCCCTCAACTGTTTTTGTCCATAAACCTGCAAGATCTTCATTTTCAGTCAACGTCGAACTGCCATGTAAAATTATTAATGGATTCAACCTTAGAAAAGGACTCTGACAACTCCGAATGGGAAAAAAAACGATTTCCTTCCAGATCCTTTGCCAATGATGTTGAACATTTTTTTTTTCTTTAGGTTTTTGACACAGTCTCCTGAGGGAAATAATAAAAACAATAAATCAATGAAAAAAGAGAGTTGCAAAAATAAAGCAGAGTAGTCTATAATGTAGCAAATATTGATCAACTGTTATGATGCAGTGGAAAGCTGATAATGTGAGATGGAATAGTCCATCCCCCTGCCCAATGCATCTCCTCTCCTCCCTCTCCACCCTGTACTAGCTTGTAGGAAGGAACTGCAGATGCTGGTTTAAACCGAAGTTAGACACAAAAAGCTGGAGTAAACACAGCGGGTCAGACAGCATCTCTGGTGAAAAGAAATATATGATGTTTCGAGACGGGACCCTTCTTCAGACTGAGAGTCAGCAGAAAGGGAAACGAGACATATAAAGATATAGAGGTCTATATATCTCTCGTTTCCCTTTCCCCTGACTCTCAGCCTGAAGATTGGCCTCGACCCGAATCGTCACCTATTCCTGTCCTGGTTTGTTTGGTGTTCATTGACATTGGCACTCGGTGCTTGAGTTCAGGAAATACAACTGCACACTACATCCATCACAAGGCACTTTCTGTCACCTTTGGTGAATGCATTACTTCCTCTCAAGCCCCAAACCGCAGCGTGTGGCCAATTGAAGCACAACATTATTTGCGTGTTTGATGATGGTGTTTCAATCAATCATTAATGGAGTATAATGCCGTTTTGACTGATGCTGTTGTCAATGCAACATCTGACTACAACATGAATGTTAATGGACAGAATGTGGGGTATCTCCACACTCTATGAATGGAGAGCTATCTTGTTTGGTGTTCTCTGATTGACGGTGACCCTAGCTGCGGAAAAGGTTCTTTGTACGTCGTGGCCCGAGGCAGTAACCGAGAGGGGAGAACCCTCATTGATTTTCAATCTGACCTCCCTCCTCAGGGTCATTGAGGCCACAGGCCAGGGATGATAAATGGACCTTCTGGTCTGCTTGGCTCAATACCACTGTGTTGCCTTCAAGTAACTCAGGCATTTTTTGCTATTAGTGTTTGGAGGTTAGAAATTACTGCAAATGACATCTATATACTAAAACTCTCGTTTGTTATCTTGTTTGTGACTGAACTTTCGCCAAAACGGTACACGATAGCGTGACAATTTTAGGCCCACCTTACTCACCATTGTCACTTTAGTGATAATGCAAGTAGTTTTATTGAAATCGGTGTTATATTTTTTAAGTTGTTCACATTTTAAAGTTTAAAAGGAGGGGAGGGGGAGGGGAGGAGGGAGGAGGGAGGGGGAAGGGGGGAGTGGGGGAGAAGGGAGAGGGGAGGGGGGGTTAAGGAGAGGGGGGGGGGAGGACAGGGTGCTGCACCAATGCAGGAGAGGTTTGGGCCCAACGGGTCCACTTTGTCTAGTAAGTACTGTATATGAATATCTGTCGGACACATATTAAATTAATCAGTCTGGCTTTATAGGGCACATTAATTTTGTTAAAGTAAGCAGAGAGAAATTGAATACAATTGGATTAAACACAGATAGTAATATTTCATAAGAAGATAGACACAAAAGGAACGGCCAGCATCACTGGAGAGAAGGAACGGGTGACGTTTCAAGTCGAGACCCTTCTTCAGACTCTTCCAAGGCTCAAGTCAAGTCAAGTCAAGTCAAATTTATTTGTCACATACACATACACGATGTGCAGTGAAATGAAAGTGGCAATGCCTGCGGGTTGTGCACAAAAAGAATTATAGTTACAGCATATAAATAAAGTTAATAAGTTACTATTATTGTCGACAAAAATTTAGTCTCTGGGGTTATAAAAGTTGACAGTCCTGATGGCCTGTGGGAAGAAGCTCCGTCTCATCCTCTCCGTTTTCACAGCGTGACAGCGGAGGCATTTGCCTGATCGTAGCATCTGGAACAGTCCGTTACTGGGGTGGCAGGGGTCCCTCATGATCTTGCTTGCTCTGGATCTGCACCTCCTGATGTATAGGTCCTGCAGGGGGACGAGTGTAGTTCCCATGGTGCGTTCTGCCAAACGCACTACTCTCTGCAGGGCTATCCTGTCCTGGGCAGAGCTGTTCCCAAACCAGACTGTGATGTTGCCGGACAGAATGCTCTCTACAGCCCCAGAGTAGAAGCAATGAAGGATCCTCTGAGACACTCTGAATTTCCTCAATTGTCTAAGGTGGTAAAGGCGCTGCTTAGCCTTACCCACCAGTGCGGCAATGTGCGTTGCCCACGTCAGATCCTCTGCGATGCGGACTCCCAAGTATTTGAAACTGCTCACCCTATCCACAGTAGACCCATTTATCTCCAGTGGCGTGTACGTCCTTGGATGTTTAGCCCTTCTGAAGTCCACAATCAGCTCCTTTGTTTTAGTGACATTCAAGAGGAGGCTATTGTCCTGACACCAGAGTGCCAGATCAGCCACCTCCTCCCGGTAGGCCTTCTCATCGTTGTTGGAGATCCGGCCCACCACCACAGTGTCATCAGCAAACTTGATGATGGAGTTTGAGCTGAACCTGGCCCCACAGTCATGTGTGTACAGGGAGTACAGTAGGGGGCTAAGGACGCAGCCCTGGGGGGATCCTATGTTCAGGGTGAGGGAGCTAGATGTGTGTTCCCCCATCCTGACCACTTGGGGCCTGGCGGTGAGAAAGTCCAGGACCCGGGCACACAGAGGGGTGCTAAGCCCCAGTTCCAGCAGCTTCTCAACCAGTCTGCTGGGGACTATTGTGTTGAATGCTGAACTAAAGTCAATGAACAGCATCCTCACATAGCCCCCCTGGCTGTCCAGATGAGAGAGAGCGGTGTGTAGAACCTGGGAGACCGCATCATCCGTGGACCTGTTCGGACGGTATGCGAACTGTAGTGGGTCCATGTTGCGAGGAAGGAGGGCGCAGATGTGCTTCTTGACTAGCCTCTCAAAGCATTTCATGACAACCGAGGTGAGGGCCACCGGTCGGTAGTCATTTAAACACGCTGGAGAGGCATTCTTTGGCACCGGTACAATGATGGATCTTTTGAAGCATGCAGGGACACAGAGAAAGCACATGTAGCTGTGGTAGCGAGTCTGGATTAAAACGATTCGCCGATGATATCCAGCTCCTCATCTCCACCAAGTCAATCTCCACCACCACACACTCTACCCTGACAAACTGCATCACTGAAATAAAATCTTGGCTTCAATTCAATTTCCTCAAACTCAACTGCGACAAATCTGAAATCATCATCATTGGACCAAAAACGCTCACCAAATCCACCCACAACTTCACCCTCAATATTGATGGTTTCCCAGTATCCACCTCCCCTCACATCCGGAATCTTGGAATCATCTTTGATCAAACCCTCTCCTTCGACAAACACATCAAACACATCACCAAGACAGCCTTCTTCCACCTCAAAAACATCGCCCGTCTCCGTCCATCCCTCTACTCCACAGATGCAGAAACCCTCATCCACGCCTTCATCACCTCCCGTCTGGACTACTGCAACAGCCTCCTCTATGGTTCACCCTCAAAAATCATCAATAAACTCCAATACATCCAGAACTCCGCTGCCCGTCTACTCACCCACTCCCCGGTCCGTGACCATATCACCCCCGTCCTTTACAAGCTCCACTGGCTCCCCATCCCCCATAGAATCCAGTACAAAATCCTCCTCATGACCTACAAAGCCCTCCATAACCTGGCCCCATCCTACCTGACTGACCTCCTCCACAGACACACTCCAACCCGTACCCTCTGCTCTGCTGCTGCTAACCTCCTGTCCCCCCCCCCCATCCGGACCAAACTCAGATCCTGGGGGGACAGGGCTTTCTCCATCGCTGCTCCCACACTCTGGAACTCACTACCCCAAACCGTCAGAGACTCCTCCTCACTCACCACATTCAAAACATCACTGAAGTCTCACCTGTTCAGCACTGCCTTCAACCACTGAAGGTCACCTCACCTTCTTTTTCCTTTTCTGTTCGTTTACTTATTTATCTATTTATTTTATTTTCTATGTTTTAGTAAACCCTGTAAAGCGTCTTTGAGTGTTTAGAAAAGCGCTATATAAATGTAATGCATTATTATTATTATTATTATTATTAAAACATGGCCGGAGAGCTGGAGAGCAGGAGGAATCACAAAGGGGCAGCAGAGAGAGAGAGTATTGCAGAACTCTCGTCGGATAGTCATTTTCAATTGTATTCCATTACAAACAATTTGCTGAGTGTGGGTATATCTACACATCTATATACTAAAACCCTCGTTTGTTTGTTTGTTTGGCCCTGAACTACAGCCAAAACGGTACACGATAGCGCGACAATTTTAGGCCCACCTTACTCACCGTCGTCCCTTTGGTGCCAATGGAAGAAGTTTCATTGAAATTGGTGTTACATTTTTTAAGTTATTCACATTTTAAAGTTTAAATCTATCTCCTCGGGAGGGCGGGGGAGGGAGGGATGGTGGGAGGGAGGATAAGGGGGGGTTGAGGGGGATGGAGTAGGGGGGAGGGGAAAGGGGGGAGGGGGTGGGAGGGGGGGAGGAGAGGGTGCTGCACCAATGCAGGAGAGGTTTGGGCCCAACGGGTCCACTTGGACTATATGTAATAGTATGTGCGTTTGTGTGTGTTTGTATGTCGCCTACAGGGGAATTTGGCAGATTTAATGGAGGCACATGTCGACATATCTAGCACAATTAGGTGAATTAGTATCTGTCTGTAAGCGGTTCCTTCTTGAATGGATTACTAGTTCAACAGGGTGTCAATGTTGTGCTCATACCCTGTTATGCAGCTGCATTCTCAGATGGTGACCCAGGCGAGGATTTGGACAATCACATCCACATTCACACACATTTCACAGGTGCGAGCAAATCATTTATCATTTCAAATAGAAGCTTAATGACGTAGAGGGGATGATACTGTGTGTGTGTGTGTGTGGGGGGGGGGGGGGGACTCATTTATCTCACATTTCACTTTCTGAATATTTAAATAAATTTGACATTTAGTTTAGAAATACGGCGTGGAAGCAAGCCCTTCGGCCCACCGAGTCCGCACCACGCGGTCACAGGGAGAACGGACAAACTCCGTACAGGCAGCACCGGAGGTCAGGATTGAACCCAGGCCTCGGGCACTGTGAGGCAGCAACTCTACCGGGTCAGCTCGGATCAGTTTAGTTTATTGTCTTGTGTACCGAGGTGCAGTGAAAGTTTTTGGTTCGCGCTGCACCACTCTGCACACTTACGTCTTTTATTGTACATTATTGCTCCATTATTTACAGGCACATTGGTGTTTCTACCTGTAAATGCTTTATACCACGACTGTTAGACATATTCTTAGAACATAGAACATAGAACAGCACAGCATAGGAATGAGCCCTTCAGCTAACAATATTTGTACTGAACATGATGGCTAGTTAAACTGATCTCACCTGCCCGTACACAACCCGTCCTTCTATTCCCTGCACTTCCATGTTCCATATGCGGGCGGCACGGTGGCCCAGCGGTAGAGTTGCTGCCTTACAGCGAATGCAGCGCCGGAGACTCAGGTTCGATCCTGACTACGGGCGCCGTCTGTACGGAGTTTGTACGTTCTCCCCGTGACCTGCGTGGGTTTTCTCCGAGATCTTCGGTTTCCTCCCACACTCCAAAGACGTACAGGTATGTAGGTTACTTGGCTGGGCAAATGTAAAAATTGTCCCTAGTGTGTGTGGGATAGTGTTAATGTGCGGGGATCGCTGGGCGGCGCGGACCCGGTGGGCCGAAGGGCCGGTTTCCGCGCTGTATCTCTAAATCTAAATCTAAATCTAAACTTAAAAGCCTCTTAAACACCATTATCATATCAGCATCCACCACCACCACTGGCAAAGTTTCAGGTCCCCACTACACTCAGTGTAAAAAACCTCCCCTACACATCTCCATTAAATTCCCCCCTCTCACCTTATACCTATGCCCTCTAATGTTGGAGATTTCCACCCTAGAAAAAAAGGTTCTGTCTGCACTATCTATGCCTCTCATAATTTTATATACTTCTATCAATGTCTCTCTTCAATCTCCAACGTTCCAGAGAAAACAATCCAAGTCTAACCAACCTCTCCCTGTAGCTGAAACCCTCCAAGACAGGCAGCATTCTTGTAAACCTCCTCGGCACTTTCTCCAAAGCCTCCATATCTTTCCTGTCATGGGGTGACCAGAGTTTCATGCAACACTCCAAATACAGCCGAAACAAAGTCTTGTTCAGCTGACATCATGATTGTGGCTTCTCACACAACCCCCCTCCCTCCCCCCATTAACACCACTCCCTCCCCCCACCCCTCCCCTCCCCTCACTACACTTGCCCCGACCCCCCAATGCCTCCTGAACCCCAGCCAACCCCCCCTCCCCCCCCCCCATCTTTCATGGTCGTTCAATGGGTAAGCCCGTCAGGTGGTGAGTCCATTTAAAACCATATGAATATGAATACAGTCTCTTCATTTCCTGAACCTTGGCTGACAGCCAAACAATCCCTTTACTTCATTTACAATTGGGAGAAAACTATGCAGGGAAAACGTTAAATCCTTTTTTTTATTGACCATACCATTTTTTTCCCCCCCTTGGGTTACTGGTTTCAATTCCTAACAATTCAAATACAACTTTGCAGGATTCACAGCCCAAGCACATTCTCCACAGATGCCAGATGTCTGTGTTCATTGTTTTATTTCTGTTGCTTAAAATTTGTTTCCAATAACAAATACCTCTGCACATCAGCCTTGTCTTTGGTGATCTAGAATCAGGAAATTACATTATTCAGAAAATATTTCAAAATTTGCAAATCCCTCCAGGTTTTCCAACATTCCCGGAACATCCCAGGGATACCCACCGAATACGTTCACGGGCGCCATCCTCCCGTTGTGGATATTCTGGATATAGTTTTCCAGTGTTCAAAGTGAAAGGGATGTAATGCTGAGACTTTATGAGGCAGTATTGGGAGCAGCTTTGGGCCCCCTATCTGAGGAAGGATGTGCTGGAGATGGAGAGGGTCCAGAGGAGGTTTACGAGAATGATCTTATAGACAATAGACAATAAGTGCAGGAGTAGGCCATTCGGCCCTTCGAGCCAGCACCACCATTCAATGTGGTGATCATTCTCAATCAGTACCCCGTTCCTGCCTTCTCCCCATACCCCCTGACTCCACTATCCTTAAGAGCTCTATCTAGCTCTCTCTTGAATGCATTCAGAGAATTGGCCTCCACTGCCTTCTGAGGCAGTGAATTCCACAGATTTACAACTCTCTGACAGAAAAAGTTTTTCCTCATCTCCGTTCTAAATGGCCTACCCCTTATTCTTAAACTGTGGCCCCTGGTTCTGGACTCCCCCAACGTTGGGAACATGTTTCCTGCCTCTAACGTGTCCAACCCCTTAATAATCCTATATGTTTCGATAAGATCCCCTCTCATCCTTCTAAATTCCATTGTATACAAGCCTAGCCGCTCCAGTCTTTCAACATGACAGTCCCGCCATTCCGGGAATTAACCTAGTAAACCTACGCTGCACGCCCTCAATAGCAAGAATATCCTTCCTCAAATTTGGAGACCAAAACTGCACACAGTACTCTAGGTGCAGTCTCACTAGGGCCCTGTACAACTGCAGAAGGACCTCTTTGCTCCTATACTCAACCCCTCTTGTTATGAAGGCCAACATTCCATTGGGTTTCTTCACTTGGGGATGATTGGGTTAACATATGATGCGCGTTTGTCGGCACTGGGCCTGTACTCGCTGGAGTTTAGAAGGATGACGGGGGAACTCATTTGAAAATTACCGAATAGTGAAAGGCTTGGATAGAGTGGATGTGGAGAGGATGTTTCCACTAGTGGGAGAGTCTAGCACCAGAGGCCATAGCCTCATAACAAAAGGATGTTCCTTTAGAAAGATGAGGAGGAATTTATTTAGTCAGAGGGTGGTGAATCTGTGGAATTCATTGCCACAGACTGTGGAGGCTAAGTCAATGGATATTTTTAAGGCCGAGATTAACAAATTCTTGATTAGTATGGGAGTCAGGGGTTACGGGGAGAAGGCAGGAGAATGGGGTTAGGTGGGAGAGATAGATCAGCCTTGATTGAATGGCGGAGTGGACTTGATCGGTCGAATGACCTAATTCTGCTCTTATCACTTTTGAACGTTTAAAAAACGCACCTTGTATTGAAGTGAAAAAAAAAGACAAAATTCAGCGGGTCAATAGACAATAGACAATAGGTGCCACCTATAGACAATAGACAATAGGAGTAGGCCACTCGGCCCTTCGAGCCAGCACCGCCATTCACCGTCATCATGGCTGATCATCCACAATCAGTATCCCGTTCCTGCCTTCTCCCCACATCCCTTGATTCCGCTATCATTAAGAGCTCTATCTAGCAGGCAGCATCCCTGGAGAACATGGATAGGTGACTAGCCTGAGTTCTGAAGTGAGGTGCCTCTCCTAGAAGAAGACAAAATACAGTAAATGATCATGCTCTGAATGCTTGTAAAATGAGGTAATTTAATCAATAGTAGACTAGGTCATAACTCGCCCAGCCTGAGCTTCACATTTGCCTCCCATGGACTGCCTTTGGGTGCACGCATCTCCCACGGCCACAGTTCACTACAATACAACTCGCACTGCAATGCTGTGCCTCCTGTTACTCTGCCAATATTCTACCCCATCTCCTACGGCCCCTTCAGTTCAATAGCATTCCAAAGTTAATGGCAAGCGTATTATGTGGCACTTTATTAAATAACCTTTGCAAGTCCATATTTACCACATTAGCTTCAATTCCCCCATCAACCTATTCAGGAACTTCATAGGAAAATCCACCAGGTTAATTAGACCCAGTTGCGTGCATTCGGATTTTCGTTTTATACAAGGACTCTGTTCCCTTCCATTCCCACAGTCCTTGAGAGTAAAAAGCCAGCATTCCATTAGCCTTTTTGATTATTTTCTGCATGTTCCACAATGGTTTTAATGATCATGGTGCATAAATCCTAAAGACAATGGGGGGAGGAGAGGAAACGAATACACAAAATTCATGCAGTTGTGAATGAGTCAATGATGCATCGTGTCAAGGACAACGATGACACTTGATAAATATCTCCGCGGTGAGTCTAACGTGACAAGTACAACTGACAAAGTCACGAGTGCCACCTGGTCAGTCCTCCGAAGGGGAAGATGTGTCATTTATTCCAATTGCGGGAGCGGGAAAAAAAAAACCTGCCGCATTCTTCCTTG
The DNA here is from genome assembly GCF_053455715.1 of Rhinoraja longicauda. Lineage (NCBI taxonomy): Eukaryota > Metazoa > Chordata > Chondrichthyes > Rajiformes > Arhynchobatidae > Rhinoraja > Rhinoraja longicauda. The sequence goes on from NC_135975.1 coordinate 7,298,044, forward strand.
TTATTCAATTGCTTCTTGTTTGCATGATTTATTCAGGGCCAGGAGCTGGGAGCTAATCTTTTCCTCCAGTTCTCATAAAAATCCTTTGCCGATGCTCTGGGAACACCATATTTTAATCATTTGTCTCAGTGGCAGTCTTGCTTTCTCTTGCTGTGGTGCGCTGGCAGAGGACATGAAACAAAATGACTGTGCCAGCAGCGACGGATAATTCAGTGCACCTTGGTCCATCACTGCAGCCCCCGCTGTAATAGTAATACCACTGTAATAAACTCCAGAGATGGCAGGAGAAAAAAAGTCATTAGATATACAGTACATATTATGCACCTTCCAAGCATGGTCGACTAGACTCCCCTTCTAAGATCTGTCAGACTGCAGGCACTGTGATATTCCTGTCTTTAAAACCAACACATTCTTCGTTGCAGCACTTAAACCATGGGTCTGCAGTTGGCGTTGCCACCTCGGAGGCCCCTGCACCTCAGGGACTCTGGGTTAATGAGCGGCACAGTGGTGCAGCAGTAGAGCTGCTGCCTCACAGCGCGTGGGGACCCGGGTTCAAACCTGACCTCGGCTACTGCCTGTGTGGAGTTTGCACGATCTCCCTGTGACCACGTGGGTTTCCTCCGGGTGCTCTGGTTTCAATCGACAATAGACAATACGTGCCATTCGGCCCTTCGAGCCAGCACCGCCATTCAATGTGATCATGGCTGATCATTCTCAATCAGTACCTCGTTCCTGCCTTCTCCCCATACCCCCTGACTCCGCTATCATAGGGAACAAGGAGATGGCAGACCAATTGAACAAATACTTTGGTTCTGTCTTCACTAAGGAAGACATAAACCGTCTGCCGGAAATAGCGGGGGACCGGGGGTCTAAAGAGATGGAGGAACTGAGGGAAATCCAGGTTAGTCGGGAAGTGGTGTTAGGTAAATTAAATGGATTAAAGGCAGATAAATCCCCAGGGCCAGATAGGCTGCATCCCAGAGTGCTTAAGGAAGTAGCCTCAGAAATAGTGGATGCATTAGTGATAATTTTTCAAAACTCTTTAGATTCTGGAGTCGTTCCTGAGGACTGGAGGGTAGCTAATGTAACCCCACTTTTTAAAAAGGGAGGGAGAGAGAAAACGGGGAATTATAGACCAGTTAGCCTAACATCGGTAGTGGGGAAAATGCTAGAGTCAGTTATTAAAGATGTGATAGCATTACATTTGGAAAGTGGTGAAATCATCGGACAAAGTCAGCATGGATTTACCAAAGGCAAATCATGTCTGACGAATCTTATAGAATTTTTCGAGGATGTAACTAGTAGAGTGGATAAGGGAGAACCAGTCGATGTGTTATATCTGGACTTTCAGAAGGCCTTCGACAAGGTCCCACATAGGAGATTGGTGTACAAACTTAAAGCACACGGTATTGAGGGTTCAGTGTTGAGGTGGATAGAAAATTGGTTGGCGGACAGGAAGCAAAGAGTAGGAATAAACGGGTCCTTTTCGGAATGGCAGGCAGTGACTAGTGGGGTACCGCAAGGCTCAGTGCTGGGACCCCAGTTATGTACAGTGTATATTAATGATTTGGACGAGGGAATTGAATGCAACATCTCTAAGTTTGCGGATGACACGAAGCTGGGTGGCAGTGTTAGCTGCGAGGAGGATGCTAGGAGGCTGCAGAGTGACTTGGATAGATTAGGCGAGTGGGCAAATGCATGGCAGATGCAATATAATGTGGATAAATGTGAGGTTATCCACTTTGGCGGCAAGAACAGGAAAGCAGAGTATTACCTGAATGGTGACCGATTGGGAGAAGGGGAGATGCAACGTGACCTGGGTGTCATGGTGCACCAGTCATTGAAAGCAAGCATGCAGGTGCAGCAGGCAGTGAAGAAAGCGAATGGTATGTTGGCATTCATAGCAAGAGGATTTGAGTTTAGGAGCAGGGAGGTTCTGCTGCAGTTGTACAGGGCCTTGGTGAGACCGCACCTGGAATATTGTGTGCAGTTTTGGTCTCCTAACCTGAGGAAAGACGTTCTTGCCTTAGAGGGAGTACAGAGAAGGTTCACCAGATTGATCCCTGGGATGGCGGGACTTACATATGAGGAAAGACTAGATAGACTGGGCTTGTACTCGCTGGAATTTAGAAGACTGAGGGGGGATCTTATAGAAACATATAAAATTCTTAAGGGGTTGGAGAGGCTAGATGCGGGAAGATTGTTCCCGATGTTGGGGGAGTCCAGAACCAGGGGTCACAGCTTAAGGATAAGGGGGAAGTCTTTTAGGACCGAGATGAGAAAACATTTCTTCACACAGAGAGTGGTGAGTCTGTGGAATTCTCTGCCACAGAAGGTAGTTGAGGCCAGTTCATTGGCTATATTTAAGAGGGAGTTAGATGTGGCCCTTTTTGCTAAAGGGATCAGGGGGTATGGAGAGAAGGCAGGTACAGGCTACTGAGCTGAATGATCAGCCATGATCATATTGAATGGCGGTGCAGGCTCGAAGGGCCGAATGGCCTACTCCTGCACCTATTTTCTATGTTTCTATGTTTCTATCCTTGAGCTCTATCTAGCTCTCTCTTGAATGCATTCAGAGAATTGGCCTCCACTGCCTTCTGAGGCAGAGAATTCCACAGATTCACAACTCTCTGACTGAAAAAGTTTTTCCTCATCTCAGTTCTAAATGGCCTCCCACTTCTCAAAGGCATGCGGGTTTGTAGGTTAATTAGCATCTGTAAAATTGCCCTTAATGTGTAAGGAGCAGATGTGAAAGTGGGGTTATCAGGCAACTGAACCATTCTACCAACAACTAGAGAGCAGTCCTGAACCAGCATCTACCTCATTGGAGACCCTCGGACTATCTTTGATCGGACTTTACTGGCTTTATCTTGCACTAAACGTTATTGACAATTTTCCCTTTATCATGTGGCTGTATACTATAGATGGCTCGATTATAATTATGTATTGTCTTTCCACTGACTGGTTAGCATGCAACAAATGCTTTTCCCTGTACCTCGGTACACGTGACAATGAACCAAACTCAAACTTAAACTCGACTGGCATGCATGGGTGATCTATGATTGGTGTGGACTTGGTGGGCCGAGGGCCCTGTTTCCATGCCAAACCTCTGAATTAAACTAAACTTACTGTGGCTCACATTAACACAAAATGGATGGAGGAAGCAGGCAGATAGGGGAAAACAAGAATGGAAAACCCTTCATGACCACTTCAAATAATGGTTTATTACCACAGAAAGATATATTGCCTTGAACATTGCATTTGGACTCTTCAAGGAGACAATTAACATCCACCCCAGGCATAAACAACAACGATTTCAGTCAATGTTTATAAAATGGCCTCTCGCGAGCAAGTAATTGCACCCTATCCACACACAGAGAACTCTGCTTTTTTTGTTGTGTGTGACCTGATGCTGGGAAAATCACAGGCAGTTTGCGATTAGAGTGAAATTTGCAGCACGTTTCTCGGTAGCTACAACGGTCACTGTGAAATAAACAAAGCTATGCTGAAACTATGCGAAAAATAACGTGACAATGACGTAGGAAGGTAAAATGTGGCTGGATTCATTATCGTGCGCCCGACTTTGAATGATGTAGTTTGTTTTGAATGAGGGCAGTTTGTTTTCTTTCCTTTCCTGAGAATGAACTCAATTAAAAACAAAAGAAAAACATACTGTGTGATTTGTTCAATTATGTGCATGGCTAGCATCTCCTAGTTAAGTTTAGCTGACAGTTATTTAAGTGAGGGGTTCCTGGTAACTGCTCAACAATTAGTTCATAACTTTCAATGGGAGCGTTGAAATAGAATGTGTTTATGTAGCATCTTTTGTGACTCTGTGCAGTCACAGACAACAACAAAAGCAAGATGTCGAGAACAAGAAGCTAAGCAGTAGACAAATCAGACCCCTGAGTCTGTTCTATCATCCTTTCGTTCATCACCAATCTTTTATCTCAATGCCATTTTCCTGTACAAAACAGATCTCTTGATTGCTGTGCTATCTAAAGATATCCTTTATGTTCTTTAATATATTTGGTAACTGATCCTCCACAACCCTCTTGGGCAGTGAATTCCAAAGATTCACCACCCTGTGGATGGAGGGTTCTCTTCTCACCACAGTCCCGGATGGCCAACTCCTCATTGTGACACTGTGACCCTGCTTCTTATCAGCGCAGCCATGGAAGACATCACCCTTGCATCCACCCTCTCCTGGAGTCAGGGGGTATGGGGAGAAGGCAGGAACGGGGTACTGATTATGAATGATCAGCCATGATCACATTGAATGGCGGTGCTGGCTAGAATGGCCGAATGGCCTACCCCTGCACCTATTGTCTATTGAGTCATACACCACAGACGCAGGCCCTTCGGTCCATCTCATCCTTGCTGACCAAAATGCCCCCTCTAAGTTAGTCCCATTTGCCCATGTTTGGCCCATATCCTTCTAAACCTTTCCAATCCATGCACCTGTCCAAGTGTCTTTTACATGCTGTGATATCCTGCCTCAATGATCTTCTCTGGCAGTTTGTTCTAAATACCCACCACCCCCTGAGAAAAAAATTCTTAGGTTTCTATTAAATCTTTCCTCTCTCATCTTCAACTCATGTCCTCTGGTTCTTGATTCACTTATTCTTGGAAAAATAATCTGTATATTAACCACATCTATTCCCTTCATGATCACCTCTCATCCTCCTGTGTTCCAAGGAATGAAGTCCCAGCTTGTCAAATATCTCCCTATAGCTCAGGCCCTGTCAAGTCATAAAGATTGATACAGCGTGGAAACAGGCCCTTCGGCCCAACTTGCCCACACTGGCCAACATGTCCCATCTACATGAGTCCCACCTGCCTGCATTTGGCCCACATCCCTCCAAACCTATCCTATCCATGTACCTGTCCAAATGTTTCTTAAAAGTCATGAAGAATCTTGTATATTTTTCTGAAGTCTACATAGCATAGGTCCAAGTTACTAAATCTCTCCCTGTGACAATCCAACCATCCCAGGAATCCATCTGATAAGCTTTCATTGCATTCCCTTGACATGTATATGCTTAGGGAGGGAGACCAATGTCATGCACAACCTTGCAGAGTCACTTAATTGGAGCTAGACATCTCTTCTCTTGTACTCAAGGCCTCCTGGGAGAAAGGACAACATACCGATTGCCTGCCTAAAGGTTTAAAAATACCAGAGATACCATAAATCTAAAAATAAAACATGAAATACTGGAACAACTCAGTGGATCAGGCAGCAACCGCAGTCAGGATTGAACCAGGGTCTCTGGCGCTGTAAGGCAGCAATGGGGCGATGGGGCCTCGGCGGCGGTGAAGCCTCGCAGATGATCGATGAGAGAGTGGGGGGACCGCGTGAGAGAGGGGGAAATACAATGGAGGACCAGGCGTGGGGGGTACCACCACGAGTGAGGAGGAAGGGCAATAGGGACCCGGCATGGGGCGGACCGCCGTGGGGGAGGGGGGAGAACAATGGACAATGGGGACCCGGCATGGGGCAGACTGCTGTGGGGGAGGGGGGAGAACAATGGACAATGGGGACCCGGCATGGGGCAGACTGCTGTGGGGGAGGGGGGAGAACAATGGACAATGGGGACCCGGCATGGGGCAGACCGCCGTGGGGGAGGGGGGAGAACAATGGACAATGGGGACCCAGCATGGGGCGGACCGCCGTGGGGGGAGGGGGGAGAACAATGGACAATGGGGACCCGGCATGGGGCAGACTGCTGTGGGGGAGGGGGGAGAACAATGGACAATGGGGACCCGGCATGGGGCGGACCGCCGTGGGGGAGGGGGGAGAACAATGGACAATGGGGACCCGGCATGGGGCGGACCGCCGTGGGGGGAGGGGGGAGAACAATGGACAATGGGGACCCGGCATGGGGGGGGGGGATCGCTGTGGGGGAGGGGGGAGAACTAAGGAGGAGCCGGCGTACTTTGTAACTTTGTCAGTGCTGTAGGTGGCTGCTCATCGTGTACATTGGGTATGCAAGCAAAGAATCTCACTGTGCCTCGTCATGCGTGACAATAAAGTTTTCCATTCAACTCTACCGCTGCTCCACAGTGCCGCCCAATGTATGCCTAGTTTGAAGAAGTTCTCCTCCTTTCTCCGATGGGAGTTCTGCGCGACCCTCTCTCACTGCCCCCCCCCCCCCACCCCCCCCCCCCCCCCCCACCCCCCACAGTGATTCCTGTTGCTGTGTCCTCCAGGGATGCTGGCTGACCCGCTGAGTTACTCCAGCATTTTGTGTCGTTCCTTGCCAAACCGGCATCTGCAGTTCAATAATTTGTACATTTCTCATTCTGAAGGGCTCTGCTCACTTAATAGAGTGTTGCCTTGCCTCGGCGGTGGCACATGGGCTTGGGGTGATGAGCCCGTGGCATTCTCTGGGATGTGAGAACCTAAAGCAGGCTGACACTCACGGCACCGCTGTGAGAGAGTGCTGTCACCTTGCGCACGAGGCACTTATTCGATGCGTATGTGGCCCTCGGCTCTCTGCACAGAGCCGGGCACTTTGTCCTGGTGCGCAGACCAACACTTCTTGCTGAACCAGCGCTACCAAAAATAGATGAACTTGTCATTTATCTCAATGTTAATTACGTAAGTTTGATGTCTGCAAATTGGCTGTCACGTTTGCTGACAGAAAACAGTGACTGCATTTCAAAAGTAATTAATTGCCTGTGAAGTGTTTTGGGATGGTCCTGACATGTTAAAGGTGCTCCTTAAATGCATTGTTTTTTTTTCTTTTTCTCACTTCCATTTTCCAGCAGATGCTCTCTGATTTTCAGTTTTGTTGAAAGGGAGCTTAGTGTTCACTGATATCAATATTAAATACAAAACAAACGTGCTGGCGGTATTCATGAGGTCAGGCAGCATCCGAGAAGTAAGAGGTGATGGTAATATTTCAGGTGATCGATGTTGGCTTTAGATTATACAGGGCGGTTGTTGGGTTACACCCAGCGCCCATTTTGCAAACATTTATGCATTACCTTATCTTTTTAAAAGGGAAACTTTTAAAAGGGAAACCTTTTCAGTCAGAGAGTTGTGAGTCTGTGGAATTCTCTGCCTCAGGAGGCAGTGGAGGCCAATTCTCTGAATGCATTTAAGAGAGAGCTGGATAGAGCTCTTAAGGATAGCGGAGTCAGGGGGTATGGGGAAAAGGCAGGAACGGGGTACTGATTGAGAATGATCAGCCATGATCACATTGAATGGCGGTGCTGGCTCGAAGGGCCTAATGGCCTCCTCCTGCACCTATTGTCTATTGTCTATTGAAACCTTGAACTTTGGTTTTTACAATGGAAGCCAATATTTTTACAATGGAAGCCAATATTCTTTCCTCAACCTCAAAATCCGGCACGGTGGCACAGCGGTTAAGTTGCTGCCTTGCAGCGCTTTCAACGCCAGAGACCCGGGTTCGATCCCGACCATGGGTGCTGTCTGTAAGGAGTTTGTACATTCTCCCCGTGACTGCATGGGTTTTCTCTGAGATCTTCGGTTTCCTCCCACACTCCAAAGACGCACTGATTTGTAGGTTAATTGGCTTTGTATAAATGTAAATTGTCTCTAGTGTGTGAAGGATAGTGTTAATATATGCGGGGATCGCTGGTCGGCACGGACTCAGTGAGAGGCTGAAGGGCCTGTTTCCGCGATGCATCTCTAAACTAAACCGAAGTCCTCAGTCAGGCCATGAAAAACTGTTCCATTTCTCTTGCATATTTTAAATGTCCTTTCAGCCTGTCTTTTCCACAGCTGTTCCAGTGAATTCTCATCTTCTTTGGGTCCTCCTGCCCTCTTTAACTCTCTACTCTCTCTCATCATGCCTATTCCATCACAACGCCTTGGATTCCAGTATCTTTGTTCCTCAAGAGGTGCAGACATATGGTGGAAGGCTGGCTTCACCATTCACCCTGCAACTCAAAGACAATGCCCACCTCCATCCTCCCATCACAATGTCACCTTCCCTCCCATTCCTTCCTCGGATGCGTTCTCAGACCCTCCTACAGTCCTTATACACTTATGGGTGTGTAGACAAATACCAATCCAACTCAATTTACAAGTTCGCAGACGACATCTTCGTAGTGGCCTGGATATCAAGTGATAATAGACAATAGACAATAGGTGCAGGAGTAGGCCATTCAGCCCTTCGAGCCAGCACCGCCATTCAATGCGATCATGGCTGATCACTCTCAATCAGTACCCCGTTCCTGCCTTCTCCCCATACCCCCTCACTCCGCTATCCTTAAGAGCTCTATCCAGCTCTCTCTTGAAAGCATCCAACGAACTAGCCTCCACTGCCTTCTGAGGCAGAGAATTCCACACCACTCTCTGACTGAAAAAGTTCTTCCTCATCTCCGTTCTAAATGGCCTACCCCTTATTCTTAAACTGTGGCCCCTTGTTCTGGACTCCCCCAACATTGGGAATATGTTTCCTGCCTCTAATGTGTCCAATCCCCTAATTATCTTATACGTTTCAATAAGATCCCCCCTCATCCTTCTAAATTCCAGTGTATACAAGCCTAATTGCTCCAGCCTTTCAACATATGACAGTCCCGCCATTCCGGGAATCAACCTAGTGAACCTACACTGCACGCCCTCAATAGCAAGAATATCCTTCCTCAAATTTGGAGACCAAAACTGCACACAGTACTCCAGGTGCGGTCTCACCAGGGCCCGGTACAACTGTAGAAGGACCTCTTTGCTCCTATACTCAACTCCTCTTGTTACGAAGGCCAACATTCCATTGGCTTTCTTCACTGCCTGCTGTACCTGCATGCTTCCTTTCAGTGACTGATGCACTAGGACACCCAGATCTCGTTGAACATCCCCTCTTCCTAACTTGACACCATTCAGATAATAATCTGCCTTTCTATTCTTACTTCCAAAGTGAATAACCTCACACTTATCTACATTAAACTGCATCTGCCATGTATCCACCCACTCACACAACCTGTCCAAGTCACCCTGCAGCCTTATTGCATCTTCCTCACAATTCACATTACCCCCCAGCTTAGTATCATCTGCAAATTTGCTAATGGTACTTTTAATCCCTTCATCTAAGTCATTAATGTATATCGTAAATAGCTGGGTACCCCACTGGTCACTGCCTGCCATTCCGAAAGGGACCCATTTATCCCCACTCTTTGCTTTCTGTCTGTCAACCAATTTTCTATCCATGTCAGTACCCTACCCCCAATGATGAGAAGGAGTACAGGAAGGAGATTGGGAACCTTGTAACCTGGTGCCTAGCCAACAACCTGTCCCTCAATATCAGCAAGACATTGTGATCGACTTCTGGAAGTGAAGCAGGATATACATTGATGGCGCTGAGGTAGAGATATCACCAACAATTTGTCCTGGATCAGCCATATCAAAGCTATTGGAAACTCACGTGGTCACAGGAGGAACGTACAAACTCTATACAGTCAGCACCCAAGGTCAGGATCGAACCTGGCGCTGTGAGGCGGCAGCTCTACCGCTATCAAAATGTTCATCTTCTTCACTGAGTTGCTGTCAAAGTTTGTTTTATAATCTTCCTAAGAAGCACATTAGGTTTGTGAGGTTTGATTTGCTTCAAATAATTTGGACCATCTGTTTAAGGTGTATTTGTTGGTGGAGGGGTGGGAGGAGTATGCGGTCTTTGTGTTCACTGGTAGGGGTGTTTTGTCTTCATTCTTTTTATAACATGCCCACTTGATTCTGCTGCAATCGTTCTTCACAGGCCAGAACATTAATTGTTTGCTTTCCTCCAGTTAATGCCAGATCCATTGGGAGATTATCATAACCCAGTCATTTCATCACACAAACTGCTGTATGCAAAATTCCAAGAGACTTGGCAATATGCTAAGAAACTAATTGAGTTGCCCATGTTGGACTAAACTGCCCTCTCTGATAATTTATTTTTAAGCTTTGACCTTTTTATCTACAATACTAATTTTCTTTTTGCTTCAATTAAAAAAAATATCCTTATTTTGTAAGTTTCCATTTGCCTCTCTGAACGTTTCAGTCCACACAGAGTTAGTGTCCTTTTCAATAGTGTTTTAACATGCTGACTGTTGAATTCAATACTCTCGGTGTAGGTCCATTGAGTCCTTATGCTGGAATTTAGGTCAGCTTAAGCATTTGAAGTTTAATTGAAGATGCTATTGACACCACAATTACAATGACAACACAAAGTTGGGCGCATGGGTAGAATTGCGGCCTTACCGCCCTTGCAGCGCTGGAGACCCAGGTTCGATCCCGACTACGGGTGCTATCTGTACGGAGTTTGTACATTCTCCCCGTAACCGCGGTGGGTTTTCTCTGAGACCTGGCTCGAAGGGCCGAATGGCCTCCTCCTGCACCTATTTTCCATGTTTCTACCTTTGGTTTACTCCCACATTCCAACGACGTACAGGTATGTAGGTTAATTGATTTGGTGTATATGTAAAATTATCCCTAGTGTGTGTAGGATAGTGTTAATGTGCAGAGGGTCGTTGGTCAGCGCAGACTCGGTGGGCCGAAGGGCCTGTTTCCACGCTGTATCTCTAAACTAAACTAAACTAAACTAATTCTGATTATACAGGTCCCTGTTGACGTTTTGAATATTATGTTCAGGTCAGTTGTCCCCACCTCAGTATCAAGCTGGGATGGAGGGAGGGTGGCAAAGGTTCCCCAGACTTATTCCTGGGACGGGGTTTTGTCCCGTGAGAAGTCCAGCAGATTGTGTTATTACAAGTGTTCAGCTGGACAGGGGGCAGAGAAGACAGGTGGACGGGTACACGGATAGGACTTCCCAAGGTTTAGAGGGATATGAGCCAAACGCAGGCAGACGGGACTAGTGTAAACGGGGCATGTTGGCTGGCATGGGAAAGTTGGGCCGAAGGGCCTGTTTCTGTGCTGTGCGACTCTATGATTCTAAGATTTACGAGGACGTTGTCAGGATGCAAGGGCCTGAGCTACAGGGAGAGATTGGGCATGCTGGGAGTTTAGTGCTTGGAATGCAGGGGGCTGAGGTGTAATCTTATTGGGTGCATAAAGTCATGAGGGGAATAGATAAGTGAATCTACAGAGTCTTTAACCCAGAGTAGGGGAATCAGGACCAGGGAACATTGGTTTAAGGTGAGAGAAGAAAAATTTAATAGGAAGCTGAGGGGAACCTTTTACGCACAGTGGGTATATGAAACGAGCTGTGGGGGAGGTAGTTGAGGCAGGTATTATAACAGCATTGAAAATGACACTTGATAGGTGCATGGATAGGAAAGGCTTAGAAGGATATGGGCTAAATATGGGGAAATGGGACTAGCTTAGATGAGGTATCTTGGTCGCATGGACAAGTTAGGCTGAAGGGCCTGTTTCTGTGTTGTACGACTCGATGCCCCCATGATTCTATGAATGGCAAGTGATCACTTTGAAGCACACAGAGCTTGATTGGACTTGACAAGGTGGACACGGAGATGATGCTCCTGACTGGATGTCCAAAACCTGAATGTGCTTTCTCAAAATAATGTGATGGCCATCAGGACCGGGATGAGCGGACGTTTCTTCAGTCAGAGGGTAATGAATCTGTGGAATCCAGCAGAGTTTCAGTTGCAGAGTCGATTCAGTGATAGATTTTTAGATATTAACGATATTAAGGAATATGGGGCAAGAGCAGAAAAGTGGCACAGATGTCAAAGATCAGCCGTAATCTTATCAGATGGCAGCGCAGGACAAGGGGTCTGAGATATACCCTGCTTCTATTTTCTTCTGATTCTCAGTGGGCCCCACTAGATGTTCCACCCCTTAGCTCCTGTGACACAGCTGTGACTTTGTTCTGCTCAAGAGTGGTACGGGGTGGTGCAGCGGTAAAGTCGCCGCCTTCCAGCGCCAGAGACCCGGGTGTGATCCCGACTACAGTTGCTGTCGGTACGGAGTTTGTACGTTCTCCCCGTGACCACGTGGGTTTTGTCTGAGTGCTCTAGTTTCCTACCACATTCCAAACATGTGCAGGTTTGTAGTTGTAAATGGCTTCTGTAAATTGCCCCGAGTGTGTAGGAATGAATAGGGTGATCATTGGTCAGTGTAGTCTGAGTTAGTGATCACGAGTTATTCTACTTGATCATGAATAGGGTGATCATTGGTCAGCGTAGTCTCGGAGGGCGGAAGAGCCTGTTTTCACTCTGTCTCTAAACTAAAGTAAACCAAACTAAACTAAACTAAACTAAACTAAACTAAACTAAACTAAACTAAACTAAACTAAACTAAACTAAGATGAGAGCACCAGGTCTCTACTCTTTCTGATTAAACTAATATCAGCTCAGCTTGATGATATTGGCTTGCTGCTCCAGAATTTATCAGCCAAATTGGTTTGGGCAAAAATGGTTCCACTTGGTTAAACACCTTGAGTTTCCAATACCCCTATTGCAGAGAAAGGTAAATGTAGTTCAGTCCATTACACAAACCAACCTCCCCCACATCCACTCTATCTACATTTCACATTGCCTCAGGAATGCAGTCAACATAATCAAGGACATTTACACCCATGTGATTCCCTCTTCTCCCCTCTCCCATTGGGCAGAATGTACAAAAGCTTGAAAAGGTGTACCGTCAGATTCAAGAACAGTGTCTCCCCTGTGTTATCAGACCATTGAACGGTCCTCTCAGAAGCCAGGGGTGTAGTCCCGATCACCCAAACTATCTTACTTGCACCCCTTGCACTTTTTCTTAACTTTTTCTGTGGCTGTAATCCTATAACACCATAATATATTCTGCGTTCTGGTATTTTTCTCTGTTGTACTTGCGTATGACTTGATCGTAACTCATGTATAAAATGATTTCACTGGACAACATACAAGGTTTTTCACAGACCCATACCACAAGGTTTCAGAATCATCAACCATTACCAATACTTTCCACATCATCTTATTCCAGACTGCTTAACCATTTGTGAAAAACCACCTGGTTTACCGCGAATGACATTTATATTTATTCGTGGAACATGGGTGTCATTAATTGGGTCAGTATGTATTATTTACCTCAAATAATAGCCCTGAACTGTGTGACTTCTGCGGCTATTTTAGAGATCAGTGAGGATTGCTATGGTCTTTAGACCTATACAGGCAGAGTTAATTCCCTGAACAACATTAATAAACCAGATGAATCTAATGGCAATATATCACTTGTTTTGTATATATATTCCATATTTATTTAATCACGTGAATTTAAGTTCCCCAGGTGCGGTGGTGAGATTTGAACTCTTGATTCCAGAGCAACAACTCAGGTTTCTGGTTACAAGCAAAATAACTTATCCATGATGCTACCATATCCCCATTGTCATGGTTGTCCTTGATAGAAATCTAATTCATGGACTTCTGTCCCATTACTGAATCCACCGGGCACACTCATTGTAACTGGCTCAATTGTAATCAGGTATTGTCTTACCGCTGACTTGATAGCATGTAAAAAAACCTTGGTACACGTGACAATAAACTAAAGCTAAACTGGACTAAAACTACACTAAACTAAGCTAACCCATGGATCAAACAAAATGGCTGCAGTAGTGTGGACACGAGACACTGCAGATGTTGGAATTGGAGCAATAAAACCGAAGAGCTGCTGGAACCCCCATCTGACGCTTTCTCTCTCCTCTCTAACCCGATCCTCTCTCACTCTCTGCTTCCCACAATAAACCTCTGGCCCCCATCACAATGTTTCTCCCTCTGCCACCTACACTACTCCCAATGAATCTCCTCCCCCCACCTCACTTTTCTCTCTTTCCTTCCCTTCTGCTACCTTCTCTCTCTTATTTAGTTCCACGCTTCACTTTTCTTTCTTGTCAGATTCCAGAATCTGCTGCCTTTTGCTGTCTCCGTGTCACCTCCTTCCGTCCCAATCTCCAGCCTTCCCTGTCCCCATCTGACTCTTATCCGCTCATCAATCCTTCCTCACCTCTATCCACCTATCACTTGCTAGCTCTAAACCCTCACTTCTCCTTCAACTCTTTACACTGGCTATCTCACCTCTGCCCTTTCAGTCTACAACACAGAACACTGAACAGTACAGCACAGGAATGGGCCCTTCGGCCCACAATGTTTGTGCTAAACATGAAGCCAGGTTAAACTGATCTCATCCGCCTGTACATGGTCCACATCCCTTCATTCCCTGCACTTCCATGTGCCATTCTAAAAGCCTCCTACATGTCACTCTGGTGTAAGCCTCCAGCACTAGGTCCCTCAGGTCGGCCGACTTGGGGCTACTCACTATCCCGTGGTCTACGCTTAAGCTCAGGGGTGACCGCGCTTTTGCGGTTGCAGATCCTAGAATGTGGAACAGCATCCCTCTCCCCATCGGAACTGCCCCCTCCATCGACTCCTTTAAGTCCAGGCTCAAAACCTATCTCTACTCCCTAGCGTTTGAGGCCCTCTGAGGGGGCGCTGTGAACTGTTTATGTATGTGTTGTTATGTTTGTGTGCCATTGTATTTTCGTTCTTAGTACCTGAACTGATGTACAGCACTTTGGTCAAGGTGGGTTGTTTTTAAATGTGCTGTACAAATAAAATTGACTTGACTTGACTTGACCACTCCTGGCAATGCATTCCAGGTCCCCATTACCCTGTGTTCAAAATGTTGCCCTGCACATCTTCATTAAACTTTCTCCTTCACACCTTATGGCTGTACCCTCCAGCGTCGGACATTTCCACCCTGGGGAAAAAAGGTTCTGACTGTCTACCCTATCTATGCCTCTTATAATTTAATATACTTCTACCATGTCTCCTCTCATCTTCTGACATACCAGAGAAAACTATCCAAGTTTATCTATCCTCTCCCTCTCGCTGAAACCCTCTAATCCTGAGAGCATTCTGGTAAACCTCCTCTGCACCAGCTCCAAAGCCTCCACATCTGGCCTACAATGGGGTGACCAGAACTGCACGCAGTCTAGGTGAAGGGTCATGATCTGAAACATCGACTCTCCATTTCCCTCCACAGATGTGCAGGTATGTAGGTTAATTGGCTGGGTAAATGTAAAAATTGTCCCTAGTGGGTGTAGGATAGTGTTAATGTACGGGGATCGCTGGGCGGCACGGACTTGGAGGGCTGAAAAGGCCTGTTTCCGGCTGTATATATATGAAATGAAATGAAATGAAATGCTGCCTGATTCATTGAGTTCCTCCAGCAACTATCCTTGTTTTGGCTTCAATAATTGAACTAGCACTTCTCATTAGGAGCAGGGACGTTACGAGCCGAGTTGCCTGTTCCTGTGTTATACTGTATATATGTTTGATATAAAACCACAAAGGTGGACTTGATCTCAATGAAGTCTGCTCATCATTACATCTCCCCTACTCCTTCCACACTCCTCGTCAACAGAGGGGACTTGGCTTCACACTGAGTCCGAGGGTTTGATTGCTTTTTGGAGATGCACATTTCCCCTGTCTACCAAGCCACCAACTCCCTGGTTCCTCCAGTTTCTCATCCTCACCTTGTTCATGAAATCAAACTTGCTGTTCACTTCAATGAAAACAGAACATGTTGGGTTCAGGCAGCAGATCATGTAGCAACTGTGGAAAGAAAAACAGAGTTAACATTTCTGGTCAAAGATCCGTCATCAAAAGTCAAGAGTATTTACTTGTCTTATGCACAGGATATGAATTGGAACAATGATGTTCTTACTTGAAGATAGACACAAAAAGCTGGAGTAACTCAGCGGGACAAGCAGCATCTCCGGAGAGAAGAAATGGGTGACTCTTCTGAAGACCCGAAACGTCACCCATTCCTTCTCTCCAGAGATGCTGCCTGTCCCGCTAAGTTACTCCAGCTTTTTGTGTCTATTTTCGGCTTAAACCAGCATCTGCAGTTCCTTCCTACACATGTTCTTACTTGATGCAGCATTAAAATCGCATTAGACGAAACAAAAATAAATTAATTCTTTAGCAATTCAGCTGATGAAAAGACTTATTCGATGAAAACACTTATTCTCTTTCCACGGATGCTGCCTGACCTGCTGCATGTGTCCAACATTGTCGTTTTTTATTTCAGATTTCTTACATTTGCACTTGTGATTTTCAGGTGGTGTACGCTTAATCCTCTTTTCATGAAACACTTGTTTTCCGTTAAGGTTTACCTTGATTTTATTACGGTTGAGAAAGTTCAGAATCAATTGTGGGAGATTCTGGATTGAATTGAAATATTCCAATTTTTTTTATAAAGATTAAAACCACAGTTTTGCAGGTAAAAATGCCGCACAACTTTATTCCAGGGCCGAGAACACAAAAAGCGATCCAGACCTCCTTTGGGGGATGTGTGAAAGTTAAATCTTCAACGTGTATGAACGTTAAATTATGTACACATACTTCTGAAACTGTCAGGCTCTCCTTGTTTGACCTCTTCTTGAATCTGTTGCCGAGCAGAATAATCATTATTTGTGTACTTTTCTTTCTTGACTACTGTTCAACAAAGCATCGGTTACTCTCCGCATATCCGTGAAAGGCACAATGTTCCAAACAAACTTTGTCCTTCAGGGATAAAACAAGTCAGGAGAATGCCTCCCATGCCTACTATCACACTGTGGCTTCAGCAGTAAGTACCATAAAGCCTACTTGCTGATTTTAGTCAAGTTTATTCAATGTTTCAGTACAATGAATCCAATTCATGCTTGGCCTTTGTCCCTAACAGAGTTTTGCCCTGATTTTGTATTGGCTGTTGGCTGTTTATACTGAAAACTAGATCATGCCTACTTTACTGACATTCAAGATATTCATTCCAGGTTCAAATCCATTTATTAGGCTATTTCTGCTTACCATTCTTAAGCGACCCTAAATCTGACACTTCCCATCCCACTGTCTCTATAAGGTTTGTCTTAGGAAAAGGCATCAAAGACAGGGGCACAGTTGGTAGAGCCACTGCCTCAGAGCGCCAGAGATCAGGGTTCAATCCTGACCTCGGATGCTGTCTGTGTGGTGTCTGCACGTTCTCCCTGTGACTGTGTGGGTTTCCTCCACTGACTGCAAACTGTACTTCCCAAGGTGGCTGATAACATTTGTATTGAAATCCTTCTGATGGCCCTCTGCCCCAGTCCCAAGAAATTTGTGGTGCTCCAATCTCTGAAACCCCGGGTATTTAACTTTCAAATCCTTGGCAAAGACTTGTAAACTTCGTTGCTCAATTTTTCCATTTTGTTTTTGACCCTTCTGGAATTGTATCCTCAGAATGGTGAGCGAGTTCTTGATTACCTGGCCTGGCATCTTTTTCAGCCTGGTATCCATCTTTTGCTTTATTATACTTACGTGAACCTCCTTTGGGATGTGTTCCTGTAACAATGATGTTATGCAAGCGTGAGCTGTTGTTTTAACTCAGACGTCATGACAGACAAACCGTGGAAATGAGACCTCATAGCGCGCACAGGGTAATTAATGCAGAGCACAGTAGTTAATATATTTAGATGTTGTGGAACTTGCACATGGCTATCTTCCAGAGGAATGCTGGAGCTGTTAATTACAATTCTTAATTTAGGTGATTAAAACACTGCAGATTAAAGCTGTGTGGATCATGTACAGTAATTATGAAAGCATTTAGACTTCTAAAGTATTAGCTCTCAAAAATGCTTAGCTTGTCAACAGAGGCATGATAAATTTGCATGTAGTCCTTTAACCTCTGAAATTTGGATTTAAATTTATTCTGGGCTAATGATTGAAACTTGAAGGACATTTCATTCGGCTAGTCATGGGGGGGTCACGCAGGAGGTGAAAACGAGGGCAGCGAATGTTTAGGTGTGGGGCTCACATTTACATCCGACGGAGGAATATCATCAAAGTGGCATTGGAAGACTCTATAAGAACACACTCGTATGTGTGTTGTGTGTGTGTGTGTCAAGTCAAGTCAAGTCAATTTTATTTGTGTAGCACATTTAAACACAACCCACGTTGACCAAAGTGCTGTACATCAGTTCAGGTACTAATAAACGAACAACTAAATGGCACATAAACATAACAGCACAATACATAAACAGTTCACAGCGCCCCCTCAGAGGACCTCAAACGCTAGGGAGTAGAAATAGGTTTTGAGCCTGGACTTAAAGGAGTCGATGGAGGGGGCAGTTCTGATGGGGAAAGGGATGCTGTTCCACAGTCTTGGAGCTGCAACCGCAAAAGCGCGGTCACCCCTGAGCTTAAGCCTAGACCGCGGGACAGTCAGTAGCCCCATATCGGCCGACCTGAGGGACCTGGAGATAGAGTGGTGGGATAGAAGATTTTTGATATAAGGGGGGGCAAGCCCATTTAGGGCTTTATATGTGATTTGGAGGAGCTTGAAATTGATTCTGTACCTTACTGGGAGCCAGTGGAGAGAGGCCAGGATCGGGGTGATGTGCTCCCTTTTACGGGTACGCGTCAGGAGTCTCGCTGCGGCGTTTTGGACCAATTGTAGGTGGGACAGGGATGATTGACTGATCCCAGTGTATAGGGAGTTGCAGTAGTCTAAGCGGGAGGAAATGAATGCATGAATGATTTTTTCAGTGTCGTCAGATTTGAGGAATGGTTTGATTTTCGCTATGGTACGAAGCTGGAAGAAGCTGGCTTTTACCACAGCGTTGACTTACCTGTCAAATTTTAATGCCGAGTCAAATATCACGCCCAGGTTTTTGACGTGCGGTGTATATGTGTGTGGTGTGGCGAGGTAGGTGTGTGCGTGTGTGTGTGTGTGGTGGATGCGCGTGTGATGCGTGGGGGTGAGTGGTGTGAGTGTGTGTATGTGTGCGCATAAATATATATATATATATATGTGTGTGTGTGTGGGTGTTTGTTAAGGGGTGTCAATTCGTGACCAAAATAAATCACTCCACTGCCTCAGCCTAGTCAACAATTCCCATGCCAACTATCAGTTACGGCCCACTCTTGTCTTGTAACATTCTTGTCTCCATGGGTTTAGAGTAGACTATAAGACAAGAGCAGAATTAGGCCATTCGGTCCATTCAATCATGGGTGATTTATTTTTCCCTCTCAACCCCATTCTACCTCCCCCCTGTAACCTACCTTTGACGCTCTTACTAAACAAGAACCTATCAATCTCCGCTTTAAAAATACCCAATGACTTGGCCTCCACTACCGTCTGTGGCAATGAATTCCACAGATTCACCACCCTCTGGCTGAAGGGTTCATCATATTCCAGAGCCTTGGGCATGACATCTTGTTTGATAATCTTGTACGACTTCTATCCTACACACTAGTGACATTTTACAGAAGTCAATTAATCTACAAACCTGCACGCTTTTGGAGTGTGGGAGGAGACCGGAGCATGCATAGAAAACCCATGCAGTCACAGGGAGAACGTGCAAACTCCGTACATACAGCACCCAAAGTCAGGATCGAACCTGGTCCGCTGGTGCAGTAAGGCAGCAATTCTATCACTGTGCCACCGTGCCCCCTTTTGTACAAAGAACATTTTAGTTTGAAGCTGATCTCAGAAGCCAGTATCACTTTGATCTCGATCGTGTGTGTTGCTCTGATTATAGAAACAAACAGAACCATTTGGTGACACATATCGGTCCAACGTTTGATGAAGTTCATCAGTCTTAGGAGCAGAATTAGGCCCTTTGGCCCATCACGTCCACTTTGCTATTCAGTCATGGCTGATCTATCTATCCCTGTCAACCCCATTCTCCTACCTTTTCCCCGTGACCTTTGACGCCTTTACTAATCAAGAATCTGTCAATTTTCGCTTTAAAAATACCCAAATGATCTGGCCTCCACCGTCGTCTGTGGCAATGAATTCCACAGATTCACCACCCTCTGATTACTACCACAAAAGATAATCAGAGTTTATCCTTAAAAAGTATCTGGGAATGTTAAACATCACAAAATATAGGCAGGTCAATGCTCAATGGAACACTGGGAATATAAATTCCTCAGCTCACTGCCAGCACTGCCTTCTGACATTCATTTCTAACATTTTAATGTTGTTAATCAGGTTAGTTAAAAATATATCAAAGTATTTAATGTCACACTGGCCCTTAGGCTGCAAGCTCCACACTGCAATCTGTGTCACGGTGGAAGATGTTAGCCGAAGGGGTAAGTTGATTTTAAATCTATTGGTTTATCAAAATTGAATCTCATTATCGTTTACAATAGGGTGATTGAATACAATACTGCACCCAGTGATTATCCACGATACTGTAATTTTGCAGCACGTTAAAAGGCAATGCGTGTTGTGCTGTGCATCACGCGGCCATAAATTGCGACTGGGGCAACTGCTTTCATAGAAATATCTTGAATGTGTTCACCAATTAACATTTTGAACGGCGGCTCACATCTGCCACTGTGGTTATGGAGATGGAACAATGCAAAAGATGAAAAACAAAATGTCTGCTGTATAAAATAAACTGCAGGAGCAGGTCAAGGAAACAAACAACGTGTGTAATAAGTGCATAGGTTTAGAGTGTAGTGATGGAAGGAGTGCTGCAAATTAAACTGCCAGAAGCAGACTGGCATACTTTGACCTGAAGTCTTTGATAACGCGGTGTTGCAAGCAGCATGTAGCAGTAGATGGCCAGGAGTAATTCATTTTACAACCATTTTTCAAAGCTTAATTTCCGTGAGCATGCATTTTGCCGCTGGCAATTAGGACGGCTCTCTCTGTTCACACAGGAACTGAAAATTGAGACGAAAGAGAAAGAATACACTTGGAATTCTGATGTAAAATCTACAAGATACTGCGAATGTGCAGTATGTCTGGTTTAAGGCCATCACTTTCTCTTATTCTTGTTGTTGAGTGGTGCATCTATATTTTATATGGTTCTCTGGCTCTGGTTCAGGAACTAGCTTTAGTTAAGTAAACATGAGGAGACAGAAATCCAAACTGCAAACACAAATGTAAAGTTACATTCAGAATTGGACTCAGCACGAGAACTGAAATGTTTATGGATAGACTATCACAGTCAAACAATAGCAAACATCTGATGATAGGCACAAAATGTTGGGGTAACTCAGCGGGACAGGCAGCATCTCTGGAGAGAAGGAATGGGTGACGTTTTGGGTCGAGTCCCTTCTTCAGATGTAAAGCGCAAACATCTCTTGAGATGAGGGCTAATACAAATGTCCAAACTCAGAATGATAGACTTTTCTTGTACTTAGGCATTAAATTAAGAAGCCAGGGTTGATAAATGGCAAATTAATGTGCCTGTAATGCGGCAGCAAGTCAGAGTTACATTGTTCTGTTCCCGGTGCCAATGATAATGAAACACACTTGATTCTTGACTCTCTTGAGACACAAGGTTACCCACAACATAAAATTGGTTTCTCTCTCCACAGGATACAGGATACCTGCTGAATAATGCCTGCATTCTGATTTGATTTTTGATTAATCCAGAATCGGGATTTTATTTTGGTCTTTGACAAGATTTACTATGTCTGAATTGCCATTCACCTGCTATGGTCTACTTTGGCCCCAAGATGAGGGTTATCAGACTTCAACTGATCAAGTCAATAGCTGATAAGATTGAGGCTACAGAAGGTTTTGTCTTAGTTTGGGGACACTGGATTTTTTTAAGGTTAATTGCAAACAAAATCCATTATGTGGAAAATACAGTGTCCTCCATAATGTTTGGGACAAAGACCCATCATTTATTTATTTGCCTCTGTACTCCACAACTTGACATTTGTAATATAAAAAATCACATGTAGTTAAAATGAATATTGTCAGATTTTAATAAAGGCCATTTTTATACATTTTGGTTTCACCAACATTTTGGTTTCACCAAAGACGTACAGGTATGTAGGTTTATTCACAAAATGCTGGAGTAACTCAGCAGGTCAGGCAGCATCTCGGGAGAGAAGGAATGGGTGACGTTTCGGGTCGAGACCCTTCTTCAGACTGATGTCAGGGGGGCGGGACAAAGGAAGGATATAGGTGGAGACAGGAAGATAGAGGGAGATCTGGGAAGGAGGAGGGGAAGGGAGGGACAGAGGAGCTATCTGAAGTTGGAGAAGTCGACGTTCATACCACCGGGCTGCAAACTGCCCAGGCGAAATATGAGGTGCTGCTCCTCCAATTTCCGGCGAGCCTCACTATGGCGCTGGAGGAGGCCCATGACAGAAAGGTCAGACTGGGAATGGGAGGGGGAGTTAAAGTGCTCGGCCACCGGGAGATCAGTTTTGTTAATGCGGACCGAGCGCAGGTGTTCAGCGAAGCAATCGCCGAGCCAGCGCTTGGTTTCGCCGATATAAATAAGTTGACATCTAGAGCAGCGGATGCAATAGATGAGGTTGGAGGAGGTGCAGGTGAACCTTTGTCTCACCTGGAAAGACTGTTTGGGTCCTTGGATGGAGTTGAGGGGGGAGGTAAAGGGACAGGTGTTGCATCTCGTGCGGTTGCAGGGGAAAGTGCCCGGGGTTGGGGTGGTTTGGGTAGGAAGGGACGAGTGGACCAGGGAGTTACGGAGGGAACGGTCTCTGCAGAACGCAGAGAGGGGAGAGGATGGGAAGATATGGCCAGTGGTGGGGTCCCGTTGTAGGTGACGGAAATGTTGGTGGATGATATGTTGGATCCGCTGGCTGGTGGGGTAGAAGGTGAGAACGAGGGGGATTCTGTCCTTGTTGCGAGTGGGGGGAGGGGGAGCAAGAGCAGAGCTGCGGGATGTAGAAGAGACCCTAGTGAGAGCCTCATCTATAATGGAGGAGGGGAAACCCCGTTTTCTGAAGAACGAGGACATCTCGGAAGCCCTAGTGTGAAACACCTCATCCCGGGCGCAGATGCGGCGTAGACGGAGGAATTGGGAGTAGGGGATAGATTTTTTGCAGGGGACCGGGTGGGAAGAAGTGTAGTCCAGATAGCTGTGCGAGTCGGTGGGTTTGTAGTAAATCTACAGGTATGTAGGTTAATTGGCTTGGTAAATGTAAAAAGTGTCCCTAGTGTGTGTGTAGGATAGTGTTAATGTGCGGGGATTGCTGGTCGGCGCGGACCCGGTGGGCCAAAAGGGCCTGTTTCCACACGGTATCTCTAAACTAAACGGAACCTTGTAGAAATTACAGCAGTGTTTATACATAGCCCGATTTATTCACAAAATGCTGGAGTAACTCAGCAGGTCAGGCAGCATCTCGGGAGAGAAGGAATGGGTGACGTTTCGGGTCGAGACCCTTCTTCAGACTGAAGATGAAGATGCTGCCTGACCTACCCTTCTTCAGACTGAAGAACGGTCTCGACCCGAAACTTCACCCATTCCTTCTCTCCAGAGATGCTGCATGTCCCACTGAGTTACTCCAGCTTTTTGTCTATCCCTGATCCTGCTTATCCCCCCAAACCCCAAGAGCTAAATTCAACTCCCTCTTGAAAACATCCAGTGAATTGACCTCCGCTGCCTTCTGTGACAGAGAATTCCAGATTCACAACTCTCTGAATGAAAATGCTTTTCCTCATCTCAGTCCTAAATGGCCTACCCCTTATTCTTAAACTGTGACCTCTGGTTCGGGACTCTCCCAACATGGCGAACATTTTTCCTGCATCTAGCCTGTCCAATCGCTTTATAATTTTACATGTTTCTGATCCTTCATCATCTATGTTATATGTTTCTGATCCTTCACCCCGCTCATCCGCCTAAATTCCAGTGAATATAAGCCCAGTCGGTAATTCTTTTGGATGGATGCAGCATCCACTGATGCTGATTAATACTAAACTGAAGTTCTATTTAATATTTCAGCCATCATCTATTGTTTCCTGTGTTATTGTCCTATTCCCATCATGTCCTTTTTTATTAATGTTTCTGAACTATTTCACTATTTTCGTGTGTGTTGCTCTGATTATAGAAACAAACAGAACCATTTGGTGACACATATCGGTCCAACGTTTGATGAAGTTCATCAGTCTTAGGAGCAGAATTAGGCCCTTTGGCCCATCACGTCCACTTTGCTATTCAGTCATGGCTGATCTATCTATCCCTGTCAACCCCATTCTCCTACCTTTTCCCCGTGACCTTTGACGCCTTTACTAATCAAGAATCTGTCAATTTTCGCTTTAAAAATACCCAAATGATCTGGCCTCCACCGTCGTCTGTGGCAATGAATTCCACAGATTCACCACCCTCTGATTACTACCACAAAAGATAATCAGAGTTTATCCTTAAAAAGTATCTGGGAATGTTAAACATTACAAAATATAGGCAGGTCAATGCTCAATGGAACACTGGGAATGTAAATTCCTCAGCTCACTGCCAGCACTGCCTTCTGACATTCATTTCTAACATTTTAATGTTGTTAATCAGGTTAGCGAAAAAAAATTGATTTATTTAAAAATATATCAAAGTATTTAATGTCACACTGGCCCTTAGGCTGCAAGCTCCACACTGCAATCTGTGTCACGGTGGAAGATGTTAGCCGAAGGGGTAAGTTGATTTTAAATCTATTGGTTTATCAAAATTGAATCTCATTATCGTTTACAATAGGGTGATTGAATACAATACTGCACCCAGTGATTATCCACGATACCGTAATTTTGCAGCACGTTAAAAGGCAATGCGTGTTGTGCTGTGCATCACCCATTCCTTCTCTCCCGAGATGCTGCCTGACCTGCTGAGTTACTCCAGCATTTTGAGAATAAATCGATTTGTACCAGCATTTGCAGTTATTTTCTCATACTATTTATACATAGCCCCCCCCCCCCCCCCCCCCATTTCAGGGCACCATAATGTTTGGGACACCGCAATGTCATGTAAATGAAAGTAGTCATGTTTAGTATTTTGTTGCTTATCCTTTGCATGCAATGACCGCTTGAAGTCTGCGATTCATGGACATCACCAGTTGCTGGGTGTCTTCTCTGGTGATGCTCTGCCAGGCCTGTATTACAGCCATCTTTAGCTAATGCTTGTTTTTTGGGCTTGTCCCTTTCAGTTTTCTCTTCAGCATATAAAAGGCATGTTCAATTGGGTTCAGATCGGGTGATTGACTGGGCCACTCAAGAAAAGAGCATTTTTTCGCTTTGAAAAACGCCTTTGTTGCTTTAGTAGCATGCTTGGGATCACTGTCTTGCTGTAGAATGAACCAGAGGTCATCCTTGGCCTGCCAGTCGCTTTGTGATTAGTAGGCTCACTGAGACATCATCTTTCTTCTTTAATGATGTTCCAAACAGTTGATTTTGGTAAACCTAAGTTTGGGATGATGTCTCGAACATTTTTATTCTTGTTTCTCAGTCTCATAATGGCTTCTTTGACTTTCTTTGGCACAACTTTGGTCCTCATGTTGATAAACAGCAATAAAAGTTTCCAAAGGTGATGGAAAGACTTGAGGAAATACTAAAGTATTTAGGTGCTGAGAGTTCTCTTATACCTGCATTAAGGAAGCAATTAAACACACCTGAGCAATTACAAACACCTGTGAAGCCATGTGTCCCAAACATTATGGTGCCCTGAAATGAGGGGACTATGTATAAACACAGGTGAAACCAAAATATATAAAAATGCCCTTTATTAAAATCTGACAATGTGCACTTTAAGCACATGTGTTTTTTCTATAACAATTGTCAAATTGTGGAGTACAGAGGTAAATAAATAAGTGACGGGTCTTTGTCCCAAACATTATGGAGGGCACTGTAGATGAGATTTCTATCAATAAGTCCAGGACAGGAAGATGGACACAAAAAGCTGGAGTAACTCCGCGGGTCAGGCAGCATTTCTGGAGAAAAAGGACAGGTAATGTTTTGAGTGGAGACCCTTGTCTGAAGAAGGGTCTCGACCCTAAACATCACCTATCCCTTTTCTCCAGAGATGCTGCCTGACTAGCTGAGTTACTCCAGCTTTTTGTGTCTTTCTTTGTTTTAAACCAGCATCTGCAGTTCCTTCCTACACATAGGATAGGAAGAGTCCATTTAATTTATTTAACCATGTCACCGTTAAATGCAAGTGTGTATTATATCTAATCTAATAATAATCTATTCGAATAATGTAATAATAATCTTATAATGGTGTTTGATATATAACAGAGGGTGTATGATATACAATCCAAGCTATCCAAATGCCTGTTTGCAGTTTACCGTAATATATGTGAAAACCTTTAATACCTATGTAGAAAGGTACACCATACTTCTTCCAGCTTTTGCGTGTAAACGTTCTTCCTAACTTTGCTTCTGAAAAGACTGGTGGAATTTTTTGACTGTGCCCTCCAATCTTCTCTAACCCAAGGAAAAGGTTTCTCGCTATCTGCACTATCAGTTCTCTTAATTGGTTGAAAACCCCAAAGGCAGAACAAAATCACTTGCAATCAATTTAAACTTGAATGAATTCAAAAGTCTGCCGTTCATTTTGTATCTCAGACCAAGTGCCGTTCATCAATCCAGCCTGTGCTGTGAGATCTGTGTTGGTTGGAACCACCTCGAGTCAAAATTCTTAGAACACAAGAGACTGCAGATGCTGGAGTCTGAAGCAAGCTGCTGGAAGAACTCAGCAGGTCAAGCAGCATTTGTGAAGGTAAAGGGATGATGGACGTTTCAGGTCGAGAAGCTGCATCAGGGCCTGATCCAGTGTCTCGATCCGAAATGTCAATTATCCCTCCACAGCTGCTGAGTTCCTCGAGCAGTTTATTTTTTATTAAAATCTTCAAGGTGCTTTCTTTCACATTTCCCCTTGACGTTGCTCCTTTCTAACCCTTAAACCTTTTCCAGACCCTCAAAAGCTTCCACAATCTCTACAACTGCCCAATTCAATTCTCTCATGAACTTTTGATCTGAACACAAAATGCTGGAGGAACTCAGCAGGTCAGATCAGGCCTGCTGAGTTCCTTCAGCCCTTTATGTTTTGCTCAAGGTTGCAGCATCTACAGTTCCTTGTCTCTCAACCATTGATCTTAATCGGACTCAAATGGACAGCAACATCTTCACCTGTCTCACCTACGAGCTCAAAATTTGTTTCTTTAATCTTTTTCTCTTTTTTTGAGATACTCTTTAAAACCCACCTCTCTAGCCAACATGAAAATTAAACAGCAGTCATAGCAAGGGATTACATATATATTTAATTGGATGAACATTTCTGTATATGTTCTGTATAAATTTGGCTCCTGAGTGTCATGTTGCCTGTTTGGTATCAGGGTCAAGGCTACCACAAAATGGTTGCAGAACATACTGAAAGGAGAGGGTGAACAAACTTTAGATCAGGGCTACATCACAACTACTGAGAGGGGTTTAAAAAAGCATGAGATTCTACAAGCACGTTTTGAAGAATGAGGAAAGATATTAAAAAACATAAAAATCTTGGTATTACTCCCAGTGCATATGTTAAATGTAGAAACAGGAGAATAGAACAAATAAATGTTGGTAGAAACAAGCAACTACAGATGCTGGCTAATACACAATAAGACACAAAATGCTGGAGTAACTCTGCAAGTCAACAGCATCTCTGGAGAACATCAGAATGTTTCTGGTTAAGGCCCTTCTTCAGACTCAGATTAGTCTGAAGATGAAGATTGGTCTTGTTCTCCAAAGATGCTACCTGACCCACTGAGTTACTCCAGTACTTAGTGTCCAAATAAATTATGTTACAATGGGGGTGGGTTGGGTTTCCTGAGACATTGAGATGGTTTCTGGAGCATGGAGGACTTGTACAAATTGGGTGGGTTACAATTCAGCAGGACTGTGTTCAAATCCACACGCGGGTATTTGCTAAGGCTTTTGAGGAAGGCTTAAACAAGAGGGTAGATGGGATTCCCAGAGGGAAGCTAAGAAGGCGGAAACAAATCCAAGCAACGGAAGGGATCAATGGATGCAAAGTGGTTCAAAGGATGAAATTAAGGGAGCTACACCTGAATGCCCTCAGCATTTGCAACAAGGTCTTTGCAGAAGTGTAGTTGAAAGGTGACCAGGACATTCAGGGATATTCAGGTGTAACATTCAGGGATATTCACCATTTAAGAAGAACAGGCAAAAGAAGTAAAGGAGGTGGGATAGTGCTGATAATAAGGGATGAGATCAGCATGGTGGTTAGGAATAATCTTGGTTTTGCAGATCATGATTCGAATTAGAATCAATTTAGAGGGCTAAGAGATAGTAATGGGGAGATGGTGAACATGGCATACAGCATATGAAATTAACCATGCATTCAACATTGAGTCGTACAGCACAGAAACGGGACCTTCATCCCACCAATCCATGTCAATCGTTTTGCCCATCTACACTAATCCCATTTGCCCACATTAGGACTGTATCCACCTCTGCCGTACTTATTTGTTTGTTGAAATGCCAGTTAAACGTGGTACTTGTGTTTAATTCCACCACCTTCTCTGGCAATGCATTCCAGATATTAACCATATGGCCAAACGTGGGTAATTCAATAATCATAAAGATACAATAATTCATGTAGAAATTGGACAGATTAAATTATGTGTGAAGAATGAATTCATGGAATACTAGATGACTTTCTCAATCAATATGTTGAGAAACCAACTGGAGAAAGAGCTATTTGGAAACTAATATCATGGACAGAGAACATTAATTAATAATCTTGCTGTAAAGGGACCTTTAGGGATTGACCATAATAATGAGTTTTACACCGAGTTTGAAAATGTAGCTCAATTCCAATCATGTCTTAAATCTACAAAGAAATTATAAAAGATATGAAGGATGGGTTGGCTGTAGATTATCTATGATTTAAGGTATGACGGTGGACAAGTAATGGCTGACATTTTAAGAAATAATACATGATTTGCAAAATGAAATTATTTGAAGGCACAAAAACCCATCCGTGGAAGAAATTAACGATTGCATTAAAAGAAAGAAATATATACATGATGAAGTAGCAGCAAAGTTGAAGATTGAGAGCATTTTAGATCTCTGAAGAGGAGCAAGAAGCTAATGAAGAAAGGGGAAGATAAACATGAGAGTAAACTGGTGAGAAACATAAAACCAGGCTATCTGAAATTATTTATCAAAGTAAAAATATAAATAAAACTAGGGAGGGCAAATTCTCTGTGTCTGCCTGCACAGAAAAACCCTACAAGCAATACTTAAAATACAAGCACTACCAGAACTATAAGCAGTACAACAAAAGAAAGGAAGTTCTGGCAAGACAAACTGAAGGAAATGTTTATTAATAACGAAAGACTAGAGAATTGGTGGGACTAAATGTCATAAAACCGAAGGACCCTCTGAGTTAAATCACAGAGTTTTGAAGGAGGCAGTTGTAGTAATTAGCTTCCAAAATTCTATTGATTCTGGAAGAATTCCTAGATTGGAGGATATTCCACCCCACCCAACACACAAAATTATATTACATTTAGAAGGCAGGAATTGCAGATGCTGGTTTATAAAAGAAGACATAAAATGCTGGAGTAAGTCAGTGGGGCAGACAGCATGGAGAACATGGATAGGTGACGTTTCGCATTGGGACTCTAAAGACGGGTCCCGATCTAAACTGGCACTTACCCATGTTCTCCAGGGATGCTGCCTAGCCCACTGAGTTCCTCCAGCACTTAGTGTCTTAAAATGTCACTCGGGTTGAGATATTAAAAAATAGTTAAACATTTTTATGTAACTAAAAATTAAATAAAACATGAATTTACTTATATACAAATGAATGATAATTAAAATAACGATATTAGTACAATAATATTGCATTGTACTGGAAAGGTGCAGGGATAGGAAAAGTTTAGAGGGATATGGGCCAAACCGAGGAAGGTGGGACGATTGTAGATGGGTGTCTTGGTTGGCAAGGGCAAGTTGAGCCAAAGGACTTGTTTCCGTGCTGTGTGATTCTACCATTCTCTACTTTAAAAAAAATGTACCGTCACATTTTCATTGACGTTTGTCAGTCCTATTCGATGGATTGCACCAAGGCTGACTAACAAATGATGGGAAGAGGTGTGGACTTCAGCTCAGGTTGGTACAGGATATTCCTGGACTTACTGGCGAGTCCAGGAAAAAATAGGAAGCCAGATGTTTGTGTTTGCCCTCCTGTGGGTTCCTAACAGTACACTGAAATGTGGGAACACAGAAGATGGGAATGCGTCGATGACTCCTCTCTAGCCAGACATTTGATCTACACACACACACCACCTGCACAATCTAGCCCAATGTATTCACTGTACTATAAATGGCATCCAAATATCAATACAGGTTTAGCATTAACTGGCCTACAATTTAAGTCTATCCTTTGGTTTTATGGTTCTCAATAATGACTATCCACTGCCAATCTCAAGTGTGTTTAGACAATAGACAAAATAGGTGCAGGAGTAGGTCATTTGGCCCTTCGAGCTAGCAATGCCATTCAATGTGATCATGGCTGATCATTCATAATCACTACCCTGTTCCTGCCTTCTCTCCATACCCCCTGACTCCGCTATCTTTAAGAGCTCTATCTAGCTCTCTCCTGAAAGCATCCAGAGAATTGGCCTCCACTGCCTTTATTTGTCATATGCACTAGATATGAACTGGAACAAAGACATTTTTACTTGGTACAGTTTAGGATTTTTTTTCTAATTTCAGGATACAGGAATCATGAATATCAGTGGTCCCAGCATAATCACCATGGAGCATCACAACCCACTGTCTTCCAATGAGAACTCTTTACTCCTACTCTCTGCTTTCTGCCTTGAAACCACTGAGTATTTCTATTTCCCTGACCACATTCATTAGTGTATAATGAGGTAACTCTTTGGAAGCCTTTTCAAAAATCCACATTACATCAACTGAATTACCATTATCTCCTCTCTGTTCCCACTTCAAAAAAACCTCAATAATGCCGGTCATGTAAGATTTTCCCTTTGGAAATCCAAGCTGACTTTTCATTATTTATACTTTACATTTCTAGATGTTCTTTCTTTTTGTGGATATCCCATCCTTCTGATGTTAAACTAACTGATCTATAATTTGCCAGGCATGATCTTCAATCTCCCTTACTAAAGGTGTAAGTTATCCATCAGTCTTCTAACAAACTGTACCCAAGTCTAACCTTAATTAAGTTATTAATTATGTGGAGCAAGCCCTTGGCTGCCTTTCTTCCATAATGCAATACATTCACGCCAAATATCTTAATGCATCCCCTTTAACTACTCTAAATGCCCATACCTGACTACTCACCCATTATTGAACATCACATAAAAACATAGGAAGTAGGTGCAAGAGTAGGCCATTCAGCCCTTCGAGCCAGCACTGCCATTTAATATGATCATGGCTGATCATCCAGAATCAGTACCCTGTTCCTGCTGAAGAAGGGTCTTGACCCGAAACGTCACCCATTCCTTCTCTCCAGAGATGCTGCATGTCCCACTGAGTTACTCCAGCTTTTTGGCTATCCCTGATCCTGCTTTTCCCCCCAAACCCCAAGAGCTAAATTCAACTCCCTCTTGAAAACATCCAGTGAATTGACCTCCGCTGCCTTCTGTGACAGAGAATTCCAGATTCACAACTCTCTGAATGAAAATGTTTTTCCTCATCTCAGTCCTAAATGGCCTACCCCTTATTCTTAAACTGTGACCTCTGGTTCGGGACTCTCCCAACATGGCGAACATTTTTCCTGCATCTAGCCTGTCCAATCGCTTTA
Source organism: Rhinoraja longicauda (assembly GCF_053455715.1). NCBI lineage: Eukaryota > Metazoa > Chordata > Chondrichthyes > Rajiformes > Arhynchobatidae > Rhinoraja > Rhinoraja longicauda. The sequence continues at coordinate 7,329,504 of NC_135975.1, forward strand.
TAATTTTACATGTTTCTGATCCTTCATCATCTATGTTATATGTTTCTGATCCTTCACCCCGCTCATCCGTCTAAATTCCAGTGAATATAAGCCCAGTCGGTAATTCTTTTGGATGGATGCAGCATCCACTGATGCTGATTAATACTAAACTGAAGTTCTATTTAATATTTCAGCCATCATCTATTGTTTCCTGTGTTATTGTCCTATTCCCATCATGTCCTTTTTTATTAATGTTTCTGAACTATTTCACTATTTTGTTTGATGTACATTGATAAACAACATAAATAGATTAACAAGCGAGAGGTTTCTCTTTGTTTCTCCAATTGTTTTTATTAAACCTCTCTCCTGTGCTCTCCACTGCCATCTATGTACTTAATATTTGGCTTTTTTTCCTTACTTTCAATTGTCCCTTGTATTTATTCATCCTCAAAGTTCCCTTTGTGTTTAGTTTGCTCTTTTTGCGGAACACATTTTTCCAGGACGTATTAAAACTAAGTTGACATCAGTCCAAAGAACAATAGGTTGGCAGCACCTGGCCTTCACCCTCCGTTTGAACTCACTGTGGGGTGAATATCTGAGGAAAAGAGAAACTAAATGAGTGTTTCCAGCCAATGCACCTCTAAAGAGTCATTCATACTCCAAATACAGAGTTACTGGAAAATATCTTTCTTTCACACTTTGCGGTTTGAATCTGAGACAGGGCCCGAATTAGCAATGTGGCTAAATGAAGAGAGATTCCCCTGAAGGAGACATTGCTCTCCCACTTCACTTTGGGGGTCAGACCATAAATCCAAGTTACAATCACAAATTTAGTCCTCAATATTAAGTTGAAAGAAATTTGGATGGATGTGAACCCCACGTGAAACCATCAGAAGATAATCATTAGGCCACAGGGGATAACCTGGGTCGGGGCCAGTTGGCTACCTCTTATAATGTGACACAAGTCCAGACACCAAACTCAGTGAACCGTATTCTGGATTAGAACACTGATTTCAAAGAGTTTGTCCCGTCTCAGGTTGTAATGAGCTTATCTCAGTGCAGCTCAAAAATCAAAATGTGCAAGCAATGTCTGGAATACTGTCCAGCAAAGGGGGTTTAAAAAATAAAAAACACTGAACTGTATTGTGTAATGCATACATTCAAAATAACAAGACATTTTGTACATCGAAAGCTCAGACAGAACCAAGTAGTTGAGGCCAAGTCAGCTGCATTTTGAAAGACAGATTTAATCACATCATTGTTAGAATTTTTCAAAGGCCTCATGTTAAACAAAACAAAAATATTCCATATAATGTCATAGGACAGAACAATTACAGAAAAGCTGAACACATTTTGGTAGGACTAGAAGCCTGACAGGTTGTTAAGACATTCACAACCATGCCAAACACATCCCCACCAATTAAATGAGGGTGCTTGCTGTGGCTGTTGCTGTGGTGACAATGGCCCTTTGTTTCCTCTTTCCGATAATGTCCTGATGCTTTTGTCGCGTTTCTTTGATTACTTCTGAAAGGTGATCTGTCATCCAAGTAGATGATGAGGGCTTTTTGATGAGACAGGAGACCATTTTAACCTCCTTTGCCCAGAAGGCTCTAATGCAAGAAAAGAAACAAGACATATATATTTATTGTTTAAAAAAAATGAAGGTAAGGGCGACCAAGGTCAATTAAATGATCTTCTAGAAATGCACCCGTGTGGTATATCTACCAGTTTCCATATTCCCATTAAGGTAATAGATTCTAATAAACACAATATATTCACCTAATAAACATTTTACTGTTCTCATTTAGCTAATTGGCAATGTGCACAGTTCAAGATCAGCATTTATTATCCAACCCTAATTGCCCCTGGAATTGCAAGGCCATTTCGGAATAATCGCAGCAGGCCATAGCAGATTTTCTTCTATCCAAGGACATTTGGGAATTTTGATTGAATTTTTTTAAAAGACAATCTAGTAGTTTCATGGTCACCAGTACTGATGCTAGCCTTTTCTTTAATTGTTTAAACAAATTTAACTAGGTGTCTCTAGGTCAGTAGTTCATTTCATTGAATACCAGTCAGGTCACAACTCCTGTCCTCCTGGCACAAGAGAAAAATCCACTCCCTCTCCACATTAGATTTGAAGTACAACTTTAGGATATAAATGGAATAGGGTGCAAAATAAATTTGTATGGCCCAAGGATAAAGATGTTGTTTTAAAGGGATGACAGGTGTTGGGCTGACAGGCCCCAACCTTGATGATCTTTGATTAATCTCAGCAGAAGCAGTGGCTAGAAGGAAAAGTGAGAGACCGAAATGTACACAATGCAACTGTTAGTTATGCAGCACTGTCAGCTATTGTTTGCCTGCTATTCTCCTGCATCTTGAATGTTTTTTTTAATTGCAGATGGATGGTTTAATCTTAACAGGTCTACAAAATCTGTAGTTTTGATGGGCTGAATGGTCTCACATTTCATATTCTTTTCTTCTCTTTAACTTCACATTGGAATTGGAATATTTTGCAAAGTACCACAAAGTAAAATGTGCAGGAAATAAAAGAAAAACTTTGGCAAGTCTTTCATCATCCAGAAACCAATTTACACCACACTTCCAAAACCTTGTAATGGTACCTAGACATTAAAAAAAAAAATTGCACTTCACACATTGAGAACAGATAGTCATTGGAAGGTGTAGGTGTCTAGATGTGCCTCGTCTGTTGTTCTAAAAATAATAAAAAGATTGAATAATAAAAAGATTGAACAAAATATTGTGTAACATTAAGTTCCAATTTTTGGAACCCAACTTCACGAATGATATTCAGGGGTACAATGGTATTATAGTGGTTAAGTTAGTACACCAATAATCTAGAGGCTTAGACTGAGAATCAAGAGTTCAAAACCCTGCACAACAACCGTCACTCTTAAAATCAAGTTAATAACTAATTTTAAAAAATGTAGTAACTGCTAATAATGCACGATTACATGGATTGCTGTAAAAACCATTCTGATTCACAAAGGTACTTCAGGGATGGCTATCTGTCTTCATCACCTGCTCTGATGTATATGCAACTCTAGATGCACTCTGCTCATGGGCAACAAGAAATAGGCAATAATTGATGGCCTTGTCAAAGAAACAACAATAAAACAATACATTAAAAATTGCTGATGGAAAGTGATTACATAGGGTAAGAGTGGATATATGGAGATGAAAAGGTTAAAGCATGATCTGATTAAGATATTTAAATAAAGACATTGAGTTACAAAGAAGTCTCTCTATTTTAGGAATTCTGATAATTGTAAATCAAGATAAGGCTGCTCAAATCTCAGAATAGCACATGTGCCACAAGATGTTTAAAAGATAAGCAAGTAATTGAGAAAGGGAACTTTCATTTGTACAATGCCTTTCTTTTAACCTCATGATTCCAAAAGTGCTTCAAGCCAATGAATTACTCTTGATGCTGTCACTACTACATTGCAGGCTATTGGCACGGCCTGTAATGGTCCCAAAGCAGGAAATGAAAGACTGAATGATGTGTTATTCTGATTTTTAGTAGTGTTGGTTTGAAGGTGCAATGCTGAATAGGGCACATGGAGAATTTCCTTTCCCAACCTGAGTAATGTCATGATCAGCCAGAAGAGACGTCAGCCTAACATCTTATCTGAAATAAAGGTATAACAGGATAGAGAAAAAAAACTAGGAATTGAGATAAGATGGGGAAAAATGAAACAGCCTTGATATCTCAAATAGTTTAATCTAAGAGTTGATTCTGTCTCTAAAATTTCTTTACAGCAGAGTTTGTTAACTTTATTGCTTTACAGCTCTATAAGAACATTTGCTCCCATGTACGTGACTTGGACCAATGCATCTTAGCAACGCAGCCTATTTTGAATAACGTTAAATTTACTGTTAGGACTGCGGTACAAACTGGAACATTTCCCTAATATTATGAAGGCACAGATTTTATTTTCAGTTCCAGTCAATGAGGCCATTCATTCCTCTTCCTCTTATGCACTGACAAAGGTTCCCGACCTAAAATGTTGTCTGACCATGTCCTCCACAGATGCTGCCTGATCCACTGAGTTCCTCCCACAAACAATTTGGTTTCTATTTACTTCTTATGTGCTTCCTTGACATTGACGATGTCATGTTTCTACTCTGGTTTTGTGATTTCTGAGGTGGCTAAACCGGCAAAGTCATCCACAGATGGGGGTTTGTGAGTATCATACTCCATCCGCTGCTTAGGCAGGGTTTCTGTGAGCTTCTGGTGAATGGCCTTGAGGTTCTCTAACCATCCTGAATGTCCCTTCTTCACTTGAGCAATTGAGTCATGGGCCAGAGGTTCCCGGGAGTCGGTGTGGATGTTGCATTTCCTCAAAGAAGGTTTGATCACATGCTTGAATCTTCTCCTCCGTCTGCCTGATTCCTCCGAAAAGTAGAGTTTGGAATAGTGTGTCTTTTTGTGTGTTTAGCATGCAAACAATGTGGCCAACCCAATGTAAATGACTGAGAATAACTAAGACCTCGTTGCTGGGAATGTTGCTCAGGTAAAGAATACAGACGCCCCACCACTGGCCATATCTTCCCATCCCCTCCCCTCTCTGCATTCCGCAGAGACCGTTCCCTCCGCAACTCCCTGGTCCACTCGTCCCTTCCTACCCAAACTAGAAAAAAAACTAGGAATTGAGATAAGATGGGGAAAAATGAAACAGCCTTGATATCTCAAATAGTTTAATCTAAGAGTTGATTCTGTCTCTAAAATTTCTTTACAGCAGAGTTTGTTAACTTTATTGCTTTACAGCTCTATAAGAACATTTGCTCCCATGCACGTGACTTGGACCAATGCATCTTAGCAACGCAGCCTATTTTGAATAACGTTAAATTTACTGTTAGGACTGCGGTACAAACTGGAACATTTCCCTAATATTATGAAGGCACAGATTTTATTTCCTAACCCCGGGCACTTTCCCTTGCAACCGCACGAGATGCAACACCTGTCCCTTTACCTCCCCCCTCAACTCCATCAAAGGACCCAAACATTCTTTCCAGGTGAGACAGAGGTTCACCTGCACCTCCTCCAACCTCATCTATTGCATCCGCTGCTCTAGATGTCAACTCATCTATATCGGCGAAACCAAGCGCAGGCTCGGCGATCGCTTCGCTGAACACCTGCGCTCGGTCCGCATTAACGCCACTGATCTCCCGGTGGCCCAGCACTTCAACTCCCCCTCCCATTCCCAGTCTGACCTCTCTGTCATGGGCCTCCTCCAGTGCCATAGTGAGGCCCGCCGGAAATTGGAGGAGCAGCACCTCATATTTCGCCTGGGCAGTTTGCGGCCCGGTGGTATGAACGTTGACTTCTCCATCTTCAGATAGCTCCTCTGTCCCTCCCTTCCCCTCCTCCTTCCCAGATCTCCCTCTATCTTCCTGTCTCCACCTATATCCTTCCTTTGTCCCACCCCCGACATCAGTCTGAAGAAGGGTCTCGACCCGAAACGTCACCCATTCCTTCTCTCCCGAGATGCTGCCTGACCTGCTGAGTTACTCCAGCATTTTGTGAATAAATCGATTTGTACCAGCATCTGCAGTTATTTTCTTATACAGACGTTGGTTTGCTTGTCCTTTCAGCTATCTTTAAGGATTGGTGGTATTTTTGTGGTGCATTGGCTGGCATGTTTACTGCAGGTATCTTGGCCTGTGAAGCATCTTGGTGGACAGGGATCACTGCTGTCCAGAAGACTGCGTGTTTTGTGCCAGGCTTGAGGTCTTGATTTTCAAATATCCTTTTTGTCCATGACCAAAGGCTATGCTCGTGCATTGAAGGTTGTAGTGAATGCTCGTTACAATTACAATGGCATGGAGACTTCCTGCGCACTTTTGCATTGAAACATGAGATTAAAACATGAAACATGAGATTAATTAGAAATGAGTAAACCCTTCATGGTCCGTGTATCGTTTGTTCCATTAAGTCATAAATCGTGCACAGCTGAAATAAAAATAATGTAAGGAAATTTGTTTTTGTACGGACAAGTATTTGTACACGTTTTGTGTGTGGTTCGTGCACAAATCTTACAGGTATCTCTGTCTTCTAATATGCTTCTCAGAGCTGGACTACATTCAGCAAATACCTCAAAGCACTGGAAAAACCCCACGATGCTGTCTCTGTAAGACTTCCAAACTTCCTGGAGGATAAATGTATCTGCATCACTGTCTTTTTGAGACCACCACTCCCAATACTGTGGGCTCAAGTTAGATGCTGTGGGCAGGCCCCTCATTTACATAAAGTGCTGGATTAACTCAGCAGGTCAGGCAGCAGCTCTGGAGAACATGGACAGGTGATGTTTCAGGTCGAGAAACTTCTTCAGACTGAGTTATATGTACTGAGAAACCAATAAATGGTGAGCCCATAAAAGAGTGCTGGATGAACTCAGCAGGTCAGGCAGCATCTGTGAAGGCAATGGACAGATGATGTTTCATGTTGGGAAATGTCATCTATCCATTTTCTCCAGAGATGCTGCCTGACCCTCTGAGTTACTCCAGCACTTTTGTGTCTTGTGTATAAACCAGCATCCTCATGTCTCCCATAATTTAAACATCTCACACTAGACGCCTGAAACAGATGCTCTCTTCAACATTCTGTCATGGAAAGAGAAAGAGAAAAAGTTTTCACGAAGAGAGTTAGATTTAGCTCTTGGGGCTAAAGAAATCAAGGGATATGAGGAAAAAGCAGGGACGGGGACTGATTTTAGATGATCAGCCATGATCATATTGAATGGCGGTGTTGGATCAAAGGGCCAAATAGCCTACTATTGCATCTATTTGTCTATGTTTCTATCTAAGCACGTGTTCACGGAGTCCTTGAAGAAATGCAACTGCATTAAACACCGACTCCTGGGAACCTCTGGCCCATGACTACTCAGCATGGAGAAGGAGCATTCTGGAATCTCGAGGGCATGCGTTGATGGCCTGTGTAAGCAGTGGACCACCTCACCGACTCTACACCTGCTTGCCCCATCTGCGGCAAAGTGCGCAGTACCCACACTGAATTCAAAGCCATCACAGAACCTACCCAAACCAGAGTGAAAGTGTCATCCTCAGTCCAGAGGGATGTCTGAGAAGTGAAGTTGTTAAATAGAAGGAGATATATTTCAACCAGGTGCTCTTGCCGAGATGTGTAAGAAGGAACTGCAGATGCTGGTTCAAACCGAAGGTAGACACAAAAACCTGGAGTAACTCAGCGGGACAGGCAGCATCTCTGGAGAGAAGGAATAGGTGACGTTTCAAGTCGAGACCCTTCTTCAGTCTGAGCCTTCAAATATCTTTAAATATTTAACAACACATTTGGTTTTGTTCCCTTTTGCCTTTGAAAAATATTGAACACTCGACCAGGAAAGATAAACACATCATTGAATAATAAAGGATCGACGTCCTTCACAGATGCAGATCAATGTGCCATATATTTCCTGAGCATTCTGTTTTTGTTTAAGTAATGATCACTTTGTTTCTCCACAGTAATTACACCATAACACATTCAGTAACTTGGGTCGCTATCAGTTGTGTGCCCTTTTCACCGACATCATTACATCTCCAGGATATTTAGTGCAGCTGCCTAATAACATCACGAGACTTTCAATAGTTGCAGCATAACAGATGAAAATTAGTTTAATACAGTAAATGAATCCCTTTGTTCCGCGAACATTCATAGAGAGCATTGCTCTATAATTACTTGATGGAATTGCTGCCTTGCATTTCACTGAGGTATTTATAAAACATACTGGCACCAGAACAGAGAGCTGCTACCAGAAGAGAAAAAAAGTTTTATTTATTCATTCAAAGAATGTAAATGTCATTGGCAGGGCTAACACTTATTGTCCATCACCAATTGCCCAGACACTAAGTGGTTGTGCGGTATCATTTCAATGTCAAGAATGCAAGGCAGAGTGGATAATGATGATAAATAGGAGGATGGATTATGAAAATCCAATAGCTTCACAATCACCATTACTAATTCTATCTTTTTAGCCCAAATATATTTAATTCCCAGCTCCTGTGACCTGGATCAAATTGCAACACTTTGTCACCCTAAGTTGCTGCTTGATTTAGAAAACTTTGGATAGGCTGTATCTCCTGTAGAACATAATAGTTGGTACACACCAGCTGGGCTGTATGGTCTGTATCTGTGCTGCAAATTCTGAGTGGAAGCACACCCATAATATAAGTACTGATTCTGGCACAGACAGTCTCCTGGTGCGCTATCCCAGTAGCGAATATTCACAATGAATGGAATGAGTAAGTCCGAGGTATTTATTCACAAACTGCTGGAGTAACTCAGCTGGTCAGGCAGCATCTCAGGAGAGAAGGAATGGGTGACGTTCCGGGTCGAGACCCTTCTTCAGACTGATGCTCCTATATATGAGTAAGTCCAGTCATCTCAGATCTTATCTTATCTATCAGGGCACTGATCCATCCGGAAAAGTCTAGCTTAAAATAATAACATTTTTGGATGGAGCTTGAATAAAAAATATTGTTGAGAAACTCAAAGGGTTGATTACATAAAGTTAAAAGTTATTAAAAAGAACAACCAGTTCACCATAGTCTATGCTGTACGTCCACGGCCCACCCAAAGCATGTCTTGCTACTGCATGCCTGTCTCCAGTTCCGTGGCTGGCATTACCGTGCTCACCTGTTTGGCATAGTTGATGCAGTGAGCATACTGCTTGGCCAAGGCAGAGCAGCTGAGAGTCTGGTTTGGGTTCTGTTGGTAGCAGCGGAGGACATCCCCCTGGAGCTCGGCACAGATGGGTCGAGACTTGTACCTCCTGCGGGAGAAAAATGAGATCAAGAGAAATTGGATTAGAATGTACAAGGGGATCAGCACAAGCGATACAATATTAGATTGTACTGAGGTAGCTAACACCTTGTACAAGGAGATGTGACATTCCTTAACCGGACCTGATACAAGTGCAAGTGCAGTACAAACATACCCAAGACTACACTTGGATAATATTTTAGTAGAACTGGCGCCATTTACACGCTATTCCTCTTGACATCATGTTCTGTCGTGCTCATACCAACCTGAAATATTGCATAGAGGCAGGTCACAAGGATACAAACCAACACTCATTAATTTGTCTCCTGTCTAGTTCTCAACTATAATCACCTCTTGATAACAACTGCATACGAAGTATCAGATCTACGTTAGTTGATCTGATCCATGGTGAAGTTGGGATGACCGTTAGGTTAAGGTAGTTCTTGCAAGTGGAATCGAGAAACAGTGAGAACAACAGTGCTAATGCCAGGATAGAGGGAGAGTGAGAATTTCAGTGAAATTGTCAGTCGATCAATACGCCAGTCAATCACACACAAACTTTACATATTGATGTAAATCTGCCAGCCAACAGCGTCATGTCCAGAAGAAGCTTCCCAAGAATAACTGGAGACAGCCTTGCTAGTGATCCCCAGATACCAAAAAAATTACTTTTAAAAAACGTCACCAAGAAATTTAAAGGTCTGAGACAAAGTGTTAAACTTTCACTCGCTATATTAGGAGTTCATCTGTACCCACACTTCCTCTGCAGATCAATTAATCTGCAAAACAAAAAGAGAAGCTAAGGAGCAAACTACTATTTTTGTAACCAATCTCAGATATGCTTAACTTTCAGTATAAACAACGAACAAAAGATCTAATTTTCATTTACAGTTGGAGTTGGCTGCAGATCAGAAATGGGTGTTAGACCAAGCAAGGCTAATTATATCAGCACAAAGCCAATCTCCTGCTCTGCAGCTCTGGGGGGAAAAAGTATTTGGAAATATTAACCTAGGGAGAGAAGACAGCTCTCCTATTCTTCATCATTTTCTAGTTATTGCCATTAAGCTGTTATTTCAGCACAAATGTGAATTTAGAATCCCAATATAAATGGGGTATCAGGCACAAGTCGCCCAAATTCCCAGTGTGACTCTTAATGATAAATAGTTCCATCTGTTTGTCCACATGTGGAAACCAATTCAATCCAGCAATCAGAACAATCATTTAGAAACACCAGAAATGGAATATGTTCAACTCGAGACGGATGTGGGCTACATGCATGCATGACTCACTTATAGTTATCAGCTGTTTTCCAATGCTCAGAAATAACAAGGCAATAAACAAGCAGACCCTGACAATCGGTACTCATGCTAATAAACTGCTGCTGGAAATAATATTTAGAAAAATAATATTTTAAAGACTTTACCCCCCAAAATATCACAGAATCAGAATCTATCATGATCCGATTTCACTTCAATTCAATGTATTTATGTGTTTTAAATGTAGTTCTTTTTTCTGGTTGAGGCCCATTGCCAGAAGTTACTTAAAAAAATATTGTTATTACACGCACACATTAGACAGATGCGTCAGGTCACAAAAAAGATGGTGGATTCTCTGCCTGGAAGGTTATATTTTGCCAGAAGATAATCAGTATTTTAGTGGTCATTATGAATAATTAATTTTCTTAAAGTCAAGGTGATTCACGGAATTTCAATTCTACAAGTTCAAAGTGACACAGTAATGCCGTTAACAAAGCTCTGCATCATGATGCCAATGCCGCTGGGTGGAGTTTGCATGTTCTCACCGTGACTACGTGGGTTTCCTCCGGGTGCTCCGATTTCATCCCACATCCTATAGATGTGCGGGTTTGTAGGTTAATTGGCCTCTGCAAATTGCCTCTGGTGTGCAGGGAGTGGGTGTGAAACTGGGATAACTTGGAACTGGTGTGAATGGGTGATCAATGGTTGCCATGGATCAAAGGGCCAGTTTAAACTTTACAGTGTAATCGGTGTAAACCTTTCAGTGATGGTAATTAGTTCAAGACCTGGAATCCCTGAGCAAATAATCCACAGGCCGGTGTTCAAATTCTATTGTAGCATCTGTGGGATTTAAATTCAAATACAAATAATAATCTGGAATTAGGAACACCAATAATAACTATGAACAAAGACCACAAAAACTATCAGTATCTGAAGGGTGTCACGGTGGTGCAGCGGTAGAGCTGCTGCCTTACAGCGCTTACAGTGCCCAGGGACCTGGGTTCGATCCTGACTACGGGTGCTTGTCTGTATGTCGTTTGTACGTTTTCCTCATGACCTGCGTGGGTTTTCTCCAAGGACTTTAGTTTTCTCCCACACTCCAAAGCCGTACAGGTTTGTACGTTAATTGGCTTGGTATAAATGTAAAAAATTGTCCCTCGGGTAGGATAGTGTTAACGTGCGGAGATCGTTGGTCGGTACGGAATCGGTGGGCCGAATGACCTATTTCTGCACTGCATCTTTAAACTAAATTAAACTAAAAATCACGTAAGAAAATATCTTACTAATGTTTACTGGAAAGCTGTTATCCTTACCGACTCTGGTCTATATGTGATTCCTGGCCTAGAGCAATGTGGTTGGCTATTAAATGCCCTCAGAGAAGGCCTATCTTACCACCTATCTCACCACCTTCCACAAGGGCAATGAGGTATGCACAATAAATGCTGCCCTATCTAAGAGCTCCCAGATCCCCCAAAAAAATGGGATATAAAATCTCTTTGGCTACAAATGAAAGAAATCTTCGAAAGAAACATCTGGATAACATCTCTCAAGAGATCAGCAAGGTGCAGAAGCTAATGTGATTCTAAAATAATGCAGAAGCTGCAACCCGATGCTGGAAATTATTTGTCGGTCTTGTACATCGTACAACAATGATGACAGACAGTAATGGTGGTACTGTTTCAGTTGTACTGAGGATGATATCGATGACAATAGTATTTAAATTCAACCAAAATTTCAGATTCCCATTTTATCACCAAAAAACACTTGCAACACCTGTTCATTCAGGTCTTGCATTCCCATTATCCCTGGACCCAAGCATTCTTTTTAGGTCAAGCAGCGATCTAGATGTACTTTTTCCAGCCTAGTGTACTCCTATCGGTGTTCACAATGTGGCCTCCTCTAAGTTGGAGAAGGCAAATGCAGATTGGGTGATTGTTTTGTGACGCATCTGTATTCAGTCGTCGGGGCAACACTGAGTTCCCCATTGCATGCTACTTTAGTTCTCCATCCCACTCCCATTCTGACCTATCTATTGGTCTGTGGCCTTCGGTTCTACTACAATGAGACCCAATGTAAACATGAGGAACAGCTCCTCATCTTCTATCAAGGCACATTGGAGCCTTCTGGACTCAGTACTGCATCTTACAACTTCAGATAACGTCCATATCAGATGTCCATCTCAGCTTGTTTGCATTTTGTCCCCTGGGGGAGGGAGGGGGGTGAAGAACACGCTCTGCCCGATATGTTGCTAAGTCTTCCTGCTCTGCACTTTGCAATTCCTACAGGCTTTTATCTATGCTCTCTGACCTTGTGAGCAACATATCCCAAGGTCATCCGTTTTTTTCCCACTATCAGGGACACCTCCCAACCTCCACCCCCTCGTCCTCCCCTCCCACCCCAGGCCCCTGCTGCAGCATAACATGGTTCTTTTGGCTCCTTCACATTTTGACAAAAGGTCTTTGACCTGAAACATCACCTTCCCTTCGCTTCCCACAGAAGTGGCCTAACCTGCTGTATATTTCCATCATTTTCTGTTGTTATATTAGAGCGGGAAACTTTGCCTTTGATGATTCAAATGCTAATCGTACCTGCAGAACTGCCATCAGGAACGGAATCAGTTACTAAACAAGGTACTTTCCATGTATTTTCACCAAGGAGGAGGACACGTAAGATAGTGAGATCAGTGTGGAGAATACTAATTTGCAAGGGCAGTTTGAGAGTAAGGAGGAGGAGGTGTTGAGGCTCTTGAACAGCATTAAGGTGGATAATTCCCCAGGACCTGATGAGATCTATTCCAAGTTATTGAGGGAGGCAAGAGAGGAGATTGCCGGAGCCTTGACGAAGATCTTTGTGTCTTCTCTAGTCACAGTGAGGTCCTGGAGGACTGGAGAGTAGTTAATGTTCTTCTTTTTTTAAGAAGGGAACTAGAGAGAATCCAGGAAATTATAGGCTGGTGAGCCTCACGTTAGTGGTAGGAAAGTTATTGGAGAGGATTCTTTGGCATTAGATTAATTCCCATTATAGGATTCTGGGTGGGCTGTATTTGGAGTATTGCATGCAGTTCTGATCACCTGCTGCTAGGGGTGGTGGTTAAGGCGGATATGATAGTTGCATTTAAGAGACTTTTGGACAGGATTTTGGATATGCATGGCAATGGACGGATATGAATTAGGTGCAGGCAGATAACATTTGGTCTTGGCATCATGTATGATTGTGACATTGTCATTGTGAGCCAAAAGGCCTGTTCATGTGCTGAATTGTTCTGTTATATTTTAATTAAATATCACTCTGACATTCAACTTCCTACATAGTTAAAATGAGGCCCGATGCAAACTTGAGGAACCACACCACGTCTTCTAACCTTCTAAGGCAGGTTACAGCTACTAGACTTGAAATCAAATTCTCCAATTTTACGTCACCCACAATTTCTTTCCTTCCATATCAGAACTCGCCACTACTGCTTAATATCACGTGTGGGAAGGAACAGCAGATGCTGGTTTAAACTGTAGACACAAAATGCTGGAGTAACTCAGCGGGACAGGCAGTTTCTCTGGAGAGAAGGAATAGTTGACGTTTTGGGGCGAGACCGGTCTGAGTGAAGAAGGGTCTCGACACAAAATGTCACCCATTCCTTCTCTCCAGAAATGCTGCCTGTCCCGCTGAGTTAATCCAACATTTTGTGTCTAGCTTCTGCTTAATATCATTTTGGGTTAATATGTTTTCTACTAATTTGATCTAATCTGCTGGGCAGGCCCCAGAGCCTCACTAATAACAATACATAAAACAGACAAAGAAATGTAATGTAATATAATTCAGCTCATTTGTTCTCATCCTATCAAAGATAGTCCCTCTGTTCTATCTATCCCTCCTTCACTTTCTCTGTTTCTAAAAGCTAGCTTGTTTTTTCCCTTCCCCAGTTCCCACAAAATATTACCTGTTGCAATTTCCGCAGATGCTGCCTGCTCTGGCATTTTCTGTTTTTATTTAAGAATCTGCCTTCAAAATATTCAGAGACTCTGCTTCTACCTGACTTGGACAAAAAGTTCCACGTTGACTATTACTGAAATGGTTGACTCCTTACTTTCAAACAGTGGCCTCCAGTTCTAAATCCTCCCAGAGGAGTAAATGTTCTTTCACATCCATCCTGTCAAAAGACCTTTGCATGTTTCAATCAAGTTAACATTCATTCTTCTGAACCTCAGCTCATTTTAAACCTAGCCCGTCCAACTTCTCCTCAAATCAACCTGGCAGATTCCAGATATTAGTCTTGTAAACCTTTTCTGAACTGCCTGTAATACATTTACATGCTTCCTCAGATTAAGGGTCAAAACGATACACTGTGCTCCAGATGTGGTCTCACCATTGCTCGATATAACTGAAGCAGAAACTCTCTCCTTTTGTAGCCAATTCCCCGAGCAATAAACAAGACCATTCTGTTAGTTTTCCTAATTATTTGCTATAACTGCACATCAGCCTTTTGAGAATTATGCTCTGAGATATGCAGAACCCTCTGCACCTCAGATCTCTGTAGTCTGTGCCATTTAGATAATACACTGCTTTTATTTTTCTTGCCAAAATGAAGAGTTCACATTTTCCTGCATAATGCTCAATTTGCCAGATGTGGTCTCATCAATGTCCTATATAACTGAAGCATAACCTCTCTCCCTGTCCATTTAAACCTTCGCAACTGGCCAGATGTTTGCCAACTCACTTACCCCTTTCTTCATCTTTTGTTTAAGCTTCCTTTCGGTCGCTTCGCAACTCACTTTTCTTCTTACCTTTGCATCAGACGCAAATTTATCCAGATCATTTTTAATAAGTTGTAAAAAGTCGAGACTCGACATTTAATCCTTTTGGCACATCACTTATTACATCTTACAAGTAAGAAAAGACCCATTTATACGCTCCCTCTGTTTCCTGTTAGCCAGTCAATCTTCTATCAGTGCCAATGTTACCTCCTACACCATGAGCTGCTTTTATTTCTCTCAATAACCTTTGATGCAACACCTTATCAAATGCCTTGCTGAAATCTAAGTAAAGTAACTGAAACTTCTGTTGGGAGTCTGCAGTGAAGTTGAACTTCAAATAATGCTTTATATTATTCTACATTGTTCAGTTCCTTTGATTGTTATCTAGTTCTTTGTGAAGGCTTGTCTTTTTTATTCGGCAGGCACGAGCAGCAGCTGTTCGTTGCTAATTGCCAATGCCAATTCATTCCTTTCAAACAAATGGCATACAAGAGGTTTAAACTAAATGACTCCAGGATGGCGTTTTCTATGTATTCAGGCTTGCAGTATATTTCTCCCAGATTCGCAGCCAACAGTGTTCTACAGCTGCACTGTATGAAGAGAGTACGCCACTGAATCTTTTGGCACTGATTAAATATTCCTGCAAAATTAAAAGCTTATTGTAACGGGACATTAAACAGAACTTAGTCCCGCAAAAAGCAGCTTCCAGAAAACAGGAATCAGTAAATGAGTCACACAGTTCCTCTGGGCATAATTTAGCCACTTATACTGAGAGTCCATAACCACTTTCCACCTGCAACTCCAAACCATTCTTCAGTGAATAGCTCAGCAAAGTGCTCATTCTACACATCCTTCCAACGAACTCTTTTATTATTTAGAAGAACTCCACCAGGAGTGCAAGGAGGTATTGATCCCATCCACTTATCATACCAGTCATGGTTCACAGATCTACCTGCAGGAATACTCAATAGGGTATTTCTGGTAAGACGACTGGTTCAATATTGAAACTAATGTTTTGGCTGTATTTTGCAAATGCAATGGTTATGTTCCGTTTTGCTGCATAAATATTTTGTTTGCATTATTTATTACATGATAGCGGATCAAACCTGATTGCGTACATAACACATTATGTATGATCGGAAAGAAGCAATTTTACTTTAGCATCAAGTCATAATGGAAATAATTAGAGTACAAAAAAAAACATGGGATCTGGATTACTTCAGCTGTGCTCACACATTGACAAGTTCTGGGATTTGAGGTTAAGTTACTTTTATTCATATGAGATGCAGATAAATTCACAACAAATTAGATTTTAACAAAAGGTAATAAGAATGAGAATGGTGTAGCTCAGATCAAACTGTCAATCACTGAGATTAATTCTTTCATTTCAAACCAATTAAATAATTCTTCAAATGTTGCATAGAGATGGAAGACTCTAATTGATGTATTGGGGGAATGTAACAAGGCTGTAATTTAATTGGGAGATACAAAATGGCGATAGTTGATTACACCATCATCTGAATCCAGAGATTGAATTGCAGCTCTCATGCTGAACAATGGTCATTTGTGATATTTAAAAAAAACTAAAGTGGATTTCTATCTTCGGACATTTGTGTTTGAACAACAAAATCAGCTGCTTCTGAACATTATCCTGTAATGTTTGCTGGGAAGTCAATGTGTAGCTGATTGGTGAAGATAAGCCTCACTTGGGTAGTTTGCCTGTAGTTTGTACCCAAGCTCGGACATGAGTGTGGGTGAAATACTGAAGAGAAGCACAAGGTAGAAGCTTGCTTGAGTAGCAACGGTACTTTCTACTCCTGCAACTCTGTGCTGCCAGAATTAGTGACTGTTACACATCGATTTTCCCGCTGGAATGCAGCTCATCCACAGGACAAATGTGAAACTGTTCAACCTACGTTGCCTCCTCTCCACAACAAAGATCGCCCCAAATTCAGTCACTGAGCTGCAGTCTACAGACAATGCTGCACACGTGCATGTTGGAAGACCAACCTTCAAATCATCACCCCCTTATTCATTGAGACAAACTAACCTGATCCACAGAACAACATGTACCTCCAGCAATAAAGGTTCCCATATTTCAGGAGTCACCTCTAAATGAAAGCATGCTTCAATGATTAAATTCACCATCGTTTCCATGCTTTTGGAAGGAAATAAGGTGTTTATGAATCAGATTTCAAACATGTCGGGAAGCTTATGGTCTCGGGCACAGCAGTAATGACTGCACTCCTGTGTGCTTCTGTGTCATGCACGTATTTTAAAACACTGGAGAGAGAGCCATCGCCACCTGCAAAAATCCTGCAAATCCACAGGCATGATTAATAAAGTGATATCAGCATCCTCTTCCAGGGCAGCTTCGAGGGCCGAACTACTCTCTGACAGCATGCAAGCCCAACACTGGAGTCCTGAAACAGACACTACATTTGAAAGGTTGTTGTTGTTCATCCTTCAGATTCGAAGATGACCATGACTTCACTTTCGGTTGGAGGATTGGTGACTGTGGGTCCGGAAGTGGCTGGTGAGGCCAATCCGGGCCCGGAAGGCACGCCCACACGTAGGACACAAGTGGATGGGTGCTGCAGTGGAAGTGGAGGCAGCCCGGGCCTTGCGCGCGGTACGTTTCCTCTGGGCCTCTGCAGCGCGTCTGTTCTCTGCTGCACGGGCTCCTGTGGTGAGCTTGCTACGCCAGGTTGGACAGTCCAGAGCAAGAGACTCCCAAGTGCTGAGGTTGATGTCCAAGTCTTTGAGGGACACTTTGAGGCAGTCCTTAAACCGTTTCTTCTGTCCTCCTACTGAGCGCTTGCCCTGACACAGTTCTCCATACAGAAGCTGTTTTGGCAGTCGACTCTCGGGCATTCTGACGACATGGCCTGCCCATTTGGCTTGGGCTTTCCGTAGGAGGGTGTGGACGCTGGGGATACCGTTGAAAGGTAACACGAGGTGGACAGTATGAATGAAGGATGCTCTCAAAACCTCTCAGAAAACGTGTAACATCTCCTTTCATTTATGGGAATCACTGGCCCACAGTCACTCAAAATGGAGGAGCAATGTTTGGGACGGCACGGAGAAACTGGAGTACTTTTGCAAGGAGCTGGCGGAGGCCCCGAATAAATGGCAGAAAGAGAACACTGCCTCCCAGTCTACCCTTTTTGCCGGGGTGTATGGGTTTCACAATAGCCACACAAAATCCATTGGACTAAAGTGGAAGCATAGAACAGTATGGGAGCAGGCCCTCAGGCCCACAATGTCTGTGCTGAACAAAGCAAGTGGAATGAAGGAGTGGAATGAAGCAAGTGGAATGAAGACGCAGAAGTACGCGAAGCAGAAGAATCGACAATGCGCGAGAAAGCATTTCCTTTCAGTTTTGATTCCTGCCATTTTTAGCATTTATTTTTGCCTCTTTATCTTTCGCACACATGTTATCCGTATACTAACTGAATACAGAATAGAGAAAGGCTTGAATAGAGTGGATGTGGAAAAGATGTTTCCATTAGTGGGACTACAGGTCATAGCCTTAAAATTAAAGGATGTTCTTTTAGAAAGGAGATGAGGAGACATTTCTTTAGTCAAAGGGTTGTGAATCTGTGGAATTCTTTGCCACAGAAGGCTGTAGAGGCCAAGTCAGTGGATATTTTTAAGCCAGAGATAGATAGATTCTTGATTAGTATGGGCGTCAGAGATCATGGGGAGAAGGCAGGAGAATGGGGTTAGGAGGGAGAGATAGATCAGCCATGATTGATTGGCGGAGTAGACTTGATGGGCGGAATGGCCTAATTCCACTCCTTATAACTACAAAAGTCCACAAATATGATACATTCAGCAAAGGATTTTGGAGAAACTTTAACCAAGAGATTGGTTAGAATGCAAATTTTTTATTCATGGAGTGCCACTTTCAACAGGAGTTAGATAACTCCAGGACGAAGAAAGAAGAGAATTATGTTAATGGGGTTAGACTAAGTAGAGTGAGAGGAAGCGTGCTTGCGCTGTAGACACTGACATGGACCAATGGCATATGGTAGAGTGGTGAGGAAGTCGCTCAATACCCAGAGGTATGTTGTGGAGACATAAGTTTGAATCCCATCATGGCAGCTAGGGAATGCAAATTAAATAAAAATGGAATAAACATCAATTTCAACCATGGTGACCAGCAAACAACTGGATTGTCACAAAACACCATCTGTTTGGCTTTCCAGGTCGGGCATCAGGTTCAATTGGGAACCTGATCTGCCATTCCATAAGCGACCTTTGACATCAACCCTATTTTCCCAGACCAGCCCTGTATGCTTGCCCAAAAATCCATTTTAATCTCCAACCTATTAATTGACTGAGTAATGGAAATGATATTAGCATCGAAGATTCCAAGAATTCAGTTTCCCCAACACAAACCTAAAAAACAACCCAATCATTTAAACTCTGAAGATGATCTCCCTGTATTATGCAGATAATGGTGGGTGCCTGTGAAAGCATAGGTTGGCATAGGTTAGCCAGCAATGGAGGAGGAAGAAAGATATAATTTTAAGCAATGACGGGAAAGATGAGGGTAATGTAAATGGGTAAATGAAAAATACTATTTATTTGGTGAAACAGAGTCAGCAACCTAGCAAAAATTTGACCTTATACAGATACGCAGACAAAATAAGAAGGAGCTCAACCTGTTCTACTGTTATGTACTGAGCAGATTTTCCCTCCATTCTTTTTGAGATCCAGAAGATATTGTAAAACACTTTAAGGATAAAAAATAAGGTTGATATTTTCTAAAAATGTTTCTCGTGACTTAACATAAATCACTTAGAGCAGCAATGTGAGAAAGAGACGAGGAAATCTAATCTCCGTGACTCTGGTATTAGTATTTATAATGCTAAATAAATTAAATCAAACAAGACGAAAATGGATTGCTTACAAAAAGCTCCAGAAAACCATTTGGCCTGCTAGTTTCATAATAAGATTAGTGGGATTTACAGAACAGCGCTAAGTGTTGCATTTAAGATGTAGTGGTGCCTGCAGTTATTAATGTTGTGGTGTACAATTTCACTGAAGATATTACTGAGGTGGAGAAAGCTTCATTTCCTTAACAAAGGGAAAATGTTTAAAGTAAGAAAATAATTATAGCGTTAAGGTATTGTCCTTTGTCATATCGAATAGAAAAATCATTTGCTGATACATTTGTAATTAGGTGACATTATCAGAGCTCTACCCGTGACTCAATGATTGGCTTCAGCTCCTGATCATATCGCATGATACACTGCCCCACATATCAGTTGATTGTCCACTCTCAAGCTCACATTGTTGGATTCCCTTTGTGCTCACAATCTATACGGCAGCCATGAATACACCCAACAAAGTGGTCACTTATAACCCTCTGGGATAGAGTTCCAAAGATTGACAATTCCTTGGATGAAGAAATTAGATCCTCTCTCATTCTTCTAAACAACAGTGAGATTATGCAAACTTCACACCATATCTCATCATGGTTCAAGCCATTCTACATAGCCATAGATCATACAGCATGGAAATAGGTCCTTCAGCCCAACTTGCCCACACCGACCAACACGTCCTATCAACACGAATCCCACCTGCCTTCATTTGGCCGATATCCCTTTAAACTTATCCTATCTGTGTACCTTGTCTAAATGTTTCTTAAACAGTGATAGTCCCTACTTATAGATAGTACCTGTGGTTTATACTTTATCACTTTGAAAGCAAGTATTCCTTCCTCACTTATGAAAGGTGCCAAGTGTCATCTCTCACACCTCTACAATGTACCAAGACTTCCTTAAATTTGTTCTCCAGTACGAGTAAAGGCCTAACATGCCACTTCTTTTCCAATTGGTTTTCTCTATATCCATGCTGATGTTGCATGTCATGAATCCACACCTCAAGATCTTTTTAGGTCATAAGTGATTGGAGCAGAATTAGGCCATTCAGCCCATCGTCTACTCTGCCATTCAATCATGGCTGATCTCTCTCTCCCTAACTCATAAAACATGTTTTATAACATGTTTACTAGCCTCTCACCACTACAAATTATTTTGACACAATAGAACTATCAAGACAGGTTTAATTTCAATTGAACAAACTGTTTCAGTTTAGTTTACAATTTAGTAGCTAAGTTGCAGGTAAGATTTGCAGTCAAATTGTGGAGTGGAGCAGAGAGAGGGTTCTATGTAATTATTATTACAAGCAATAATAATATCATTATTATTCTATGATGATGGAAAATATAGAAAGTTTATGAGAAAGAAAAATAAGGGTGGTAAAATGGATAATGATAACATGAGTGAGACACAGGGACAGAGCATGCCTCGAATTAAGTCAGAGCAGGGAAAAAAATCTTAATAAGGCAAAACTGAATGTATACAAGATTTATAAGACAGGCGAATTAACAACTTAAGCAGAAATAAATAGATGTTTTCTAAGGATTCACAGAAATTGAGTTCCCAAGTTTGCGAATTAAGATTTCAGGATATTTCACTTCTAGAAGAGATAGACTAACTGGAAAAAGAGAAAATAATAAGGACGAGATAAAGGCTGCAGTGAAAGAGGATCTTAGTTGGGGAAAATACAGTAATGTAATCAGTTTGGTTAAAGCTAAAACACAAGAGCCAAAAAACATTTGTTACCTTTAGGCCTTTAAAAAACCTGGACAGTACTGATAATACTGGACACAATGTAAAGCAGGAAGCTGGAAGCACGTATAACAGGGGAAATACTAAATAATGGGGATTCTGAATCTACATACAGACAAGACAAACCAAATAAGCAGTAATAATAGACAATAGGTGCAGGAGTAGGCAATTCGGCCCTTCGAGCCAGCACCGCCATTCAATGTGATCATGGCTGATCATTCTCGATCAGTACCCCGTTCCTGCCTTCTCCCCATACCCCCTGACTCTGCTATCCTTAAGAGCTCTATCTAGCTCTCTCTCGAATGCATTCAGAGAATTGGCCTTCACTGTCTTCTGAGGCAGTGAATTCCACAGATTCACAACTCTCTGACTGAAAAAGTTTTTCCTCATCTCAGTTCTAAATGGCCTACCCCTTATTCTTAAACTGTGGCCCCTTGTTCTGGACTCCCCCAACATTGAGAACATGTTTCCTGCCTCTAACGTGTCCAACCCCTTAATAATCTTATATGTTTCGATAAGATCCCCTCTCATCCTTCTAAATTCCAGTGTATACAAGCCTAGTCGCTCCAGTTTTTCAACATATGACAGTCCCGCCATTCCGGGAATTAACCTAGTAAACCTACGCTGCACGCCCTCAATAGCAAGAATATCCTTCCTCAAATTTGGAGACCAAAACTGCACACAGCACTCCAGGCGCGATCTCACTAGGGGCCTGTACAACTGCAGAAAGGACCTCTTTGCTCCTATACTCAACTCCTCTTGTTATGAAGGCCAACATTCCATTGGCTTTCTTCACTGCCTGCTATACCTGCATGCTTCCTTTCAGTGACTGATGCACTAGGACACCCAGATCTTGTTGTACGTCCCCTGTTCCTAACATGACGCCATTCAGATAATGGAGATGTGGAGTTGTTGTTCATGGAGAGTGTAGAAAAAATGATTTCCAAGACCAGTATGCTGAAGAACCAGCAGGGAACAGGTTATTTTAGATATAGTGATGTGCCATAAGAAAGGGTTAACTTATAACTGTGTAATTTATGAGACTTCATGGAAGAGTGATCACAGTACAACAGAGCTTTACATAAAAATTGATAGTAATCTATTTCAATCTGAAACCAGGTTCTTAAGTCATGAGTTGGCTTGGGAAACAGCTTTAAAAGCATGTTAATAGACAAGCAGCTGGGCAATGTTTAACGAATTGATGATGAATATATATCCCTTCAAAGACACTAAAATTGATCCAATTGAGGATAAAAAGAGGGTCAGGACAGAATTTGATCCAAAGAAAAAACATAATGCCTGCAAGAACAGCAATAACTCTCAAAATTAGAAAATGTTCAAATATAGCAAAGGAGTTTCAAGTTATTATTAATTAAAACACAAAAATAATCTGGGAGTAAAGTAAAATAGATGCTTAATACTTTTATAGATATCTAAAAAGGTAAAAAATAGCAAGAGTAAATCTGACTGCCTTAAAGAGTGAGAAAAGATAAATAAATGAGAGAATAAGGAAATGCAAGAGAAATCAACAAAGTATTTACGATTGATTTCATGGATGAAAACCCCCCCCCCAAACTTGTGGTACAGCATCTCAAATTCTGTCAAAATGTTCGACAACTCAGTGTTGAACATTGAATTCTCAAACTTCAGGTTACTAACAACCCCCTGTCCCCTTCTATTTCCTCCTGTCAACCCATACTCTTTCACACTTCTTCCCACCTTCACCCCCAGCACCTTAACACCCAGTTTCTTTCCCCTTTTCCTTATTCACTCCATTTGTGCATCACCCACATACTCCTCCCACTGGATAACCGATGCCAATGCTTGTCACCCCTCCTCTCCCTGTGTTGTTCCATCTGCCACCAGCACTGCTTAATCATCTCCACTCTGCACCTTCCTTTCCTACCATATATCAGTCTGCATCCTTTTGTTCACCTGTTTTCACCTCCCAGCTTCTGTCACTATCTCCACCCTTACCTCTCCCATCTGCCAACCAACCTTCCCTTACCTGTTTCTTGCTAGCTCTCGCCCCACTTCTTCCCCTCCACCTCTTTATCCCCTCTGCTCTTTCAGTCTCCAGGACTGGGTCCCAACCCAAATCGTCAACTGTTAAAGATTCCCTCCAGGAATGCTGCCTGAGCCGCCAAGCTCTTCCAGCAGCTTTCCCGTTTTTGGTGCAGATTCCAGAGTCAGCGGTCTCTTGCACTGCCCAAAAATACTGCTGAACAACATAACTAAACGGAAACAATTTAGCATTAGGGAAAACAAAATATCATGGAATCCGATACACTCCAGGACATGATGGAGCTGTACTGCATAGTTTTGAAGCGAATATGGAGTGATATATCACGACAAAAGATACACCCCATCAGCCCATCCATTTATGCTGACCATTAGAGGTATCCATTTTCTAATCCCTGATTCTTCCCACATATCTATCAACGTTCTCCAGATTCCACCACTCACCTTCACATTAGGACCATGGGTAGCACAGTGGCACAGTGGTAAACCTTCTGCCTCACAGCGCCAGAGACCCGGGTTCTAGATTTAAATCAATAGGTTTGTTTTGCGAGACCTAACACGCTGCCCAAATAGCCACATGCAATGTCCGGCAAGTCCGAGTGACCTGGATTTGGAGATCTACGCTCACATGTGATACCCTGTGAATTGTACAGGACATCAGGTGACATCTCCTGAAGCCCAGCCCCAGAGCAATCATTTAACAGCTTACTTCTGCTGATGGCCTTTAAATCGTTTTTAGGTGTCACCAATGATCCAGAAAAAATTTAAATTAGTTCGACGTTGGCTTAAATGATTAAATAAAATTAACATATAAAAATGAAATATTAAATATGTATAAAAAATTACAGCGCCAGAGTCCTGGGATCAATCCTGACCATGGGTGCTGTCTGTACGGAGTTTGTAGGTTCTCCCTGTGACCTGCGTGGGTTTTCTCCAGGTGCTCTGGTTTCCTCCCACACTCCAAAGACGGACAGGTTTATAGGTTAATTGGCTTCAGTAAAAATGGTCTCTAGTGTGTGTGTGTGTAGGATAATGTTAGTGAACAGAGTGATCGCTGGTTGGCACAGACTGTGGGCCGAAGGGATTCGTTTCAGCGCTGTATCTCTAAACTAAACTTTAAAAAAAAGAAAATATTAGAGTACAACATTTGAAAGACATTTGAACAGGAACATGGATAGAAAAGCTTTAGAGGGATAGGAGCCAAATGGGACTAGCTCAGACAGATCTTGATCTGCATGGGATAGTTAGAACGAAAGGCCTGTTTTCGTGCTGTGATTATATGATTATAGGATAAAAATAATGATAAATAAATAGCTTGGTTTTTACTCAGGATCAACAACCCTCCTCAGACCAATAGTGTTGTGCTGCTCATGCCTACCATATCCAGCAGCAGAGGAAGTCAGCTATCAATCATCTGGCCTTGTGTTTGACTCTGATTTCCACATTTCAATGCATCTATGGAAGTCACGAGATGAACTGGACAGTGGGCAGGAGATACCCAGCAATTCACATTGGAATCACCAGATCAATATCCCAAAATACCAAGTCTTAATCAAGTTGTACTAATTGGTGATGCTTCAATTTACTTTTCTAAAGAGATGCATAGTCTTCCACATTGCTAATTCTAGCGTTAGCACAGATGATGACAAAGGATTAGTGGTTTCCTGTGGGAATGGAGATCGATAGGCAAAAGCATGGAAAAAAATCACATGGCCTAACAATTTGACCTTCTTTATTATCAATTATAGGAACAAAACAGAGAGCCAACACTTCATCCAAATAAGGAAACACAGGGAAGTCAATTAAAATTGTGAGGATGGAAAATGAAAAACAAGACAAATGAGCCGAATCTGGACACCCAATTGGACTTGTACCAGAAAAAATGAATTACAATGACATGTCAAATTATATTTTCCGATTATAATAAATGGGGATGAGTAGAGGTGGTCCTAAAAACAGGTGGATTTTAACTTATGGTTCAAGTAAATAAAGCAGTGGTGTCATAGAGTCATGCAGCGTGGAAACAGACCCTTTGGCCCAACTTGCCCACACCGGCCAACATGTCCCATCTACGCTAATCCCACCTGCCTGCATTTGGCCCATATCCCTCTAAACCTGTCTTATCCATGTACCTGTCTAAATGTTTCTTAAACGTTGCAATAGTACCTGCTTCAACTACATTGTTCCATGCATCCACCACCCTTTGTGTGAAAATGTTACCCCTCAGGTTCCTATTAAATCTTTCCCCCTTCACCTTAAACCTACATCCTCTGGTTCTTGATTCCCCTACCATGGGCAAGAAATTCTACCCGATCTATTCCTCTCATGATTTTGTACGCCTCTACAAGATCACCCTTCATGCTCCTGCGCTCCAACAAATAGACTCCTAGCCTGCTCAACCTCTCCCTATAGCTCAGGCCCTCAAGTCCTGGCAGCATCCTCATTAATCTTCTCTGCACTCTTTCCAGCTTGAAGTGGTTGTTGTAATTTTGCAAATATTAACCGCCTGTACAGCTGACAAGATCCTATGCACCCATCATATACAAGGCCTGAAGTTGTAAGTTATTATTGACAGTTATTTTTGTAGATGGCTAATGTCTTCAGTGGTGGAGTGTTGCAACTACTCCAGGAGACTTGTGCAGAAAGGAACTGCAGACGCTGGTTTAAACCGAAGATAGACACAAATAGCTGGAGTAATTCAGCGGGACAGGCAGCATCTCTGGATGAAGGGTCTTGACCCGAAACGTCACCCATTCCTTCTCTCCAGAGATGCTGCATGTCCTGCTCAGTTACTCCAGCATTTTGTGTCTATCTCCAGGGGACTTCATGCATCAGTGAGGATCAAACAAAAACATTCACACGATTTCCATTTTCACCAAGGTAAGCCATCACTTTCACTGAATAGTGAAAGCTACAGTGTTGTTGACACAGCTCAGGTACCACATCATTGTAGAACGTTCTTTTGGGCAGGGGGGGGAATTTCTCTATGTCGGGACACTGAACCTGATTTCCTTCATGTATCCATATTAGCCTCAGGTAGTGACTTAGGACTACTGTCCCTGGCTGGCGACCGGCTTTCGGGAGCTCCAGCCGTAGCAGCTTCGACCACCCCGAAGCGCGAGGTTTGATCTACCCGCTCGCAAGCCCCTCATCGCCCTGCGTGGCCTGGCCGCGGCACTTTCCATCGCCCGGTGGGAGCTCAGGATCTTCATCGGCCTGCTCGGCTCGGCCTGGGACTTTCCATCGCCTGGTGGGGGCTTCAAAAGTCGGGAGCCTCGATCGCCTCGTGGCACCACGGGAGAGGAATGAGGAGGAGATAAGACTTTTCTTTGCCTTCCAGCACAGTGAGGGTGTGCCTGGAGCAATCACTGTGATGGCTGTTTGTGTTATAAATTGTAATTGTGTGTCTTGTGTTCTTTATTGTCTACTGCCGGACCCTGACGTGAGAGGACGCTGGCGCTATTTGTTCGCCGCTTCTCCGTCAGGATAGTTTGTCTGTTTGTTTTTATGTCTTGACTGTTTTTGTAAAGCGTCTTTGAGCATTTGGAAAAGCGCTATAAAAAATAAATGTTTATTATTATTATTATTATTATTATTATTATTATTACTGTATTCACCTGTTCAGTGAATTGAAGCACAAATCAGATTCTTCTGCTTTCTTTATTATTTGAAATTTCAGCCAATTCTGCCCATTGTTAACGTACACACTGCTCATATCAGCTGCTCTCAATTTCAATTTTAACCACTATTTAACAGAGCTTCAAAATTCTGTTTCTGGTTGAGGAACACAGTATGGACATGTGACAAACAGCAATAGTATTAGTGACAGCCTTTTGTTGCAATTGCCTTCAATGGAAAAACACTGGAGAGGCTCATTGCCACAAGTATTTTCTTGCTATCTCTGAAGACACAGCAAATCGATGGGGAACCCAGGAGGAAGATTATTATGAACATGATTATAGTTATTGCTCGAATCTCTTATGGCTGTGTTGTCTAATGTCAGCGGCAGGGCTGGTATGATGTATCTACCATACAGAAGCTGTTACATAAATCAATGCTAAAACCAATACAGAACCATGCTAATGTAGCCAGTGACAGTAAAAAGTTAACACTGAACCTTGGCTGTATCAATCTTCACAAACATGTCCATGAAATCACAACTAGATCAACATTACAGCATGTCAGCCCCTAATGCACACAAAAGGACTGACCCCAGTGGCTTGACGAGGCTACTTGAATAGTCTGTTAAATGAATGGGTTTATAAATGGTGAAACACGGAACAGACAGATGCAAACAGGCTTGCATGCTCCAGCGTTCTTTCAGCAATAAGGCAGAAGAGATAGTCAAACGAGAATTCTAATGAATGTGGATCTGAGATTCCTAATGCTGCTGCAGCAGCTGTGTACGTAAAATGGTGTGTGTAATGAGGTTCTGATGATGTACCGGCATTCAGCTTTGATCGCTTCATCATCTGTGGAAGTCTGTTGGGAAAACCTGGGGCTGGTAGAATGACCTTGTCCCAGATGACTTACTAATGTTCCGACACCAACTATTAAGATACTTGGTGTTCTGCTCCCCTGTTTTGCGATGCATCTCACAGAGTGAGGTCAAGTCTGCTATCACGATAAAGGCCTTTTTCTCTTCTGTACTGTCCATTTACCATGTCCTGAGAGTCCTCGGGAGGGAATCAGAGCGAGCTGATTTATGCAGGAGTTTTTTTTAATTATTTGTCACAACCGTGCCTTGCAAATGTATTGAATCTGATGTTGCTCTGACAAGTTCATTGGTTATAACCAGAACAAAACACTCCGCACTTAGCTGGCTATCAGAGCAAGGGAGTAATGCTATTTACTTCAATTTTGCACAGAATGGTACCTTGCCCAGCTTGCATTTCCAGCTCTCAAAGGATTAGATAGCCATGTAATAGCAATTAAGCGATTATACCACCTTATTAGGATTGAGAAAATGAAAGGTGACTTGGTTTTACGTGCATCTTTGTTCAACAATGCATCCTCTCTTCCTTCTGAGGCTGTCCCTTGGGATCAAGGTTGACATGCTGTAACGGTAATTGGGTAGATTTGAAGGTGGCTGCTGAGGCCAACAGTGTGAGAGTCAGTGGTGTCTATCTGCTGTTTCTGCCAGGCTTCACGCGCTGCCGTAGTTTCTTAAGGTTCTCAATGTCCCTTCGACGTTCCTTGCCCATCTTGTAAGAGATTCCCGGAGTCAATGGGGATGTTACACTTTTGTCAAGGAAGTTTAAGGAACATCACCAAATCATTTTCTCTGCCTGTCAAGCAGTATCTTTGAACACCACAGATGAAGGTTGACCAACTGAGTTCTTCATGTGTTTTGATTTATTGCTCCAGTTTACAGCGTTTGCATTCTCTTTTGACTTATTTTCCTCTGCGCACCTCATAATGTTTTGTTATGCCAGAGCTTGGAACAGAGTTCTGGAGGCTGGCATCATGACAGCTTCAGTATTGGGAATTATAGTTAGAGAGGATGCTGAAATTGGACTATTTATTTTGTGGTGGATTTGGAGGATTTTGCTCTCGGGTGCTTAATGCAAGTAATCCCTGTCTCAGAAGCACAGAGGAGGACAGGATTTACGATCTTGACCTTCAAACACCCTTTTCCTCAAATGGCTAAAAGCCTGTGTAGGCGCACGAAAGGCAATAGTGAATTTCATCACTGATACATACCTTGGCTGAGAGGATGCATCCAAGATTTGAAAACCAAGCTTCCCTCTCCCCTGACTCAGTCTGAAGAAGGGTCTCGATCTGAAATGTCACTTATTTCTTTTGTCCAGAGATGTTGCCTAACTAGCTGAGTCTTTAGAAAATTAACCATGTTTTCCATTGTCAGAGGCAGCTTTATGCAGTGTGGGCAAATTGGTAGAGAACCTTGGATTTTGAAACATTTGGTGTTAAACCCATTCTTTCATTACCTTCAGTGAGTTGATGGCGATTTAGAGCTTAGCCTCCAAAAGTACATGTAAATATACAAGCTGGAATGGAAGTGACATAGGTTTTTCACCGGTCCTGCAGATTAAATCCACTCGAGTTGGAAGCATGCTGGAGGTGAGTTGCAGCACTACAGCGAGAAAGTTTGAACGGTATTGGAGGAAGGATGTAGCATTGCTTGACACTGAGATTGGATGCGTTGCAATCACACAAAATCACAGGACAGGATAGATGATAAAATGCCTCAGGCAGGGGCTGACCTGTAATTACTAGCCACTGGTTTGTTTTGGTGATGTTGGGGAACAGTGGTGTTCAGCAGCGTTAGGGTCACATTGGGCTGCTGCAACAAGGTTTCAACAGTAAAGAGAAGGACCGTACTGGAGTGCAAGATACATGTAAAGTTTAGTCTTGATGTGTCTGGCTGCAGGATGAACTACAAGCCACTGATTCGTTTTGTGACAACTCAAATGGAAACACTTGTACCGAGACAGAAAATATGATTCATGTGACAGTGATGTTTCACTGTGGCAGCAGCACAAAGTACTATCATTTTTCTGACTGATTTATATTAGCAACTGATCTTCACCGGCACAGAGGAGGGGAGGGATGCTTGTTTACACATTCATTTTCAGTAACAGAGCATCACTGGCAAGGTCAGGATTGATTGCCCATACCTAATAGCCCTTGAGAAAAAGAGGTGAACTGCCTTCTCGAACCACTGCAATCCCAGTGCAGCTACCACAGTGCCTCACAGGACAGTGTTACAAGATTTAAACCCAGTTTCGAAGGGGGTAATATATTTTCAGGTCAGGACGGTGCGTGACCTTGAGGGTAACTTGCAAATGATGGTGATGCTCTGCTCACCAAGCCCGTGATACTTCTTGGCATTTGAAATCATGGGTACTGGAGGTCCATTTGGATGAGACAGTTGTTTGGTCTTTATTTTACTACAAACTCATAGCATCACTCAGTGGACGTTGAACCATATCTGCTGAGGTTTAAGTGCAAATGAACAGGCATCTTGCTACACCAGCAAACTACCCACATCTCCATAGGACTAGACTTTCTATATTGTCTGCTGCACTCCAAGTTGCAAATTAGTTGACAGGTGCATTATAAGGAGAGGAGCGCACCGTCCTTCTAGCCATTTATAGACCACAAGAAATTGCATAGAGTTGTGGATGTAGCCCAGTCCATCACACAGACCAGACTTCCCACTATTGACTACATCTGCACTTCACAGAAATTATTTATATTAGCATCAACAATGCAGCCGACAAAATTAAAGACATCCCACTCCGGTCATTCATACCTCTCCCAGTTCCCGTTTGGCAGAAGGTATAGATGCTTGAAAGTGCGCACCACCACACTCAGGAACAACTTTTTTCCCCTCTGTTAGCAAGCTTCACAAATGGTCCTTTCATAAGCTAGGGTACTGTCTGATTCAGCTCTATCCCATTCTGGACATTGGAGTAAGTCTATGGAACTGATGCGCTACAATACTGAGAACTAGATATGTGGTGTTTTAAAGGCTTTTAGATCGGCACAATGAAGTGCTGGGGATGGGGGGATGTGGATCATGTACAAGCAGATGAGATCAGTTCAATTTGGCATCATTTTGAGCATAAACATTCTGGGCCAAGTGTGCTGTATTTTACTATGTTCCAACCATACTCTGCACTCTGTATCTTTCATTTTCCTCTTTCCATTATTCTTAAAGGTTGACTTAATTGTATTTATGTATCTGATCTGTTTGGATAGCATGCAAAACAAAGTTTTTCACAGTACCCTGGTACACACGACAATAATAACAAACTTAACCATATGCTCATTCTTAGATTGTATCACATTGATAAATACATTGACTGCAAATAGATATAAATTGTTTGAAATGTGCAGTAATAAAAACACCAATTTGTATTTTGATTCTAACTTATGGGACTATAAGTTAATTTACATGTGGTTTTCAGATGCTGCTTTTGCATCAACACCGATTACTTTTAGTTCTCATTTTCTGAATTTGAATTTATTTTTTCTTCAGCTAGATTTGAAGATTTTGATCAAACTTATAACATTGCAAAGAAACCCAATGAAAATATAGGAATATGAAATCACATCACAAAATCTTTGAAAAACACATCTGATCTGTCAGTATTAGAAAAGGGAAACTCAGGTTAACAATCTAAAAATAAATTTAGTATACATTTATTTTATCCAACCTGTGGCTGAGTGGAATTTGTTACCAAATACTTAAATAAATATCAGTGATGCATCGAAAGGTAGGTTAGAAAAGCACGAGGAAGAAAGGAGTGGATGGTTACACACTGGGGTTGAGGAGCATAAGCAGAGAGGTGGGTACAATGTTAAGTTTCTATTCTGTAAATTTACTGCAACAGAGTGAAATTGGAAGCATTCTGATGAGGGTTCCTCATAGGTCCCTTCATCAACCTGAAGTAGTGTCCCGATCCAATACATTATTTGTCCATTTCCCTCCACCGACACTGCTTATCCTGCTGAGTACCTCCAACAGTTTTTTTTTTTTTGCTTTGCATCTGAAGACTCCTCCATCTCCTGTGAGCTGTTTTGTTTCTCTATCTGCAGCCACTGACTGACAGGCTCACCACCGTCTGATTTATTTGTTGATGTTAATTTTTTGATAGATCAAATTTAATTTTCAAAGTAAACTCAGCAATTGATGAGCAAGTAGTTGCATTATTCATTTTTATCCATTAAACTGAGTGCTTAATCGGACCGACAAGCCTCGCCCTCTTTTATCTTGGAGTTGAATTGTGGTTATTTGGCAACACGCCCATTACTGTGTCACCATGAAGCCTGGGTCATTTTAAATGAAGGCATGAATGAGTTGGGAATCGGAGTCATAGATCATGGACGTAGGCCACAACCCCACCATGGCCTCACCAACTAGTGGGCACACATGCATATTAATCCTATCTTCCAACACTTGTCCCATAACCTTCAATGCCCAGACAATTCAAGTGCTCGTCTTGATAGCATATAAATGCTGTTTGCCACTCTGCTTCCACTACTCTCTCTGTCAATGTATTCCAGGTCATTGCCACTCTCTCTCCGTCATTGCATTCCAGGTACTCACCGATCTCAGGGTGCACACAGTCCCTCTCAGATCCATTCTAAATTCATTATTCCTTACTCCAAATCTGTGTCATTTAGTTTTATTCATCTCTGATGATGAGGAACAATTCCTGTAATGTACCCTGTCTTAACCCCTCATAATAGTGCATACTTCCTCTAAACCTCTTGCAATGCAGGGAAAACAGCCTGAACCTCTCCAGTCTCTCCACATAACTAAAATACTCCATACCAGACAATGTTGTGGATAAGGCTGACTGCTATTCTGCAGAAGAGTGCCTGAAGAAAAGGCAGGATTAAAAGCAGGGATCGGAATTTTAAAATACTGGAAAAAGCGTTCACTTTCCTCCAACATTCAGGGAACCATGTACAATGGAATCATACGGAGATTATGCAGATTCATCTCAAATTCTGTGTAACAAATATGCAGAAGTGTTTCAGATCCATGGATAACTACACTTCCCGAAAGCTTTGAGAAGTCACGGTGGTTGGATACTGAAAGCTCAGCTTTGGTACCAAACATTGCACTATGATTGATTGCAATGTTCCTGCTGCACAAAGATTTTTTTATTAAATTGTGGAAACTTCTTCGTTCTGGTCAGCCAATAATGCTTACAAGAAATTGCGTGTCTGTGGAACAGGACCAGACATAACTGTGAATTAACTGCTACATCCCACACATTAGAAATGGCATGCCAACCTTTTTAAATATAGGGAGGGTGCAGAATATTATTTTTGAAAAATATAGTGCATCTGCAAGGGACAACTTCTTCATCTTTTTGGATTGCGTTGGATTTGGTTACTGTGGTTTGGGTGTGGTGTTGGATGGATATGAGCCAGCAAAAATACTTGAAATATAGGTTAAAAAATGCTTTGTTTAAATTACTTCAACATTTGAACATTCCACACTTCTCACACAAATCATATTAATTCCCATGATGAATCCTGTGACAAAACAAAGCTTGGTACAACATCTAATTTGATGGGTGAAAAAAAAGCATCAGAGACATAATTGCATAAAACAGATTCTTCTGAAATGCAATCACCAGGATGTTACTAAGCTCGAGGGTGCTTCAAAACCTCTAAATCCGCCTTCTTTTCTATTAGTAGCCATTTCGCCAATTACACAAGAAGAGATCAAGAACCTTAAATCTAATCATTTACTAAAAGCTGAAACCATAACCCAAGGCTGCTTTCCTTATGCACTACCATGTTTCAATGTACATTCTGTGTAAACCTTTCATTCCATTTAGAAAATGTGACTATCTTAATCTAATGTTTTTTTTTAATCTAACTACGAGGAATTTAATCTGCGCATTACTGCTGCATTCCCAATATCATATCTTCATATTACTTGTATCCTGAGAGGGAAAAGCAGAACTTGTTGGTTTACAATGTTCTGGCTGAAAGTAATGAACTCTTCATTGAATGCTAAATGTATGGAGGGTACAGGGAAGGTGGTGAGATGTCACACCCGTCTTTGTCTGAAGAATTACAAGTCGCAGGTGGTGCTGCTCTGAAGTCCAGCAACCAGGAGCTTTGCAACGCTGCCTTCTGGTGGACATAGCCAAAAGTCAAACAAACAGGGCCCTACCCGATACCTCCATAGTAAAGGCTCATGCTTGCTCTGCACAAGGCTCGATCAAAGGAGAAGAAAAGCAAGCAGCAGATGGGCAAGCCGTAAAATAAAATTGCCTTTAAGGAAATGTTGGTATTTTAGGTTGCTTGAAAAACTACATTTTATGTCAATGACGTAAATGGAGAGAGTATCCTGACCGGTTGCAATCCGGGCTGGCACAGTAATCTCAATGCTCAGGAACACAAGAGGCTGCAGAGAATGATGGAGTCAGAGGGCACAGCCCTCCCCACCAATAAACCCATCCACATCAGGCGCTGCCTCATGAAGGCGGCATCTATCATCAAGGATCCCCACCATCCAGGCCGTGCCCTCGTCTCACTGCCACCATGGGGCAGGAGGTACAGAAGTTTGGTGTCGCACACCACCGGGCTCAGGAATAGTTACTTTCCTACAACTATCAGGTTCTTGAACTGACTTGTATAACCCCAATCCTACCTCAGCAACAGAACACTACCAACCACCTCTTGCACTACCATGGATTTATTTTTTCTGGGTCTTTTTTTACTTTTTACTGTCATGCACAATTTGTATACTTTATGTATCATTTACATTTTTTTTGTGTTGTCTGAGTCCATGTGCCTGCGATGCTGTTGCAAGCAACATTCTCACAGTACTGGTACATATGACAATAAAATCGACTTCACTTGAAAGCAAGCATCACATTATAGAGTCATAAAGTCATAGAGCGCAGAAACAGGCCCTTCGGCCCAATTAGCCCATGCCACCCCATCTATACTAGTTCCACTCGCCTGAGTTTGGCCCGTATCTCTCCAAACCTATCCTATCCATGTACCCATCTAATGCTTCTAAAAAGTTGTGGTAGTACCTGCCTCTTCTCAGAAATAGCTTAATCAAAAGGCCAATTGCTTAAAGGGGCAAGAAGATGGGCCATGTATATTGTGGTCCTGAGATCGGAAAGCAAACTTGCTGACCTTAAATCAGCGGTGTGGTAGGAAGGAACAATGAGGTAGAAATTCTACTCTGATTGTTTTGCAGGAGGTTTGAAAGTTGGCTGACTCAGGAAATAGTTTCATAGCTCCTTGGCATTCAGGGTCAAAGTCACGTGATAATGGCAGCTTACCAGGATCAATGTGCCATTAAGACTTTACCCAGGCAGGAAGTGTCAGAGAAAAAAAATGCTCTGGTACATTTTGCCATCAGAATATATAATCAGAATCATTCTTTACCAAACCATTTGGACCTTCAATTTAAACGTGCAAACAGTGCCAACAATGGAACAAATAATTAATTCAGTGAATTACTCAGTCACTTAATACCTCATCTTTTACTACTGCCACACTTCATATGTTATCCTACCAGATTAATACTCACAAAAGCAGCTGAAACAAATTTACAGAAACAATTTGGATGCAAATAAAAATAAAATTACATTAAAATATGCACAGTTACCAGGGACTGTTGTTAGAGTTATAATGAAATCTCATGGGGCAGACATTAATTATAAGAATCTCTCACTTAGTTTGCACAGTTTATGATGTAATTTACTGTCTTACAATGAGTCCCAGGTATCCATTATTGTTTTATCTACTGCTTAAGGCTGCTGCAGTTTGGGTAACACTGCTAATTATAACACACCTTAACACTCCATCATTCACAGCATATGAAACACATCGGACTTTGACTATTTTATTCCTCCATAAAATAGGGCAATAAAGAGCAGGAAATGAAATCACAATGGTCTGCGTGCAATAACGGCTCTCTCAGGGTTCAGATTCTGGGATCAGGCACACTTTGTCTACTTATAGATTTGATGGGCTTTCTTCATTAAGCTTTCAGCTGAAAGATGGGGATCTTCAGAGTGCAAGGATTCAGTTTTAAAAACTAATTCAGATGTCCCATTGATTCCAGCTCATTTTGAAGTTACTCAATTAGTTACATATGCGTCGGGTTTTAACAAAAGATCCTAATAAGTGATCTTAGAATATAATATATATTTTCACAGGTTCAAATGATTATCCAATAATTATGAATCGCTCCTTAACAAATTGATAGCATCGAGCAACACAAAAAAATGGCCTTTTGGTGCATTCACCTAACTATACTAATCCCATTAACTAGCACTTGTTTGTAGTCTTCTATTACTCGGTGAGTCAAATGCACATCTAAATATTTCTCAAATGTCGCAAGAGTGTCTGCCACCATTTACTCCTCAAGCTGCGGATTCCAGATGCGTGCGCATTTGACCTCAGGTGCATTCCTGACTTCCGCACTGAGTTGCTCAGGTGTGAAAGGAAGGATCGTGTTGCACCATGGATTGCAGCTAGCAGACCATCCTCAACACAAGTGTCAGCTAGTAGGCCAAGGGTTATGGCCATTAGCTAAAGCCACAAATGTAAAGCATTTGCAAACACAGCTATTTTGAGACGTGTTTAAAACTACAATGAAATGATATGAATTAAACAATGATTAAATTGCAACTAGTGAGCAAATTCAACATTATTAACAAAAGATTTCTTCAATCATTAATAATAGCGAATGCTGAGTTCAATTATTATCTTGGATTTTCAACATCTGATTTGCATTAGAGGAAAAAAAGCCGGCAGTTGGAGCTGTGCACATTTCATTGATAAGCATTCCGCAAATTTCTTGTGACATTATTTAGGGAAAAATAATTTGCTAAAATTGGAATTGAATGGTCTTCTGTGGTTAATAGGCATGAATGGCTCAGAATATCAAACGAGTTCATATGCTATTTGCAATTTGAATATTTAAGTAAACCATTTTAACCGATGTTAAGTTAAAATCACTCAAAGAGTTGGATATATTCAAGTTGATAGGTTTATATACAGCGTATAAATAGAGATTAAATTGTTGGTATGGACTATGCAGATAGTATTCTGTATCTGTGGTGTAACATTACCAACCAGATCCAAGAGATATACCACACAGGGAAAGATGCTGAATGCATGCTAGATCCAAGAAATATATCACAAAGGAAAAATATGCTTATTGCATAAGTGGTGAATAATGCTAAATTAGTGGAGATAAATTTTTGTGCTGCTACTTTTGTTACAAAGTAATTCCTTTACAAACCATATGAATCATCATTAAGTCACATGATAAAAATTCCCAAAGATGCATCAAGAGATATTCTCGTTTTGCATTTCAGAAGACGACAAAACAAGGGGAAAAAATGCAAGGCCATGAATCCTAAGCAGCTGGCAGATCAAAACTCACACTGTTATCATCCAGATATACACGAGTATTTTCACACTGCCTATAAATTTGCGATCTTAATTTATGTGAAGGGCTTCTCCTGGCTTTCAGATCAATGCCACCTGCTAAATGTTCTGTTCCTTACAGCTGTCCATGAAATTCTTTCAAATCAAGTGTCTACCTCCTTCTACCACATCCCATTATTTTTGGAAACAGCGACAGCTTCGTACATTTATCAAAAACAAAGGAAATCACTGGTGCTGATGGAAACGCTAAAAATACTAAGGAAACAATAAGGGAAAAAAAAGAGCAGACAAGATACACAATAAACAGCTAAGACTGGAATCTTGAACTAAAAACAAAATGCCGATGGAACTCAGCAGTTCAGGCGGCATCTGTGGAGGGGTATAGATAAACAACATTTTAGGTTGGAAGAAGCATCTCAACATCTGTCTATTTCCATCTGCAGCTGCTGCCTGACATGCAGGATTCCTCCAGCACTTAGCTTTCTTACAATACAGAACTTTATTGTCATTCGGTACAGATACCGAACAAAATTACATTTCCAGCAGTCACAGAACACAACAAAAAAGAAAAGAACACAGGACACACGACCCCAACACAAACATCCATCACAGTGACTCCAAACACCCCCTCACTGTGATGGAAGGCAACAAAACTTCCCCCCACGCCCACGGACAGGCAGCTCGACCCCTACCGAGGCGACCGACACGCACAGCCCCCGCAAGCATAGGTTTATATTCATTATCATCAGGTGTACTGAGGTACAGTGAGAAGCTTTGTTTTGCATGCTATCCAATCAGATCAGATAATATTATACATAAATACAATCAGGTCAAACTCAAATACAATAGGTCAAGGGAAGGGGAAGAAGCAAAGTGCAGAATATAGTTCTCAGCATTGCACACCAGCTCCCTAGATAAAAAACAACAGATTTTTGAAAGATATTTTCCTGTGCTTTCCAGTGTCCAGTTAAGATACGGTTTTCACCCTCTTCTAGTCTCAGATACATGTGTGCGATGCAAGACCAGTCTGTCTCTCTTTTATTCTGTGCATTCCTGCCCCCAAAAGAAACTCTTAGCAGAAATGGAAAGCTGTATTTGGTGTTCCCTGGCCCAATGCAATAGATACAGAAGTGCAATGTTTAACCTTCGAAATTGAATTTCAAGGCATATTTGCAGAAACAAACAATAAATTTGAAAGAGAATCAAACAACATTTGGAAATTTTTGGTTTCCCAGTTCCCCTGCAATGTAGCATTCACTTGATAGTGTTCACTACTATACGTTGTCTATATTATAGAGTAGTCACCCAGTGCTCTATTGGCTAATGATCGTCCTTCACAAATTGCTGTCGAAAAAAATCACAATTTCTTGCGGAAATCCTGATGGATAGCAAACGTCAAAATTCCTAATGGTTCGTTTACTATTCAAAGAGTTATAACTATACATGTAACCTCATGAAACATCAGCCTGAATGATGCTCAGTAAAATGGATTCACATTAAGGAGTACGGCTCAGTCAGTCCAGACAGCTAATTGACCCTTTATAATGGAAATGCTTTATGTGGCCAAGAATGCCCCTACTTGGTTTGTGCAAGGCCGATTGCCTAAGAAATTAACACGCACATTCTAGCCAGTTGTGATTTATTTGACATTATCCTGTCAATGTGGTTCGGTTTAATGATTAACCTCAGCTCTCAGGATACAAGAAACAACTCTTGTTTTTCATTGAGGCACAACATCAATACCAAATGTCTTGCACAATATTATTTATTCCAGGGGAGAAAAAAAGAATACAACTGTTTGACAAATGTTATTTCTGGCCGTGCCGCTGCTAGGTTTCTCCCTTCTCTTATTCATCCTAATCCCCAAATGCACCACTCTGCACGTCTATTTTCCTCCTACATGCTTGTGTGTTAAACTAAAGCTCTGTAACACTCTTACTCAAACTCACTCTCTCCCCTGATCACAAAGATGCGGAGTTCTGCACTATCGTCTGACCTTCCTCTTCCAATTAATAATCTTTTAAAACTCAGGCAGCTTTTTGATTTAACAGATTATATCTAAGCATCAGATCTACGAAGAATTATGCAATCTTTTGATTGTGCCAATTTTCACTAACGACATTAATTTGGCTGATAAATCAGTCCACAATTATTTGATTTAATTACCATTCTGAATTACTCCCAACTCTACTTTTACATGTGTACCTTGTGTCTACATTTACATCATCTGCAGATACATGTGACGTGTGTGCTTTTTATTCTCCTTCAAGCAGATATTAGGAATAAAGAGGTACATTGTGGTTCCTTCTCTCTGATCTGAATTGCTGTCACCTTTAAAGAAGCTGAAATAAACACCTGAGTGAATAGTGTAAGAAAATAACTGCAGATGCTGGTACAAATCGAAGGTATTTATTCACAAAATGCTGGAGTAACTCAGCAGGTCAGACAGCATCTAAGGAGAGAAGGAATGGGTGTCGTTTCGGGTCGAGACCCTTCCTCAGACTGATGTCAGGGGGGCGGGACAAAGGAAGGATATAGGTGGAGACAGGAAGATAGAGGAAGAACTGGGAAGGGAGAGGGGAAGAGAGGGACACAGGAACTATCTAAAGTTGGAGAAGTCAATGTTCATACCGCTGGGCTGCAAGCTGCCCAAGCGAAATATGAGGTGCTGTTCCTCCAATTTCCGGTGGGCCTCACTATGGCACTGGAGGAGGCCCATGACAGAAAGGTCAGACTGGGAGTGGGAGGGGGAGTTGAAGTGCTCAGCCACCGGGAGATCAGGTTGGTTAAGGCAGACTGAGCGAAGGTGTTGAGCGAAACGATCGCCGAGCCTGCGTTTGGTTTCGCTGATGTAAAGAAGTTGACATCTAGAGCAGCGGATACAATAGATGAGGTTGGAGGAGGTGCAGGTGAACCTCTGTCTCACCTGGAAGGACTGTTTGGGTCCTTGGATGGAGTTGAGGGGGGAGGTAAAGGGACAGGTGTTGCATCTCCTGCAGTTGCAGGGGAAAGTGCCCGGGGATGGGGTGGTTTGGGTAGGAAGGGACGAGTGGACCAGGGAGTTACGGAGGGAATGGTCTCTGCAGAACGCAGAAAGGGGAGGGGATGGGAAGATGTGGCCAGTAGTGGGGTCCCGTTGGAGGTGACGCAAATGTTGGAGGATGATTTGTTGGATACGCAGGCTGATGGGGTGGAAGGTGAGAACGAGGGGGATTCTGTCCTCGTTACGAATAGGGGAAGGGGGAGCAAGAGCGGAGCTGTGGGATATAGAAGAGGTCCTAGTGAGAGCCTCATCTATAATGGAAGAGGGGAAGCCCCATTTCCTGAAGAATGAGGACATCTCTGATGCCCTAGTGTGAAACACCACATCCCGGGCGCAGGTGCGGCGTAGACGGAGGAATTGGGGGTAGGGGATAAACTTTTTGCAGGAGACAGTGTGGGAAGAAGTGTAGTCCAAATAGCTGTGCGAGTCAGTGGGTTTATAGTAGATGTCAGTCACTGGTCTGTCTCCTGTGATGGAGATGGTGAGGTCCAGTAACGGTAGGGAGATGTCGGAGATCGTCCAAGTATATTTAAGAGCAGGATGGAAATTGGTAGTGAAGTGTATGAAGTCAGTGAGTTCTGCATGGGTGCAAGAGGTAGCACCAATGCAGTCTTCGATGTAGCGGAGGTAGATTTCGTCCTGTGTGGACGGTGGGCCAAAAGGCCTGTTTCCACGCTGTATCTCTAAACTAAACAAAATGCATAAATATAGGAAGGCTACCCGAGAAGACAAAGGGACCTCAGCTGTTGAAGAAGGGAGGAAATCTCTTAATTAATTTTATTTGAATCATTGCATTTTATTCCCAATTAACCCAGAATCTTGTTAGAATAAGCAGCATGTTGGCTTCTGAGAAAGAAGCCCATGATTGTGAAAGAACAAAGTGTATGTACATTTTTGAATTGAAATTAACAATTGCTGGAAATAGCGCAGCGGTAGAGTTGCTGCTTTACAGCGAATGCAGCACCGGAGACTCAGGTTCGATCCTGACTACGGGTGCTGCACTGTAAGGAGTTTGTACGTTCTCCCCGTGACCTGCGTGGGTTTTCTCCGAGATCTTCGGTTTCCTCCCACACTCCAAAAGACGTACAGGTATGTAGGTTAATTGGCTGGGTAAATGTAAAAAAAATTGTCCCTAGTGGGTGTAGGATAGTGTTAATGTACGGGGATCGCTGGGCGGCACGGACTTGGTGGGCCGAAAAGGCCTGTTTCCGGCTGTATATATATGATATGATATGATATGATAGGTCAACCCAGAGAGGAAGGTGGAAGGAAGGTTAGTGTTTTGGTTGTGGCCACGTGGTGAAACATCGCTCATTCTGATTCCATTCGTATCATTCCTTTGACATGCTGACTGATCTGATAGGCATTTCCAGAATTTGCTGGTTTAACCTCAGAATTTTAAGCATTGTTTTTCTAAATTATGACTTGGAGCAGGAAATAAAATAGGAGATCACTGTGTAGGTTCTACCTCATTACTTCCCCACAATTGTACAGAAGGCACAGGAAATCTCAGCAGCAGCGTATGCTCCCATGCTGCTACATTTCAGATGAAAATAATAAATATTAAGAGAAGTTACCTAAGTATCATGATGATTGCTGGATGAAATGGAGCATACACATAAGACTTAAAGGCAACATCACATTCGCTTTTAAGAAAAGGCTCTTTATAAAACAAACAATGCATCTTACTTGAACTTGGACTCCACTTCACTAACTGCCTTCTGGTATTCTTCAGTGGTCAGCTTGGAGAACTGGGCGCTCTGCAGTGAGGCAAAGTAAAGCAAGGTAAGTAAAGAAAAATTACATTGAACTATAACCCTGTTCCCTCCAAGGGACAAAGTCTAGCCCAGCCATCACCGCAGTAGGTCTTGGGATACACATTATTGCGATAGACGAGGTCTGCTGTATTAGATAAAAATCAATGGTGATGTGATTAGACAGGAGCACACTGAGATGGGTGATTGCTTGCAGTGATGAATGGTTCATAATTGGCCTTATGGTCTGACGCACTGTAATCTCATTTGGGCTCAGATTTATCTTTCTTTATCAGATCGATAAAGATGAACACAACAGCTGTAAGAATCGATAACAATTTTTGATCGTTTCAGCCCAAAGGCTCATTTTTATTTAGGAACGATATTTTGAGTCGTTTATTTGCTGTTTTGATTGCTGTTCAATAGCTCGGTCAGAGTTTCAATACAAAGACAGGTTTTTCTAATTTTATTGCAAGCCAACATCAAAAAATCATTTGTCAGCAGAGATAGGATACATCATTTGTTTCTGGTTTTTCTCTTCCAGCATCATTTCCTCATTACACAACCAGTCCTGATGTTTGAAGACATTTATTACCACCCACTTTTAATGTAGTAGAAAGCGGAAATACAGAACCAGACACAGTCCCTCAGGCAGACGTGACCCTGTGTAATTTATCTACTTGGAAAA
Source organism: Rhinoraja longicauda (assembly GCF_053455715.1). NCBI lineage: Eukaryota > Metazoa > Chordata > Chondrichthyes > Rajiformes > Arhynchobatidae > Rhinoraja > Rhinoraja longicauda. The sequence continues at coordinate 7,372,355 of NC_135975.1, forward strand.
GGAAAGCAACACTGTTTGAAATCCGTCTTACTGGGCTTAATTCAATACAAACAATAATAATTTCAGAAGTGCATGCATCATGCTCATTTCTTCAGTAAACCAAGCTTTATTGGAAATGAAATAAAATTTCACAGTATAACATTGCAAACATCTTTTCAGTGTACACAGAATTTAAAAAAGATGTTCTACAGGATATGGTTTATAAAAAAATTCAAACATGAAAGGCAATTCTCCAGATTCCCCAAGATGTTATATCAAAATGGTACTACATTTGTTTTGTAGAGATAACACATCATAAACAAAACTAAATGATCTGGTTATTTCTATAACGTTTTCAGAGAACTAAAAAGTTGCTGCATTTGCCTACATTTTCCATCATTTTGGTTTCATTGTAATTTGCCATATCTGCAATGTGATATATCTCTGTGATAAAATAAGGTTTCATTTCTTTAATTGCACTCCAGTAAGTAATGGCGTCACAAATAGAAGGGACATATGGAAAGGTAGTGAGACCAAATTTAGTCAGTGTAAGGATTGAAATATATTAGTGCAATCTATTATATTTGCACTATGTAATAGATTGCACCAAATGGTCGAACCACAACAAGTGCAGCTGACCCGTTAATAGACAGAATGTGCTCAATGCAGTAACAAGGAACTGTAGATGCAGGTTTACCAAAGAAAGACACAAAGTGCTGGAGTACAATACAATACAATACAATATATCTTTATTGTCATTGTACAGGTGTACAACGAGATTGGGAATGCGCCTCCCATACGATGCAATAATTTAATTAGCTAGTCAGTATTAATTTAAACAACCCAATGAAACAAATTGTAACAGTTTTAAAACAGAATAAAGTGCAAGTAGATCTGTGCCGGATCACTGTGCGATGTGACCATCCGGCTCAGCAGGACCGGTTCATAGCAGCTATGGCCCTGGGGATGAAGATGTTCCTGAGTCTGGAGGTGCGGGCGTAGAAGGCCTTGTATCGTCTGCCCGATGGAAGGAGTTCGAACAGACTGTTGCAGGGGTGTGAAGAGTCTTTGTGGATGCTGGTGGCTTTTCTGAGGCAGCAGCTCTGGAGAACATGGATAGGTGACATTTTGGATCTGGACTCTTCTTCAGGAAGGCCTAAATATATTTTTGCTATGTTAGATGGGCTTTTTAAACCATCGGCACTTGGACCTCGATCACAAAAAGCCCATCAACTTTGTTAATTTCTAAGCAGGCTGCATACCGCTATTAAATTCTGTTGGATGTCTTGTTACACATTATTTTAAAGGGAATGGATATAAAAAGTTCTATACATTCCCCTTTTGGAGACAGTGATTCATGAGCACGAGAAAATAAGAGCAAGAATAAGCCACCAGGCCCCTCAATCCTGTCCCACTGTTCAATATGATTATGCAGATTTATTTGGCCCTCAGCTCCCTTCTGTACCAATTCCTCATATCCCTCGATCTTCCAAATACTATCTATCTCCACCTTAAATATAAGTGATATTTGTTCTCCATCATTCTCAGGGGCAGAGAATTATCAAGAAAGTAGAAATTACGTCAGGTTAGTGGGAGCCTGACCTCAGTTCTCTTCAATATATCTAAATGTATAGGCTGGCAGAGATCTTACTGTTGTCTCTTTGCAGAAATCCTTTTCAGTGCATTCCAGATTTTTCCTCCAGTGTCATTACAACCTTCGGAGCTAAAAATAATTATGCAGATTATTAAAAGATTTCATATTTTTTTATGATTTGAATGTCACAAATAGTATGGTTTTATTCATGTGAAATATTATTTGAATATTCAGTGAAGCTGAATTGAACGAAGAGAATTTGAAATATCATGATGCATACTCTGGGCACACTATTTAATAAAACAAAGCAACAGAATGTATTTGAATTCAGGCTTTTACATTTTTCATTGTGAACACATTCTTTATCTATGAAAAGGTTTCAGTTTGTCGTTCCTCCTATTTATGCATATCAGTGTGGCTTATTTATCACAAATGAACAACAGTTTAGAAAATAATTATTTATGAAGGTGTATTCTTGGAAGAAAGAATGAATAGGGGCAAACTGAAGTTAAGTGAGGATATCATCAACCAAGGTTTAGCCAGTGAGACAGATACAAGCGTGAAATTAGAAACATGCTTCACAGGAACTTTACTTCGACAAATTCTCTGACTGATGCTGCAACACTGCATACACTCTATTCATTGGGCCAATACATATATGATCGTATTTTCCTGCTCATTCTAGCTTCCCACAACCCCCACTACTTCTTTCCTCATATAAATTCACGACACAGCATAGCACAAAAGGCAATTCCTTACATTACCATATGCTGCGTCTTTTGTTCAACAATTAAGCTTCCTTAAACTTCTCCCCCTTAAAACATTATCCCTTACAAAGTCTCCCATTGAATGTATATCCACTTATGGTATTTGATAATTTGTTGTGCAAAAATATCTTTCTGAATATAATTCAATGATACCTTGAATCCCTGGTTCTTTTTCCAATCATCTAAAATCTAGTACGCTTTGCTCAAGTGCATTAAACTAGATTATTAAAAGGCAATGTACAACAATTATGAATTGAGTAACATAAATAATATGGTTTTATCCATCAAATGGCTGCCTGCACTAGGGGTAAATAACCAGCTAACCTAATGTAGGTGCAATGGAGAAGATGCCAATCCATTGTGCAGCTCTTGTAAGATGACTGCGGTGATCCTAAGAGGGTGGGAAACTGATCTGTTGTGTAGGATTGCCTCAGCTGATAGATTAAATACTAGAATTAAACTAAACTAGTTGAAATAAAGAGCACCATTAGAAGCAATGTCAACACCTCAATGATTCTGTATTCCCGTCTTCAAACATGTAGCGTGCCACAGCCTTTCAACAAGACAATTGCACTGTTTCACATTTCAAAATGTTACTTAAAATAAACCCCAAACTGCTTCTGACACTTTTTGTGAGGAATTACCAACTGCTCCAGAGGCCCTTTCAAGATACCAAGTCATTTATCAATTATATTCATTTCTGGAGATTTTGGTGATCCACTGATATTGCAGATTCACAAGGGAAACAAAGTGCAGCAGTCACAATTTAGCTCCATGCTGACACAAACCATTTGATTTTCTTTTAAAATGAAAAAAAAAATGATCTTGCAGTTTCAGCTGGGAGAAGAATGTGCACAACTTGCAGTCTGCAATGTAGAAAATAACCAAGGCAGTTTGCAGAGGTGATAAAGGAAATGATGCATCAATGTGGAAGAGAAAAAGGGAGGCAATAGAAAATGTGGTTATATATATTTTTTTTTAAAGGCTTTTAGAGGCGGAAAGAAATTGAGTCCAGAGTTGTGGTGTCAGGGAATAAAGCTCAAGTGTGTGATGGGTCCAGCATCAATAGCTGTACAAAGAGAGGGTCTTCTGGAATGATGAATTAGCAGAGTCAGAGAACTAGCGGGTACAGCAGTGGATGGATAGTTACAGAAAGGTTCAAATAATAAATTATATTTTAAATTCAGTGCTTTGAGGGAGTGAAAACAAGTATAGAGCCACGTCTTTCCAGCCAAAGTGGTGATTTACTTGCATTTCTTTCAGTGTACTGCAACCGGTGGTCACAGTGCGGTGTCTATGTTGGCGAAATGAAACACAAATTGCGTGATCACATTGAAGGAACACCTAAGTTCAGTCTACAAGGGCAACCTCGAGTCCCGTCACCTGTCACTTTTAATCTCCTTCACATCCCCTCTACCTATCCAAGGCCTCCTCTAAGGTAACTATGAGATCCAACACAAGCTTGAGGAACAACATCTTCTCTTCCATCTGGGCAAGTTGCAGTTAGCCAGGCTTAATACCAAATTTGACAACTTTCGTTCTGTCTGTATCAAATGTTCAGATTTCTAGTCACCCTCCTGTAATTTCGACCTGGCTTATTTTTCTTCTTTCTTTAGTGTAGCCAGGCCAGCTGGGCATGTCCGACAGCCCTGTGATTAATACAGATAAAGGAGCATAATTTATTTTAACTGCCACATGAACTCATTTGGTTTCACCCTATCATAGATATTCGCTTTGCTCTAGCCACCCCACTCTTTTTTCTCCTGCAGAAAACTAACAGATTTTCTCTACTAGAATACAAATTGCTAGTGCAACTTAGCAGGTCAGGCAGCACCTCTGGAGGACCTCAGGATCCTCTTTCAGACAAAGCAGTTTGAATAAGGGCCCCGATTCAAAATGTTGCTTTGCCGTGTCCTCCAGAGATGCTGCCTGACCACCTGAAAATACCCAAGATTCCAGTATCTGCAGTGTTTACATTTTCTCTCCTTCCATGTTCTGTCAAAGGGCCTCTGCGCTGATACATTAACTCTGTTTCTCTCTCCTCAGATGCTGCCCAACCTGCTGTCTTTCCAGCATTTTATGTTTTCAGATTTCTAGCTTTTGCATCTTTTTTGCTTGTTCCTGTAGAACAACAATGGTTGTCAATGATACATGAGTGACATGTTATGGATAGCTGATGATGTTTATATGAGAGGATAATTCAGGGATCTGATAAATAATACAGTGAGAAATTTAACTGACCAGCAAACATGACGTGGATTAAATCTATGGTGATCACTGGGAAATGAGGTTTGGACAGAAGAGGTGACGCCTCAGGACAGAACCCCTCTTCAGACTGAAAGAAGACGTCTCGGGTCGGAATAAGGGTTACGACCCAAAATGCCACCTATTCCTTTTCTCCAGAGATGTTGCCTGACCTGCTAAGTTACTCCAGCATTTTGTGTCTACCTAATGTTTGGACAGATACCACTGAGATTGAAGATTTAGTTTAGTTTAAAGATACAGGGCGGAAACAGGCTCTTCGACCCACCGAGTCCACGCCAACCAGCGATCACCGCACATTAACATTATCCTACACACACCAACGACAATTTACAATTACACCAAGCCAATTAACCTACAAACCTGGACGCCATTGGAGTGCGGGAAGAAACCAGAGATCCCAGAGAAAACCCATGCCGGTCACGGGGAGAGCGTACAAACTCCATAGAGACGCAACACCCGTGTTCAGGACCAAACCCAGGACTCTGGTGCTGTAAGGCAGCAACTCTACTGCTGCGCCACCATGCTACCCATCTTGTTAGCTCCTTGTGGCAGTGACAATGATGAATTTGGATCTAAACTCTGGATTGACCAGAAGAGCAAATTTCATAGAGTTTTAATACAATCTCACAAATGACACGTAAGGGACCCAGTGGTAAGGATGTTTTTAACTGTCTGTTATCCTGTGGTTATGGCACCAGAGGCTGTGATTGTTGTGTTCCTTATAATAAATGCTGTGGCAGTCATCCTCAAGAGAGAGAACTCCTGTGAGACAAAGATACAGCTTAATATGTAATTTAGGTATTTAATTGATTATCTATGCATGACCATCTGCTTTTAGTAATATTTGTTAATATATTTTCCCCACCATTGCCTCTAAAAGGGCAGACTCTTTGTCTTGCATTTGTGCAGAAATCTTTCCCAAAGATGTACTGGAAAGACCAAAACAAATTGTTAACCAACTACCAACTTCATCCCTCTCCCTTCTAACTATCTGAACACAACCTTCTTTGTGTTTCACACCCGAAATCCATTCCAGCACTGACCACTTACATTTTCAAATTCTGTACCATTCATTTGCCATAGAAACCTTCCTCCACATTTAACTAACTGTCGTTTTGATTCTTTCACTGTACTCCTGGCAGACTTCCCTTGCTTTCCTTCGTGTAAACATTGAACGTAGAACAGTACAGCACAAGAACAAGCCCTTTGGTCCACAATGTCCGTGCCAAACATGATGCCAAGATAATCACTTATCAACCTGCACATAGCCCATATCTCTCCATTCCCTGTAAATCCATATGCCTATCCAAAAGTCTTTTAAATGCCACTAATGTATCTGGTTCAACCACCACTCTTGGTAGTGGTTCCAGGCACGCACCGCCCTCTGTGTATAGAAACATGCCCCACACATCTCTTATAAACTGTGCCCCTCTTGAGGTTATTCAAATCTCCACCGCATGTCCTTGCTTGCATCACAGATTTCACCTGTTATTCAGCTGTTTGCTGATATATGTAATAATTCACGGTTTTAAAATTCTCAAACATCTTTTCAAACTCCTCCATATTTTCCCCTCATCCACATTTGTAAATTCCACCTCATCTATATTACTTCCATTCTAATCTTGGGCTTCACAAAAACTATATCATTCCACCTTTGGTCTCCAGCTCCTGGGATCCTAAACTCTGTTTGATCAAGTTCCTGTTCAAGAACCTTTGTGTGGCTTTGGTGAGTTATAGGTGTTATTGTCTTTTGACCTTGTGTGCTTCTCACAGAAAATGGTTTTGGTATCTTTAACATGCTGTTCAAAGGACAAAAAAGAACAAAGTTCTTCACCGAAATCTTCACACAGAGAGGGGTGAGTCTGTGGAATTCTCTGCCACAGAAGGTAGTTGAGGCCAGTTCATTGGCTATATTTAAGAGGGAGTTAGATGTGGCCCTTGTGGCTAAAGGGATCAGGGGGTATGGAGAGAAGGCAGGTACAGGATACTGAGCTGGATGATCAGCCATGATCATATTGAATGGCGGTGCAGGCTCGAAGGACCGAATGGCATACTCCTGCACCTATTTTCTATGTTTCTATGTTTCTAAATCAGTGAAATTAAAAAAAGTTATCTACCATGATAAGAGCAATTCTAGTGTCACTCGAATACCTCCCTACATCAAATTAAATGGAATGCAAACTTCCTTTATTGTTACTCCAAAACGGTATAATCAATTGTGGGTACAACTAAAAGGGACATAAACCGAATTGGAAAGAACATGAAAAATGGTGTTAAATTATCTCCACCAGGTGACCCACTATTAATAATAATATTATTCTTTGGCAGTTTCTCAGAATCAAGGACGACTTGCTTTAGCTATGGCTTTGAGCGGTTAATGAGTCTATGTGGGAACTGCAGGCTCCTTTGCAGATGGGGCAGGAGCTGCCTGACAGAGTTAATGGTTTGTAAGACGAGTTGCTTCTTCTGCCAATTACATAGGGCTTCTCTGTGCATCCAATTCATGGACTTTAGGATCTCGGTACCACTCCAAACCTCTGCATACTGAGTGTTCTGTTAACTCCTATCATACAGGAATCTGGTTTTCCTGTCTGTATTAAAGATTTTGGTTGGTACTTTATGATTCTGGCTCCCCCTACATCTCCCCTCCTTCCTGCTCCTTTTCTTACCTCATTTGATCTATCCCATTGCGAAGGAATGAATAGAAGGGGAAGGAAAGAAAGATTCCTTCACTGCAGTCTGCATTAAATTATTAAAATGTCATCTGACAGGAGATGTTTGTAATAATCTTTCTTCAGAAAGAGCACACAGAGCTGCCACTAATCCGGCGTCAATCAGTGACCTGAATACAAAACTGGTTTGTGTGTTTACTCAATCACCAAAAGACAGAGCAGAAAATGAAAGTCCTAACAGTGCAGATACTGAAACAATCAAAAAGCAAATTAATCACACAGATGAAGGCCTGCATGCTCACGATCTTGGAAGAGATGGGAAGGGAAAAATGCCACTTATTACTGTTGACAACAGCAAATACTCATTTAATTTAGACAACTTCAAAATTTATATGACACTTCGATGATAATGCGGCTGATAAATTTCTCAAATCAACCATTCTTTTATGAATTTTATTGTCCATCATTGTGGCAGCTAATTCTGCCCATCACAGTGACGGCATGACAAGTTCCTAATAACTCATGCGCTGCTTTTGTATGTCATTATTATAAAGCCGATAAGGATACTTTATTGAAAAAGTACATAAACCTATTTTATGTACATCATGTTTACATCAGTGTAGTGTTCGTGCATGGGAAACTCAATAAATTATCATGAACATCAATGGTAAGTCATTCAAAACCCACCAAAACCAATAGATAGATGGGGTAGACAGTCAGAACCTTTTTCACAGGATGGTGGTGTCAAAGACAGGTGGGCATAAGCTTTAAGGTGAGAGGGGTAAAGTTTAAAGGAGCTGTGCGGGGCAAGTTCTTTACACAGAGAGTGGTGGGTGCCTGCAATGCGTGGTAGTGGAGGCACATATTATAGTTGTGCTTAAGAGGCTTTTAGATAGGCACATGGATATGCAGAGAATGGAGGGATATGGATCATGCGCAGACAGAGATTACTTTAACTTGGCATAAACATTGTGGGTGAAAGGAGCTGTTCTTGGCTATGTTCTATATTCTGTTCTATGTTCAATGGGTTGTTACACTGAATTAAATCTTGAAAAAAAGTGCTCAAAAGACTTTAAATGTGGGAAGAGAGAGAAATGAGAAGATAAGATCGTGGCCATTTGATCTCAAGGTTAAATGGTTTCGAGGACAACATTGGATGATCACTGTAAAGGGGATGATGGGATCTTCTGCAGTCATGAAAAGATGGAACAATGTTGGTTTATTGTTGCATCTTTCACCATTACTTTAGTAATGCATTGAAAAATGATTAGGTTGTGTGGTCAAGTCCTGGAGTGAACCTTGAAGTTGCACTTTTGAAGCGGCGGCTGGAATAGTATTAAATAAGCCAAAAGCAGTTCAATCGAAAGATCACAGTTCACAAAATAAAGGCCAAATGAAACTTTTTCAAGGAATAAATCAGATTTTTGGTTCAATAGGCCAGTTGTAATTTTAATGGTTTTTCACGCGTGAAGGTGTGCCATCTACCTACTACCTCGGAGCTTTCCTGAAGTAACTCCACACAGACTGCAGCAGTTCATGTTGGCTCACTCACTATTGTTGGAATAACTCCACATGGACTGCAGCAGCTCATGTCCACTATCACCTGCCCATTGGCATTTCGAAGGGCAAACATTTTTGATGATGCTCACATCTCATGAATTAATTGAAAACGCCCCTGTCACTTAAGAGGAAACAGTCAAAAGTTAAGGAATATTTCCACCCTTTACCAGCTCAAATGGAAGTTTTGACAAATGCCAAAACTCAACAAGTCTGGAAAGTTTGTACCTTAAACAATATGTCTTAAGGTGTAGCACATTGAAGTCCTGTAGGGAATGCAGAAGCCAGCGATGAAGCCAGCCTTGTCATGGGGTAGATGGTGGAGAAAGGGAGTTGGGTAAGTTTACCACAGGGGCCCACCTTTACTGCAAATGGTACTTGCGGGTATGGTGGTGGTACACTGGTTAAATTGCCCGACTAGTAATTCCAAGGCCCAGAATTACAATCCATAGGGTCCGCTCAAACTAACCACAAAAACAAGAGTGAAATTGATATTGGTGATAATAAACACCCCTGATCTACTAATGACAATAGACACAAAATGCTGGAGTAACTCAGCGGGACAGGTAGCATCTCTGGAGAGAAGGAATGGGTGACGTTTCCCATTCCTTCTTTCCAGAGATGCTGCCTGTCCCGCTGAGTTACTCCAGCTTTTTGTGTCTATCTTCAGTTTAAACCAGCTTCTGCAGTTCCTTCCTACCCACTAATGACAATAAAGTGCACAAGTAGCTTCCAATTCATTATTCATAATACGTCCATTTCTACACCACACCCGCGCTAGACTATATGGAATATTAAAGGATGTAATGTGATACCAATAAGTATCCAGTGGAGCACCACAATAACTCCAGGACAACTTAGCTTTCCACATGACCGTTGCTAAATTTGTTCAACTTAAAATTACATCAATTACACCAAGATTTTTTATCCCACAGTACCTTGTTTTCAACATACAAAATGTTGCTATCACTATACTGTACTGAAATGTACCAACCCACATTTTAGCAAGTGTTTTCCCCTGCTTGTAATGTTGTTTAGAGTGGGCACATACCACCACCCAGGACAGGATTCTCTGAACAAGAGCATGCACAAAAAAAAGTCTTTTTATGGAATAAAAATAGGACGTGGGATTCAGGTTGGCCATGGTTGAGTTACAGTAATGTACTGGGACAGATCATTATTTCACATGTTTTCGATGAAATGCAAGGCAGATTCACTTTACAGCCCCACCTAAGGGGCAATCTTGCTAAAATCTTCATTACTTTTCTCTTCTTTCCATTACTCTCTTCAAGCAATCACCATTATCATCCAGGAACTACGTGCACAAAACTTAATTTGATGCTTCTGGTTGCTGGCTGCTCTGTTAAAACCAATCAAAAATCACAATTTCCTTTTACTCAGGGAAATGCTTACTCTCCCTTCAAACTTTTCTTCGGTACTACAATAAGCAAAGGTTGGGTGGAGTGAAACTTGGCTGATAATTAGGGTTAGGAGGTGGAGTGATGAGCAACAGCTTGATAAATCAGCTTTGAAGCGAGATATCTCAGAAGAAATTTGATAATTGTACACAAATTCCCGAATGGAACAAAATATGTAGGCGCCATTTGTGTTTACTAGCTGTCTTAGCATATTATATTATTTTGTATCTTACTGTATTATTTTTGGACACTTGGGGGTTGTCATGAGATGAATACATATATGGGCGTATGGGCATAAATGGACTGGGAAGCCAGAATTATGAGTGTAATTGGGAACGCAGAGACATGATGCATCAGACATGAGAGGAGCTTGGCAAGATACAATTCTTACCAAATCTATGATGGGAGAAATACTAATCTGTTTGTATTACTACTTCAATAAATGACTAATTAAACTGAAACGTCGTGAAGATCACTCTGTTGTTGTTGTTGTTTGTGTCAAGAATGATCACTCCACTCCTCCGTGAAGTGATGACTAGAGGAGACAACTGGATGGGAAGGATTGAAGTTGCCACTATCAAATAATTATGTGAAACAATATTTTCAGATATCCCCAGACAGCCATGTTCAAGAATGCAAAGAGTAAGTTTGAAACAGAAGCCAATAAATATGAATTTAATTCCGGTCAGGGGCTTTGACATATTTTAGTTATGTGAATAAAATGTTGACCAACCTTGTGTGACTTTCTGACATGGAGATTTTATGGTCAATAACAGCAAAACGCACATTGCTGCGAAACTTCACTCAAGGGTCCCTTCCCTCAAATGTCCATTACCAATTTAATGTCAAATCAGCTAAAAATTGCTTTATTGCCTTCAATTCAAGAGACACATTTCAGGTTTAAACAGCACAGGTGAAATTGCTAAGCATATACATCAGATATGCTACTGGCTGTGAGTCCATTTTCCTTCTTGAAAATAATGCATATTTATTTCCCTTAATTGAGTTTTCTTGATGATCATGGTCAATGGTGCTTTGGTTAAATATGATTCTGGGACTCTTGATCAAATTGTACAATGGGTGAAACTTTAGCACAAGGGCTGCAGCAGTTCATAAAGGTGGCTCATCACGACATCCTCATCAAGAGCAATTACAGATAATAGACAATAGATGCAGGAGTTGGCCATTCAGCCCTTCGAGCCAGCACCACCATTCAATGTGATCATGGCTGATCATTCTCAATCAGTACCCCCCATACCCCCTGACTCCGCTCTATCTAGCTCTCTCTTGACGTACAGGTATGTAGGTTAATTGACTGGGTAAAATGTAAAAATTGTCCCTAGTGGGTGTAGGATAGTGTTAATGTACGGGGATCGCTGGGCGGCACGGACTTGGAGGGCCGAAAAGGCCTGTTTCCGGCTGTATATATATGATATGATATGATATGAATGCATTCAGAAAATTGACCTCCACTGCATTCTGAGGCAGAGAATTCCACAGATTTACAACTCTCTGACTGAAAACGTTTTTCCTCATCTCCGTTCTAATGAGCAATAAGCACTCTTCTTGCTAGTGTCTCTGACATCCCAAAAAATAATATGCTGTGCCTTTCAAAGCATGAAATCGCTGTTTATTCTTTCAGTTCATCATTAATACTGTCAACATTACTGGGGCTTTACGATGTGATTGAGAGGGAAAGTTCTTTGAGATCAAATTCTTATTTGCTGGTGTTAATATATACATTTCTCATTTTTGAAAAATAGACTAAACTTCATTTAAAAAAAAAGCTTACTTCACCTTTCTGCCCCAATGTTTCTAAACCAAACGAGCCATACTTTGGACACATCTGAGATAACAGATGGTTAGCAGTGGGGCACAGAGCAATAAACGAATTAAAGGATTTGTTGGCATCAGGAACCATGAGATCAAATTACTAACATACTGCTTCCATCTCCTACATGTACCATTTTGCATTTTTTGGGAATATTGTTCACTACCCCTAGCCACAAATTAGATCATAGAAATGAATTATAAATCTCCCAAAAGCCTTTAAAGGTTGGCACTCTACTGTTACAGTTTTAATTTTCACATTTTTTCCCAAACTTTTAGATTTATTTGAAGAGCAGCCATCTTGATTTTTGAATAGGATGTCTGCATTTGCAGATTAACCTCTGACAGGAATAAATAACTTTGTGATGAATAGACTCCAATTTTATTTGCATTGAATATTCTATATCAATAATATAGTCACATCTCTGTGATGATAGAACTTCACAGCACAGGAACAGGCCCTTCAGCATTCATGTGCCTATCCAAAAGCCTCTTAAAAAGCCATTATTGTATCTGCTTCCACCACCATCCACGGCAGCATGTTCCAGCCACCTACCACTCTCTGTGCAATAAAATAATTCCCTGCACATCTCTTTTAAACTTTACCCCTCTAGGAGAAGTATTCGTTTAGTAGCTTCATCCTCCGACTGAGCATAAATTTCATCCTTTATTGTTGAGAGGTGCAACCTCTCCTTCGTTACCCTCGTGATTTTAATGTATGTATGTATAAAATGCCATGGGATTTTCTATACTCTAACTTGCCAAGGACATTTTATGATCCCTTTTGGCCCTCCTAATTCCCGACTTGAGTTATTTCCTGCTTTCTTTCTATGCCTCAAAGGCCCTGTCCGATTTCATTTTCTTAAACCTTGCAGATGCTTCCTTTTTTGGGGGGACCATATTAACCACTTCTCTCATCATCCAAAGTTTCCTTATCTTTGTCCCTCCTTATTGGAGAATGCTTGTGAGTAGATCTCACAAGTCATAAGTTCAAAAGTCATAGGAGCAGAATTAGGTCATTCGGACATCGAGTCTATTCTGCCATTCAATTATAGCTCATCTATCTTTCCCTCTCAACCCCATTCTCCTGTCTTCTCCTTGTTACCTTTGACATCTGTATTAATCAAGAACCTGTCAATCTCCGCTTTAAAAATACCCCAAACCCTTTTTTTAAACATGATTTTTAAATTCACGAAGTGGAGCTTGGAATGTGTACATTTTAAACGTGTTAAGTATGCAACATATTTTTCTGGTGCAACATACCAAAATGCTCTGATCTAAGTGGAGTGTGCCAAACACAATGAAATGTCTGTAAAATCTACGCTGAAGGTTTTCATTTTCTATTTTATTACACAAGTTGAATAGATCATTTAGAATATATGCAACACAGTAGTAATGTAATAACCAATTCAACAAAGAGCAAAGATAATACTGGATTCCTGACTGACATTGACTTGATAAGATGGGGGTTTGAGAATCATATCAGCTAACTTCTCTCCAATACTAAATGGCAAGAGTAGATATTCATCTGCAGGTGAATGACATTCCATCGTAATTCCGACTTGCAGCATGCAAATGTTGTAAGGGGGTCCGAGGTACAATGGGGATAATTGCTGACCACCAGATACCCAGCCTCTGCCTTGCTCTCGTCGCCACTATATTTATGTTGCTGGACCAGTCGAGTTTCTGGTGAATGATGACCCCCCAGGGTACTGACAGTGAGGAATACAGCAATGGTTATATCACTGAAAGTCAACAGTGGGTGGTTAGAATGCTTCGTGTTGGAGGTGTTTTATTGGGGTTTTGTGGAATAAATGTCAATTCTCACACATTCATCTATGCCTGCATGCTTTTTAAGTCTTGCTATATCATTGCCTGAGGAATTGCAAATAAAACGAAATATTGGGCATGAGTATCAACCCGCCACTTCATGAAGAGTGTGCGGATTTTATTACTTTAGTCATGCAAACCCATTTTCAAATGATAGCTTTAACTTTGCACTAGCTTAAAAAACCAACATATCATAGCTATTAAACCTCCTCAATGTGACAGTAATTGGCATATGTGATTCTTGACTTTTACCAGTTGTCCTATTCTCTCATTAATAAGCAGCTTATCTTCCTAAAAAGCCAAGTAGTAGGTTTTTCTTCAAGCTTCCAGTTACAAAGGAATTCCCACTAAACATTAATGTTGCTTGGTGCTAACTGACCAGTGCTCAGAACTTATTTTTATTTCAGTTTTCGAACGTGCTTTTTCTTTTGCCCTTATCTCATTTCAACACTTGGAATCAATGCATGTATAACATTTATTTGTTGTAACTGAGGGTATGTATTATTGTAACCCAGCAGGACTTACACACCTCTTTTTAACCATTACTTCACTTTCAAATCTACAGCATCAGTTGCTGGCTGCAATCAGAATGCTGTACCTATCACGATCCCTTGCCAAATTCAATAATTTTAGGTAATCAGTCTTTTCTGACTGTGTCAAATTAGTTGCAAGTCATTCACCTTCAATATTAATTCAGCTTTCCACAATTGCTTTCTGACTTACTGAGTATTTTCAACATTTTGTTATTTCAGATGTCCAATATCTGCAGTGTTCTGCACCTTACCTCTCGTCTGCCCTCGGTCATTAACCCTTCAGATTCCCTTTATACCACCTTCAGACAGATTACCTGTGATTAACAAGTAATCACACCTTCTCAGGGCTGGCACTGACAGCAATTGTGTCACCTGGATTTTCTCAGTCACCACTCATCCTATCATTCCCTATGTTCTCGCCATCCCTTCCTCGTCCTTGGAACAGGATAAAACAATTGTTTTCTCTATTTTCTGCTCCGATGAAAGATCAGCAAACATAAATGTGAACTCTGGAGCAAAGAAATAAACTGCTGGAGGAACTCAGTGGGTGATGCTGCTTGACCTACTAAGTCCCTCCAGCAGCTTACTTTTTGCTCCAGATTCCAGTGCCTGGAGTCTCTTGTGCCTTCTTAAAAACAAACTCTGTTTCCTCTTTCCACAGAGGCTACCCGGCCCGCTGAGTATTGTTGTATAACTAATATACAAAATACAACAGTATCTCCAACATTTTGTTTTTATTTCAGATTTCCAAGATCTGCGCATTTACAGTCCTTATCAAACTTCTGCAGTTTTAAGTACTTTTTATGGCGCATATGGAAACAGTTTAACCTTAGACAGCATACCTCTGACCCAGTGTTGCCGTTCACCTAAAATAAACCAACAATTTGAATCACAGAATAATAGAATGGTTACACCACAGTAAAAGGCCATTCAGTTCATCAAGGGGCAGCACAGTGGCGCAGTGGTAGAGTTGCTGCCTTACAGCGCTAGAAACCCTGGTTTGATTCTGACTATGGGTGCTGACAGTACGGAGTTCGTACGTTCTCCCAGTGACCGAGTGGGTTTTCTCCGGGTACTCCGGTTTCCTCCCACATTCTAAAAAGATGTACAGGTTTGTAGGTTAATTGGCGTCTGTAAAATTGTTAAAATATTGCCCCTATTGTGTAAGTTAGTGCTAGTGTACTGGTTGGTGCAGACTTGGTGGGCCAAAGGGCCTGTTTCCATGCTGTATTTCAAAAGTCTAAAGTCCACCCTGGCTCTCAGTCAGGAAATCTAAGCATACATCCTTGTCCATTTCTACAGAAAACAAAACGTTATAAATTGCTCGCCTCATACTGTATTTATCCAATTTTCTTGTGAAGGCCACAATGCAACCCTTATCCACCATAGACAACGCATTCACAATTCAACCACATTGCATTAAAAAATTGAATCATGTCACTCTTAATTCTCTTCCCCTTTACTTTAAACCTATGAATTCAAGTCCTCAATCCCTCGTCCAAAGGGAACAGCTTCCCACTATCCACTCTGTCCTAAGTCCTACAAATTTTAGATACTTATTGCAAATCTCCCCTCAGACTTTTCTTCTCCGAGATGGATTCTTGGAACAGCTTGTACTGGAGCCTACCAGGGAGAAGGGAATTCTGGATTTAGTGTTGTGAAATGAACCTGATCTGATAAGGGAACTCAAGGTAAAAGAGCCATTAGGAGGCAGTGATCATAATATGATAAGTTTTACTCTACAAATTGAGAGGGAGAAGGAAAAATCGGAAGTGTCAGTATTACGTATAGCAAAGGGGATTACAGAAGCATAAGGCAGGAGCTGGCCAAATTTGACTGGAAGGAGGCCCTAGCAAGGAAGACGGTGGAACAGCAATGGCAGGTATTCCTGGGAATAATGCAGAAGTTGCAGGATCAATTTATCCCAAAGAGGAGGAAAGATTCTAAGGGGAGTAAGAGGCACCCATGGCTGACAAGGGAAGTCAAGGACAGCATAAAAATAAAAGAGAAGTATAACATAGAAAAGAAGAGTGGGAAGCCAGAGGATTGGGACTCTTTTAAAGAGCAACAGAAGGTAACTAAACAGGCAACACGGGGAGAAAAGATGAGGTATGAAGGTAAGCTAGCCAATAATATAAAGGAGGATAGTAAAAGCTTTTTTAGGTATGTGAAGAGGAAAAAAATAGTCAAGGAAAATGTGGGTCCCTTGAAGACAGAAGCTGGGGAATTTATTATGTGGAACAAGGAAATGGCAGACGAGTTGAACCGGTACTTTGGATCTGTCTTCACTAAGGAAGATACAAACAATCTCCCAGATGTTCTAGTGGCCATTAATCCTAGGTTGACGGAGGAACTGAAGGAAATTCACATTAGGCAGGAAATGGTGTTGGGTAGACTGATGGGGCTGAAGGCTGATAAATCCCCAGGGCCTGATGGTCTGCATCTCAGGGTACTTAAGGAGGTGGGTCTAGAAATTGTGGATGCATTGGTGATCATTTTCCAATGTTCTATAGATTCAGGATCAGTTCCTGTGGATTGGAGGGTAGCTAATGTTATACCACTTTTTAAGATAGGAGGGAGAGAGAAAACGGGAAATTATAGACCAGTTAGTCTGACATCAGTGGTGGGGAAGATGCTGGAGTCAATTATAAAAGACGAAATTGCGAGCATTTGGATAGCAGTAACAGGATCGTTCTGAGTCAGCATGGATTTACGAAGGGGAAATCATGCTTGACTAATCTTCTGGAATTTTTTGAGGATGTAACTAGGAAAATTGCCAGGGGAGAGCCGGTGGATGTGGTGTACTTGACTTTCAGAAAGCCTTCGACAAGGTCCCATATAGGAGATTAGTGGGCAAAAGTAGAGCACATGGTATTGGAGATAGGGTACTGACATGGATAGAAAATTGGTTGGCAGACAGAAAGCAAAGAGTGGGGATAAATGGGTCCCTTTCAGAATGGCAGGCAGTGTCGAGTGGGGTACCGCAAGGCTCGGTGCTGGGACCGCAGCTATTTACAATATACATTAATGACTTGAATGTAGGGATTAAAAGTACCATTAGCAAATTTGCAGATGATATAAAGCTGGGTGGAAGTGTGAACTGTGAGGAAGATGCTATGAGGTTGCAGGGTGACTTGGACAGGTTGTGTGAGTGAGCGAATGCATGGCAGCTGCGGTTTAAGAATAGGAAGGCAGACTATTATCTGAATAGTGTCAAGTTAGGAAAAGGGGACGTACAACGAGATCTGGGTGTCCCAGTGCGTCAGTCACTGAAAGGAAGCATGCAGGTACAGCAGGCAGTGAAGAAAGCCAATGGAATGTTGGCCTTTATAACAAGAGGAGTTGAGTATAGGAGCAAAGAGGTCCTTCTGCAGTTGTACAGGGCCCTAGTGAGACCGCACCTGGAGTACTGTGTGCAGTTTTGGTCTTCATATTTGAGGAAGGATATTCTTGCGATTGAGGGCGTGCAGCGTAGGTTTACTAGGTTAATTCCCGGATTGGCGGGACTGTCATATGTTGAAAGACTGGAGCGACTAGGCTTGTATACATTGGAATTTAGAAGGATGAGAGGGGATCTTAACAAAACATATAAGATTATTAAGGGGTTGGACACGTTAGAGGCAGGAAACATGTTCACAATGTTGGGGGACTCCAAAGCCAGGGGCCACAGTTTAAGAATAAGGAGTAGGCCATTTAGAACGGAGAAGAGGAAAAACCTTTTCAGTCAGAGAGTTGTAAATCTGTGGAATTCTCTGCCTCAGAAGGCAGTGGAGGCCAATTCTCTGAATGCATTCAAGAGAGAGCTAGATAGAGCGGAGTCAGGGGGGTATGGGGGGAAAGCAGGAACGGGGTACTGATTGAGAATGATCAGCCATGATCACATTGAATGGTGGTGCTGGCTCGAAGGGCCGAATGGCCTACCCCTGCACCTATTGTCTAACAAAAAAAAAGTCACAGTTGCTCTAACTGATCCTTGTAACTTCCGTCCCTTATCTCATGAACCAGGCTTGTAAATCTTTTCTAGACCCTCCTGAGACCATTATTTCCTTCCTCCGAAGGGATGACCAGAATTGAGCACAAAACTCCAATTGAGGTTGGATCCGTGGTTATATAAGATTCAGCATAACTTCCCTGTTTACACATGCCTCGATTGATAAAGTGCTGAATCGTGCATGCCTTATTAGCCGTTTTCTCAATCTATGCTGCCTCTTCCATTGATTTGTACACACATTTCCCCAGATCAGTGTAATCCTGCATTTCTTTTAGAACAATATCCTTAATTCTTTATTACCTTTCTCCACCCTTTCTAAATATCTTCACCTTAAATTCTATCTGCCACAAGTATGCCTACTCCGCCAGCTCATTCTTATCATATTTGCAATCTGTCACTTTCCTCTTTGCAATATTGTCAAATTTAGTGTCACCTGCAAATTTTGAAACGGTGACTTGCGCTCTTAATTTGAGATTGTTAATTTAGATCAACCAAAATATATGCTCAAATATCCTGATCATAGGAAATGTAACTATTGGCTTTCCTCCAGTATTAAAAACCATTCACAACAATCCTTTGTTGTCTGTTACTTAGTCAATTTCACATGCCTTGTGCTTCAACTTCGCTGAGAGAGTCACAGACCTAGACAGACGGGAACAAGCTCTCTGGCCAACCAAGTTGACAAACCGAGCTAGTCCCATTTCCCCGCATTTTGGCCCATAACTCTCTAAACCTTCCCATCCGTATATCTTAGCTTCAATCCCTGTAAGGGCTAGCCTCTAAATGAAAACGTTGCCTAAGGTCGCTCTTAAATCTCTCCCATCCGAACGCAAGCCTATGCCCTCTAGCTTTAAAATCCTCTACCCTGGTAAAAGACTGTAAGCGCTCTCTCTATCTATGCCCTTCATGACCATGTACACCTCAATAAAGACACTCATTCTCCTACCCTCCAAAGAAAGAACTCTCAGCCCATCCAACCTCTCCCTACAACTCAAGCTCGCATGCCAAGGTAACATCCTGGTGAATTTCTTATGCACCCTTTCCAACTTAATGATATCATTCCCATTGCGGAGTTACCAGAATGACACACAGTGATTAGAAGCCTTCTGTAAATCCAGATATACCACTTCAACTGCATTGCCCTCATCAAAAAATTCTAAGAGATTTGTGAAACACAATTTGGCCTTATCTACTGCATTTGGTTTTCCCGAAGTGGCCACATTTACATCAGTGAGACCAAGCGTATACCAGGCGGCTGTTTTGTTCAGTCCACCAAGGCCTGTTGGATTTCCCCGGTTGCTAACTATTTTAACTCCCCTGCCTGTTCCCACACATACCTTTCTGTCCTGAGCCTCTTCCCTTTGCCAGAGTGAGGCCACATGCAAAGTGGAGGAACAGTATTGCATATTCTGCTTAGGTAGCGTTAGTGAATTCTCCATTTTAGGTAACTAATCAGCAAACCCTTCCATGTACCCTACCTGGATGCACTCTCATTTCTTCCACTATCCTGTCCGCCTTTCCCCTTCCCCCACTCCCTCTGACCTATTTCCCTTCCTCTGGCCTTACAATGAATGCCTTTTATCTCAGTCATTTGTCGCCTTTTCATCTTTGCCCTTTGTCCACCTAATTGCCTCCTCACCTCTATCCATCTACCAGGCTTTGTCCCGTCCCCGCCTCTCTTCCAGCTTTCTCCCCCCACGACAATTTGTCTGAAGAAGGATCCCGACCGAAATGTCACCTATCCATGTTCTCCAGAAAGGAAGCCGAGTTACTCCAGCACTTTTTCACACAAAGGATGGTGGGAGTATGGAACAAACTGCCAGAGGAGGTAGTTGGGGCTGGGACTATCCCAATGTTTGATAAACAATTAGACGGGTACATGGATAGGACAGGTTTGGAGGAATATGGACCAAGCGCAGGTAGGTGGGACTAGTGTAGCTGGGACATGTTGGCTGGTGTGGGCACGTTGGGCCGAAGGGCCTGTTTCCACACTGTATCACACTATGACATTTTGTGTGACTTGTTCAAGATTCCAGAATCTGTAGTTCCTTGTGTCCATTCTTGCCCTCAATAAATTTGTCCTGGCTTGCAGTCCCTGTGACTGTTAATCCTGTTTGGATCAATGCTGCTCCACTACCAAGTCTGAGATGACAGACTCGTAGTTTCTGGACATTTTCACTCCCTTTATTGAACAAAGCAGACAAGTGTGTTGCTGTCCATTCTGTGGCATGACCTTTGGATCTGAAGACCATTGAAAGATTATGTTCGGTGGTCCATGTCTTTTCTCCTGTGCTTCCCTCAAAATCTCACAACGTATCACATGTAGTCCTCATTACATAATTATTTTAACTGCAGCCAATATTTCTAATATATTCATGCTGTCAATTTTAATGTATTTATAATTATATAATTTGTACCTCACATCTCAACTATTTACACTATTATTTTGAAAACACCTTCTTCCAAGACAGAGACAGATGTAATGTGCCTTCACAGTACCCCCGCATCCATTCGCAAGTTGCCACTTTTGTCCTTAATGTCTCTTTTCATTATTTTTATGTTTTAAGAATACTTTTGGATTCCCATTTACGTTTAAAGATAATCTTTTCTCATGCACTCGTTGTCTCTCCTACTTTAACTTTCACTTCCCTTCAAATTCATTTCTAATCATCCTTGTTCATTCTGGTATTTACAGCCCAGTCATTTGCAGCTTTTTTTTTTGCTTTACCTTCCACCCTGTTGCCAACCACAGAGCTCGGAATTGTTTGTTTGATCTTTGCTGCATATGGAAATGGTCTTCAATCATTTCTGAACCACTTCTTTCCTAAAGGCAGCCATTTGATTGAGAATTCTTCTGAAATTGCTGTGCTTCTTACTTCCGTCATTACAAATAGGGATTTGTAGCAATCTGAAGACGCCAGTACCCAATAAAGGAGGTTGGGAGAAACAAGGAACTGAAGATGTTGGTTGACAAAAAAAGATATGAAGTGCTGGAATAATTCAGCGGGTCAGGCAGCATCTCTGGAAAACATGGATAGGCGACATTTGGGATCGGGTCCTTTCTTCAGACTGATCAATAACACTGCTTTAACATACTTTGAGTAAAGTCCAATTTAAGAACTACAGGACATTTTATTCTGCACTTTTAAATCTTAGCCTGTATCTCATCACCAACTTCATATTCCCGAAGGCTATTCATGATTATTTAACAAGGTCTTGATCAGAACTGTATTCCATGTGGGATGAGATAAGATTGAATAAAGTTCAGTCTTTTATGATTTTCAATATTTGTTCATGTATTCCAGCCCACCATCTCCCATGTTCCCCAAATTAATGGCATGAACACACTCAACTAAATTGATATTTTAGGCAGTGCTACCAAAGTATTCAATAATTTAGTCTGGGGGAAAAATATTCATTTTGGCCTCCGGGTTCTCACAATTAGAATGGAACAGGTTTAGTTTTGTATTTCAGTCTTATAAATGATCCTCTGCAGCATTGTGCTGCTCGTTGTCTGCAGTTGCTAAAAAATTGATCTGTCTGAATTACAGATTGAAGTCTCTGATGACAATCTGTGCAGAATTTACATTGCACAAAATGATGCTTGGTTTTATGAATGCAAAGACATGCAAGATATTTGTTGGGTCGGCAGCTGAAAAAGATTGAGCCGGTTTAATGCTGCAATCTGCAATAAGGATGAGAATAGACACAGTTAATCAATGTTACCAGTCAAAGCAAGAGCCATGATGTTCACAATGAAAGATTATGATGATTTTAATGATCTTAATATATTACAAAAATGATAAAGAATTGACATGTTAAAAAATGGCCTTGTAAGCCAGTCTCAATAACATAAACCTTCTCCCATAAACTAATGAACCAGGCTAATCTGTTACATATAAACAAAAATTAATTAAATTATAAACACCATTATTCTTGGTGTTCGGGAGGCATTTCAAGATGATTGAAAAAGTGGGAAACCATTGCTAGCTTCGAACCAAGCTAGAATCTTGAAAAGTTAAATATAACAGGAGTAGAATTCAACCATAGCAAGATGAATCGTCGATTGCCCTTTCCTAACCTGAAAGGACAAATGCCAAAAAGTAATGATAATGAGTTGAACAGGACAAGGTGAGTTTTAAGATCACCTCTAATGTAGTTCTGTTTATATTTTTAATTGCTTATTTCATCCTGTGAACAGGCAGGCTTAAAAATGAGTTTTAAAACCAGCTTTTATGGAAAAATCCTGAATTCAACCTATATCAGCATCCAGACATTAATGCAATTTAGATGTACTTTAGCTTTTTTTATGTTGTCCCTGGAGAAAGTAAAGTTAGATGGTGTCTTTCACCTCCTACGAGTATATCAAATCTCATCGCGATCTATTAAGTGGATTGCAAATGCATTTGCAGTTGTTTTATAAGATAAGATACAGAAAATTTGCGCACATTAGTTTCTATAAACATCAGTGAGCAAGGTGATCAGCTAATCTGTGTCAGTGGTGTTGGCCAGAGGCCGAATAATGGCCTATAAGTCCCTGCTCTGTCTTGTATAGTGCTGTAGATGATCTGCTAACAACTTGACAAATAAACATTGTTTTAAATTTATCATATCTCCAAAAGACTGCAGCCCACAAAATGTGTCAAAAACACATGTATATATGCAACATTAGATTTTTTTTAGATTTTTAGATTTAGAGATACAGCGCGGAAACAGGCCCATAATTTAATTTATATCATAAATGTCTCAGAGCTCCTCACAGGAGCAGAGGCTGTACAGAAATGAAGGTGGCTAGGAAGATTTTATAAATGACATGGGGAAGGAAACATATTTCCAAAGGAAATTTTAAGAAATGCAGAAAGGAGCAGGCAAACACTAAGTTTAGAAAGAAATTCCAAAGAGCAGGACATGCAACAGTTGAAACCCTATTCTGATAGGGAAGTCAACAAAACAGCAAGAAGAAAGAATGGATAAACTGGTACATTGCGAAGGGCCTGTACGCTGAAGGCAATCCTAGGCAAAAAACAAATTGTGAATTGTCACATGCATTGTTTTCCTTCCTGTGCTCACATGAAGGTTTAAAATGTGCATCATTTGTGAAGAGATTTGGGATGCACCAACGTGCTCAAATTTATTTTTTTTCCTTAATAGGGATTCATTATTGTTAGTATAATTGTGCATCGGTGGAATGCACACTGCATTTGCACACAGCACAAACTACCGTTGCACCTTGTAATTTACAGTGGCCTTCAGTTGGCCTTCAGTTACAAGCAAGCACAACTTCAGGTTAATTTTAATGCCGAACACCACAGTGTTTATTTCATAATACACAAGGTATCTCTGCCATTATAGATTCTTGAGCTGCGTCTGAGCATATTCACTCAAATTTCATGGAGACCCTTGGCAGAGACACAATTCATGTAATTCTCCTGCATTTAAATCCCTTCTGAATTTGTAACAGGAACAACAACTCCATTAAATTTAATGGAGAGGAATAAGGAACAAAGGTAGTTATAGGGGTAATCTATTTATATTTGTAAATTAACTGTGTTTTGAAGATTAACGTTTTGCTATTAGGTAAAAATTGTCACTGTTAACCAGATACTAGAGGAACAAGATAGACCACTCGACCCTAAAAACTGTAGTATGTCATGGTGCCATTTTAGTAGGCAGAAACTTGCAGAAATATTAAAAAAGAGAAATAACAAAAATCTGTGAATTGATAGATGAGATATATTCTCCATTTTAATGGTATCATCACATACTGTTCCCCCCAAAACACTGATTACACTGCGAGAGGCATAACGGACGGTGGGTTTTGCCTACTAAAATAGCGGACATTACGCTCCTTTGCGTACTACACTTGTCTGAAGAAGGGTCTCGACCCAAAACGTCACCCATTCCCTCTCTCCTAGATGCTGCCTGACCTGCTGAGTTACTCCAGCATTTTGTGATACCTTCGATTTGTACCAGCATCTGTAGTTATTTTCCTACACTTCAGTATAGGCGATTTCAACAGAGTGGTCCATCTTGTTCCTCTAGTATCTTTGCTGTTAACCTTTATTAGATAGTAAAGTTTAATAAAATTTGTTGCCAGTTTTGAAAGTAGAGAAGTCAGGAGGAAATTTAGCTGGTTGTCAACATTTTTGAGGCTCTGCGGAATTGGTCTTATCCAGCCCGATAACGCGATGAGATTTACTTCCAGGATTCTCTGTTAAGGACTGTTACTATAAAAGCTGTGATAGAGTGATGTTGTTATGTTAATTCTTTAAAACACCCAGTCTTAAATGTGGTCTCAGGATCTGTCAAATGGTTTCATGCCAGTTTCCACCCAGCCCCTCAAAGCATGTAGTATTCTTTTTATCATGGATGGAAATTAATTATCTCCTTCCTGGAAGATGCATTTACAAGCGATTATAGTCACTATTAAACATCCCTGCCTCTGTGGAAGTTAAGGCTGTTGAAATAAATAAAGCAGTCAAAACCATCAATGCAGAAAAGCATACAAAGTCAAAGTATATAATTTGATTCTTTCTGAATGGGAGGAGCATTTACTGGCTATGTAAAAAATTGGAACTCCTTGATCTAATTGACAATGCCCAATATCTTGTTATATTTATCAATCAGCAGTAGGAGTAAGGCAATCAATAATACTATATTTAAGAACAAAGTTAAGAGGTGACTACAGTCGGCCTCATTCAGCAAGTAGCTGCTAAACATTTTGAGATATGATTTTTGTGCCTAATGCTTCCAATCCAGATTAGTGTCTGGAGAAAGGAAAACACTAGTATGTTTGATAGAAATATTGTCTAGCATTTTGAAATCATAAAATGGTACTTAAAAGGTAAATATATGTGTTAGCCTACTTTGCAACAAAAAAATTATAGTCCTCGAAGTTGCAGTCTAAATATTAGTCCCTGAACTGCTTATTATGCACCTACATTATGCACCTTGAAACATGACAAAACAGCTTCACAGAATCTGAAGATGGACACAAAAAGCTGGAGTAACTCAGCGGGACAGGCAGCATCTCTAGAGAGAATGAATGGTCGACGTTTCGGATTGAAACCCTTCTTCAGAACCATCAGAGCAGAACAAGAAAAATGAGCCATGTCAATTGGTTTTATTCACCACTTAAAACAGTGTGTTTAAGGGTTAACCCTTTTGATTAAAATGGTGCGCAAAATATAGTTTGACACTGTGTGATTTACGTGCTAACATTGTATAAAGCAATTTCTATTTTAAGAGGATGAAGAACACAAAGTTCTCTGGGAACAACAAATAAGAGCATGATTAGAAGTGCTTTAACAACATTGCTTGTGTGAAATGAAAACACTGTGGAAAGAAAAATCGCATCAAGTTTGAAGATATGAAGCTGAGCATTCACCCAAAGATGGGAAGGTCAAATGGGGTGCACACAAACAAATTTGAGTCATTACTTTTTGAAAACATTTATTCATCAATTAATCAGATGATCCCATGATGGGTAAGTGGTGATGTGTAATAGAATATATCTAGTCTGATCAGGAGTACATTTTGTTAATGAAAATCAAAGCAAATTTTCTTTAAATAAAGAAAATACACTCCTTACCCTATTTTCCAGTCTGGTCACTTGCTCCTTGTAGTAAGCATTGAGTCTCTGCAGTTCTTCCTCCTTTTCTTTCAATTGTTTGGTCTGAAAGACAACAGAACAGACAACTATAATTTAACAAATAAATGATATTGGGGTTCAAGTTCATAGCTCCCTGAAAGTGGCAGTACAAGTAGATAGAGCGGCAAAGAAGGAATATGGTATGCATGGCTTCATCAGTCAAGGCATTAAGAACAAGAGTCAGGAAGTCGTATTGTAGATTGATAAGACTTTGTCGAGGCTGTATTATGAGAGTATTGTGTGCAGTTATGGTTGGCCAGGGAAGGCTATGAAGGGTTTGGAGAGAGTGCAGAAGAGGCTGATGAGATTGTTGTCTGGATTTGAGGGTACTAGCTTTAAGGAAAGGTTGGACAAACTTGGATTGTTTTCTTCAGAGTGTTGGGAGGCTAAGGGGAGACCTGGTAGAAGTGTACAGAATTGAGAGGGGCAAAGTTTAAAAGGAGATGTGTGGGGCAAGTTTTTGTTTCTAAAAAGAATGTAGTGGGTATCTGGAATGTGTTGCCAGGGGTGGTGATTGAGGAAGATACGGTCGTGGCATTTAAGAAGCTTTTCTATCAGAAATAGACACAAAAAGCTGGAGTAACTCAGTGGGACAGGCAGCATCTCTGGAGAGAAGGAATGGGTGACGTTTTGGGTCGAGACCCTTCTTCAGACTCTCAAGTCAAGTCAAGTTTATTTGTCACATACACACACGATGTGCAGTGAAATGAAAGTGGCAATGCCTGCGGATTGTGCACAAAAAAGAATTACAGTTACAGCATATAAATAAAGTTAATAAGTTAATATAGAGAAGACAAAATTTAGTCCCTGGAGTTATAAAAGTTAACAGTCCTGATGGCCTGTGGGAAGAAACTCCGTCTCATCCTCTCCGTTTTCACAGCGTAACAGCGGAGGCGTTTGCCTGACCGCAGCATCTGGAACAGTCCGTTGCTGGGGTGGCAGGGGTCCCTCATGATCTTGCTTGCGCTGGATCTGCACCTCCTGATGTATAGGTCCTGCAGGGGGACGAGTGTAGTTCCCATGGTGCGTTCTGCCGAACGCACTACTCTCTGCAGGGCCATCCTGTCCTGGGCAGAGCTGTTCCCAAACCAGACTGTAATGTTGCCGGACAGGATGCTCTCTACAGCCCCAGAGTAGAAGCAATGAAGGATCCCCAGAGACACTCTGAATTTCCTCAGTTGTCTAAGGTGGTAAAGGCGCTGCTTTGCCTTACCCACCAGTGCGGCATGTCAGATCCTCTGTAATGTGGACTCCCAAGTATTTAAAACTGCTCACCCTATCCACAGTAGACCCATTTATCTCCAGTGGCGTGTACGTCCTTGGATGTTGAACCCTTCTAAAGTCCACAATCAGCTCCTTAATTTTTGCGACCCGAAACGTCACCCATTCCTTTATGCTGCCTGTCCCGCTGAGTTACTCCAGCTTTTTGTGTCTATCTTCGGTTTAAACCAGCATCCGCAATTCCTTCCTACACTTTTCTGTAGGAATATGGTTATGCAGGGACTGGAGGGATATGGATCATGTGCAGGCAGGGAGACTGGTTTATCCTGAAATCATGGTCAGCATGGACATTGTGGGTCGAAGGGCCTGTTCCTGTACAGTACGGTTCCATGTTCTATGATACTGTCACTACAGCATGGCCAAAAGCTTATTTATAATATTCAATCAGAATTGTGTGCAATACTGTTAAACTGGGCTATTTTTCACAGTATCAGCTTGACCACCCCAAAAAGAGCGTCAGGCAAGCCGTGAATGAGGTAATACGCTCTTCGTCCTTCCTGACTCTCAGCCTGATTAAGGGTCTCGACCTGAATCATCACCTATTCCTTTTCTCCAGAGATGCTGCCTGACCCGCTGAGTTACTTCAACATTTTGTGTCTATCTTCAGTGTAAACCAGCATCTGCAATTCCTTTTTACACAATTAGCTCTTTTATAAGGTTAAGATTTTACTGGTAGTTTGAGGTTGGTGAACAGGGCTCCACTATCCCCTGACAGATACTAACTCATTGTTGTTTGGCTGCACTGGGACAAATGCCAGACAATATCTACTCTGAAAATAAGAGCAAGAGAAGCAATTATGAATGAGAAATGTTTTATGTTGTATTGTCAGATGTAAAGAATATCTCGGCAACATTAAGTCAAGTGCCCATAATTCAATTTGAGAGATGGAACTGTAGGAATAACAGAGCTCAGTATTGCAATGCATACAAGCTATTTTTAAAACTGCTAATCTGGGCAGCTTCACTGATGACTTTATTTAGATTAGTTGCTTTGAAATTTAATTGTCGGAGGCATAGCAACTCCTCCCCAGACAATACCGTTAAATGCCAGCATTTTTGAAAGAAATATCCCAAAACATTTAACTATATCCTTCAGTAGATGTAAAACAATTATTTCTCCTTTTAAACAAATACACTTCCAACGGAGAATTATTCCAGGATCGTCTTGTTCTTTTGTATTTGCTCTCAACATCCTTCAAGGCACGTTAATGACTTCAGCAAGAGCTTGCGAGTCTTTTGATGAATCCTTTATGAAGTAGCTGCTGCTCAGAATATAGATACCCTGATAATACTCTGAAGCAACGTCTTCTACAATCCCAACACACCCTTTGTGAAGAAAATGATGGAGCAAATATGAAGTAAAATTATCTCCCTCATTTACTCTTGATTTCGCGTCTTCGGAAACATTTAAGGTCCCAGCTTGTTTGATCAGCTTTGTGGGAGAGAGAAAATCAACAGGCCTACTTAGATAAACCCATTTTGTCATTATTTATGTTCACTATTGAATGCTTTGACTGCATGAAGCCAAAGACTAGTAGGTTTTGTATCACGATTGTTATTTCATTTAATGGAAAACTGCCTAACTTAAATTTCACATGGTTCTGTATCTTGTGTTTGATTTCTGATTCCAGCATCTGTATTTCCTTGTGCTAACATAAAGGAATGACTCCATTCGGCTGTTAACTAGCAAGGAAGTTGCACAATAAAAATGCCAGAAAATGATTGATGTTACATGAGCACTGTCCAAATCCAGGATTCCTGGATATCCAAGATAGACAAGGGCTTCCAGCATAAGGGTGAATCACTGCCTCCTGAACATACCCCACATATACCACACACAACCCTTAGGGGAAATAGACAGCTGTCCCTACATCATTGCTGAGACAAAATGAGTGAAGAAGGGTCTGAAGAACCTTCTTCAGTCTGAAGAAGGGTCTCGACCCGAAACGTCGCCCATTCCATCTCTCCTGAGATGCTGCCTGACCTGCTGAGTTACTCCAGCATTTTGTGAATAAATACCTTCGATTTGTACCAGCATCTGCAGTTATTTTCTTACACAAGCCATTCACGGTAGTGACTCGCCCAAATCTTCAAAATAGGAATGGGCATTAAACGATGGCCAAAACTATTGAGCCCTGAATAAAAAAATTGACGGTTTAAAACAAAACATGGGGATGTTTTGTGTTTTATCATAATTCATATTTCAACAGTGTGTAAAGAGATCAAAATACAATCCAATTGTCTAATAGATGCCAGTGCACTCAACCAGTTCAGAAAATTCACATAGTTAACATAAGATGCAGATTGGTTGCTTAGAAAGAATAAAAATAGCCTCTTTTTGCCTCTGAATTCATCTTCAGCCTTCTTTTTAATTATTATTTCTAGTTACATCAACAATTATTTACCCAAAATTAAGTAACAATCGTAAAATGTGGAGTAATTTTATGTTTATATCAACTTAATTTAAAACAGCAAACAAGTTTCCAATCAGTTTTTTTCTACGCATTTCTCTTGACGAGCCATTGCAATGAAAAATAACAATTCCAAATTCCCGAAGGGTCTGAAACCAACAGTGAAGTTTACACTCTGTAAGCAATCAAAGTAAATTCCGAAATAAATTCTAATTGATTTATCTTCAATCAAATGCACAGGAAAATTGACTGAAATAATTTAAATTTTGTGAAGTACGGATAACTACGCTGTACTTATATTGTTACACTGTCACATGTTCTATCATTTAACCTCTCCTGCTTACCAGCTGATGACTGGCATTCTTTGTACTTTCCACTCCCGATATCTGTTTCTCTTTCACCTAGTCCCCACTTCCAATTAAATATACTTCTCACTTTACAGATATTACCCGACCTGCTGAGATTTCCCAGTATTTTCTACCTTTACTTTAAGTTTTGCCAGAGTGCAAAGTGATACATTTTGTCAAAATGGATGGCGAGACACAACACAAGCTAAGTGGCACACTGCCAGCAGGTGTACAACACGGAAGGAACTGGGTGCATCTGTGCTTACATTTTTGGAAGTGGCGTCATGGTGACAGGCTGTTAATCAAACATATGAGACCCATGTTTCATGAATAAAGGATTAAAACCAGGGAAACCACAACTCTAATAGGACAATGTTAATAGTTTGAAGTTAGAATGTTAAATTAGAATTTGCAAGTTGAATTTTCAAAGTGCAAAACAAATTCTGGTTAGTGCTCTTTAGCAAGGAGGTGAAGTTTTCCAGAAGGTGCCAAAGAGATGTAAAAGAGCAGAGAGATTTCAACAAGCAGCTGAGTTAGAGAAGCTGCGTTTCTTGGGCGAAGAAGAATGAGTGACAGATTGATAAAGGAGTACGCGGTCAGGATGGGTTTAAACAGAAAGAAGTTATACCATTTGAACATGATTCATGTAATGTACCAATGTTATGATTCCATGATTTTACTTAGCAGATACTTAGCAATACTTAGCAGATTCCATGTGCAAATTCTTATTCAACATTGCAACTTTCAAAGATTTAACATGTCCAGATAGAGAAAATAATGAATTCACAAACCCGTCAGTGGTGCCAGATAATTAACAGCGAATATTGAAAACCATGTGCCATTGCAAGAATGGGGAACTTTGTTGATCACAGCCACATTATCTACATATTACTTCTTAGAATAATCTGCATTACAAATGAGAAAGAAATCTGGAAAACAATTGGCAAAACTAACCTGAGTCAGAGCTGCTTTGTGAATTAATATAAAGGAAGACTTGATACAATGTCGCCTCTGTCAGTATTTCGTTTTTGATTCGAGGAAAGATCTTGTTGCTGCATTCAATAATCTCAGCCCCAGATATAAAGGCCCACAAGCACTGACCACCCCACCTCTCGTCCCTAACTACCGACCCTTGCCTGGACCCCAGTATCAATTCCATTGACCAGAAACTCAAGTGGCCCAACAACAGAAGCAACTAAACTACAAAAGTAATTCAGAGGCTGGGTCTGCCTCACATCCTGATACCCCAAGACTTTCCGTTCATCTACAGGACACTTACTCATCCAGGAATAAAACCAGCTAAACATTCACCCTTTGCCACCAGCACACTACATTCCATCTACAACATGAAATAAAGCGACTCAACTTCTACGTTAACAACACCTCGTATGCCCTGGGCCTCTGCCACCTAAAAGGACATGGGTTGCACCGAGGAGTCCCCTGCAACCTGTTTCTCTCGCGGTTCACGGTCTCGCCACTCTTGCAGGCTGGACGAGTCTGTGTACCACGTGTATCTGGAGTGTGTGAGGTTGCAGCCCCTGTTTCAATATCTAAAGGGCTGCTCCTTGCCTTCTGGCTGCACTTCTCACCAGCATCCTCATCTTTGGACACCCTGTGCATACGGGAGAGGGTAGGGCCGAAGATGTCTTGGTTGGGTTGCTCCTGGGCCTGGCCAAGCTGGCCATCCGCGAGTCACGGCGCCAGGAGGAAGAGCCAGCTGCCTATCCCTTTTACGGGGTTACGTCCACGCCCGGGTGGTGTTGGAGAGAGACCATGCGCTGTCCACGGGTACCCTGGGGATTTCCGGGACTGTTGGGCACCGTGGGAGGTTGGATGCCAGATTCAAACAGTATAGAAATAAAAATCAAATACAAGGAATAACAAACTGAATAGCAAAGGAAGACTAAATATTTAATAGGAATAGAGACTTGTGCAGCTTCCTGGCAGAAATATGTAGAGATACACTGGCAGAAGAAAAACAAACATCAGGGTCAGCTGAGGAAAAACTGGGAATGAAGAAAGATCCAGACTCCTGCCACAAAAAGGCAGGGAAGCACTGAAATGAATAAAAGGTGCACATCAGGAACATATTCCAAGTGGATTTTAAAACATATTCAAGTTGAAATAAATACAACACGCCTGAAAAATAATGAAATAAATTCCAGTGTGTAGATTGCACAGCCCACTTTAGGTAGTTAGGGAAGCACCTTCCACAAATGGAGACACAAGAGGCTGCAGATGTTGGAATCTTGAACAAGATGCAAAATGCTGGAAAAAACTTAGTTGGTCAGGCAGCATCTGTGGAGGAAATGGACGGTGAGGTTTCAGACTTCTTCAGACTTCCATAAATGTTCATTCCGATATATCTACTAATTCAAATCAACTAAATCAAGTTTAATACTTCTATCCTCCATGAGCCAAGAGATGCATTATTTCCCTTTCAAACAAAGATTCAGTTTGAAGGATCCTAACCTGAAATGTAACTTATCCATGTTCTTCAGAGATGCTGCCCACCCGCTGAGTTACTCTAGCACTTTATGTCATTTTCTGTAAACTAGCATAATCCCTTGTTTCAGTATCTAAAGATTCAAAAATTCTGTGCTCGTCATCATCCTGATTGTCAACATATTTTTTTTTGTTAAATGGTTTTATTAAATGTATTTTGTGTGTTCTGTTGCTTTTTATTGGTATGACTGTATGGCAAATGAAATTCCTCGTATGTTGCAAAACATACTTGGCTAATAAAGTATGATTATGATTATTATCTGGATGAGTATATTTTCCATTTGTCGGTGGTCTTAAGTGCCTGAGACAAGCTGCAGAACACATTAGGTGTCAATTACAAAATGTGTAGGAAAAAAAATTGCAGATGCTGTTTTAAATCAAAGGTAGACACAAAATGCTGGAGTAAAGGCCCTATCCCAGTTTGGCGATTTTTAAGGTGACTACAGGCGACTAGGCTGTCGCCGCACGGTTGCTGGGGTGTCGCGGGCATGGTCGTATGTAGTCTCCAAAAAGTCGTAGCGTTTTTCTGGTCGTCGCTGAATTTTGTCAAGGCGTGAGAATTTTTGGCGACTGCTGGTTTGACGCCAATGAGCGTAGCTTGTCGTCTCCTGACATGGGCGCTGTCATCGGTTGTCGCCAGGTAGTCGCCAAGTAACGTAGGTTGTCGCCGGTGCTGTTTTTGTTGGGTTTTCTCGAGCAGACTGAAACAGCTCAGGGGGTAGCCTAGTGAAGTTTCTGAAGGCAGCCTCATCTTCTTGCTGAAGCTCAGTCATCAGGTGGTCATACTGGCCCAACATGGGTCTCTTCAGGGACAAGGGCTTCAACCACACAGACCTCTTCTTGGGCTTCTTCTTCCCCATTCTTCTTGTCCTTCTGTCTTGCAGAATTTTAAGCATGAGGGCCACTGCAAGCAGTAGGGCTTGTTCTTCTTGTAAGAGCAATGCCATCATATGTTGCTCCATGGCAGTCATGATGCAGAATGATTGGAAACCCTACCCATGCCAAAATTGGCACCAAAATTAAGTGAAATGGCTACAGTTGTCATCAGTTGTGACCGACAGGGTCGTAGCTTGTCGAGGGTGGAGGTAGGTTGACTTTGGTTGTCATAGCTTGTCGTAGGCACGGTCGTAGGTGGACGTCCTAAGTCGCAACGACTGGGTCGCCGGTTGTCGGTAGCTTGCCGTCGACTAGGTGGTAGGTTGTTGTAGCATGTCGTAGACATTGTTGTAGGGTGTAGATCAGTGCATGTTCCTTTAACATAGTGACCTCACCACTACTAACCACTCCCCATTGTCTCTTGTATAATTGTAGCTTCCCCACCTCCAGCTCGCTCTCTAGTTCCAGTGATGACCACGGACAGCTAGGGCATAACGTGTGTGTAGTGAAATTAATAAACAATATCCAGTAAAAGACTCTGTGTGCAAAGGACGTCTCTTTACATGGTGTCAGAGCGGTAGACTTGCGTCTCCTGTTTATCGGGTTTTTTATTTTTAGCATTTGTTCGTCCCAGTTGTGTCCCATCCTTCCACTTTGCCATGGCTCCCTCGTGTCGTCGTCCGGACACGCTCGTTTTTGATGAGGACATAGTGCACCGCTGGACTGTCTTCCAGCGGGACTACGAACACTATATAGCGATTGCCCATCCTGATGCAACTGCTGCGATAAAAGCTCACCTGCTCCTCAACCTGGCTGGTCCGGAGGCAATGGAACGCTATGCGTCGTTCGAATTCGTCCCTCCGGAGGACCGCAACGATCCGGTATGTCTCATGGCTAAGTTCACTGCCCTGTGCGATATACCCACCAATAACATTATCGAACGGTTCAATTTTTTCTCGCGGCGTCAGACTCCAGGGGAGCACGTTGACGCCTTCATTGCATCTTTAAGACATATGGCTCGGCGGTGCCGCCTTCAAACGATTACACCCGACGAGATGATCAGGGACGTCCTGGTCAACGGTCTCCTAAACTCTAAGCTGCGGGATGAGCTCCTGATGAAGCCTGACCTGTCGCTAACGGACGCCATACATGCCGCACGCATGGCCTCTGCTGTTGGCTCAGTATCTCGGCCGGCGCCCCAGGACATAAATTTCACCGGCCGCCGGCGATTGAATGACCCGCAGACCAGGGTCACCCCCTCCGCGCCCACTATGGTCACCCCTCGCAGATGCCCAAACTGCAACTTCTCGTCACACAGGTATAACGTTTGCCCAGCGCAGGGCAAAACTTGTAATTCCTGCGGGAAGCAGAACCATTTTTCTGCAGCTTGTCGTTCTCGTGGGAGACCTGTCCCTGCTCCTAGAGGGAGTCTAAACAACCTTGCGAACGATGATAGCGCAACCGGTTCCCGGTACCAACATGAGGAACTCCATGGCTCAGATACGACTTCCTCCCATGGAGACTCTATGGTGTTTTCGCTTTTGGGTGCACCTGCATTGATAACGGATCCATCCGTGCATGTTACAGTCAATGGACACTCCTTCCCTGCCAAGGTCGATACTGGGGCTTTTGCAAATGTTATGTCTGTGGGCCTCTTCGAGCAGATAAGCTCGGGGGAGAGGGTTACTCCTGACAACTCCCGCCTCCATGCCTATGGGGGAGGCGTTCTGATTGCCGTGGGAAAGGCAACGGTTATCTGTACTGTTCTGGAGACCTCTCGGCCCCTCACGTTCCTCCTGCTAGCATCTGACAACGTCACCCTGCTGGGCGCCCGTGCATGCCAGGACTTTGGTTTGGTCTCATTCCACCGCGACATCCACCTGGTGCAGGGCCCCATGGACCCCCTGATCGAGTACCCTGACCGATTTGATGACGTCCTGGGGAAGCTGCCCTGTGCCTACAAGATCGTTGTGGACCCGGGGGTCGACCCAGTGGTCAGACCGGCCCACCGTGTGTCTTTTGCCATGAAGGGCCGCGTGGAGTCCACACTACGTGGCATGGTGGACATGGGCATCCTCAAGGAGGTGAGTGCCCCCACCCAGTGGGTCTCCACCATGGTGGTCGCTGCCAAGAAGGACGCGAGCGAGATCAGGATCTGCATCAACCCCAAGGACCTGAACCTGGCTATTAAACGCCCGCACTACCCCATGCGGACGGTGGAGGACGTCGCGGCACAGGTCGGTCCAGCCACAGTTTTCTCGGTCCTGGATGCCAAGAGCTCCTTTTGGCAGATCCCGCTGGATGCACGTTCCTCCTTCCTGACCACCTTCAGCACACCGTTCGGCAGGTTCCGTTTCCTCCGCATGCCTTTTGGGATCAACTCGGCAAGCGAGGTTTTTCAGCGTACGATGGAGCAGCTGTTTGCTGGGTTGCCGTGCGCCATCATTGTGGATGACATCCTGGTGTACGGGAGGGACGTCGCTGAGCATGACCGACACCTCCGCCAAGTCCTGGACAAGGCTCGTGAGATCAATCTCAAGCTTAATCGAAGGAAGTGTCGGTTCCGCGTTGAGGAAGTCACCTACGTCGGCCACGTTTTCACGGCGGGGGGCCTGAAGCCAGACCCCGAGAAGACGGCGGCGATCACCGAAATGCCCGCTCCCACTGACGTGCCCGGCCTGCAGCGCTTCCTGGGCATGGTCAACTACTTGGGTAAGTTCATACCCGACCTCAGCGAACTGAGTGCCCCCCTGAGGGAGCTGACCAAGAAGGACAATGCCTGGGTCTGGCTCCCGCACCACCAATCGGCCTTCGTGGCCCTGAGGTCCAGACTCGCACGGACCCCCACTTTGCAGTTCTTCGACCTGAACAGGCCAATCGTCCTCACCTGCGATGCATCTCGGTTCGGCCTTGGTGCTGCCTGCCTGCAGCTCTACGACGACCGACAGCTGCCCGTCTCCTATGCCTCTCGCACAATGACCCCTGCTGAACAGCGCTATGCCCAGATTGAAAAGGAGCTCCTTGCCGTGGTGTTCGCGTGCTCCAAATTCAGAGACTACGTTCTGGGAAAAACTTTCACCATCGAAACTGACCACCAGCCGCTGGTCTCTATTTTAAACAAGCCCATCCACGCAGCCTCTTCCCGCTTGCAGCGAATGATGCTGCAGCTGCAGCGTTTTACATTCGAAATCGTGTACCGCAAAGGCAAGGAGATGTTCGTGGCAGACACTTTGTCCCGTGCCCCACTACCTTCCATTTCCCGCCATCCGTACGAATCGGCTGACCTGATGGTGTTGAACGTCAACATCGTTCCATCTTGGCAGATGCAGTCCCTGGTCACACACACTGCCGCTGATCCGAACCTTCAACAGCTTGAGGGCGTCATCCGCCGTGGCTGGCCTGAACGACGGTCTTCCCTGCCGGCTGGTGCCGTGCCCTACTTCCTGGTTCGGGATGAACTGGTGCTGCACGCGGGCGTGGTGGTGAAGGGTCACAAGGTTGTGGTGCCGGCTGCGCTGCGAGATCACTACTTCCAGACTGCCCACAACGGACACCCAGGGGTGGAGGCCACGTTATCCCAGGCCCAAGCACAGTTTTACTGGCCTGGCATGGTCAAGGACATCCGGGACAGGGTCTCCGCCTGCGCTGCCTGCAACAGCCTATTACCTCATCAGCAGCGCCAGCCTCTCCTGCAGCAGCCGGCTCCCGAGTTGCCGTGGATGGCTGTTGCCGCCGATATTTTCGAGTGGCGTGGCAAACACTACCTGGTCCTGGTGGACTCCTACTCCAGCTGGTTCGAGGTGGACCTGCTGCCGTCCCTCACATCTGCTGCCGTCATCGGGAAGCTTCGCCGCCACTTCTCTACCTTTGGTTCCCCGGCATCCCTCCAGTCCGACAACGGCAGCCAGTTTACCAGCGCGGAGTTTGCTGCTTTCGCCACCCGGTGGAACTTTCGCCACATCACCAGCAGCCCCGAGTACCCGCAAAGCAATGGACTTGCAGAGCGCGCTGTCCGCAGCGCTAAGGAACTGATGGAACGTTGCCGGCTTGACAGTTCGGACTTGTACCTTGCCCTCCTCAACCTCCGCAACATCTCCCGGGACCCCGCGCTCGGTTCCCCTGCCCAGCGCCTCATGTCCCGCACCACTAGACCCCCTATCCCCGTCTCCCAGCAATCCCTGCAACCCACGGCTCGGAGCCCTGCCGCTGTCAGGGAGCGCTTCACTGAAAAGCAGCTCATTCAGAAGCGCTCCTTTGACAAATCGTCCCGTCCCCTTCCACCTCTGTTCGCTGGCCAGGTTGTCCGGATGGAGTCCACCTCCGGTCACCACCGGCTGGCCGTGGTCGTCGGCAATGCTGACTCTCCACGGTCGTACCTGGTCAACTACGAGGGCACCGTGTACCGTCGTACCCGCCAGCACCTGATGCTGGTAAACGAGCCTGCACCGCCTCCCGCGGTCCCGTATTCACCTCCCGTCCAGTCCCCGGTGCCTGATGTGCCTCCTGCTCCGGTACATCCGCAGTCGCCCCAGCCCCCTTCCCCTCCCTCGCCTGCGCGTGTATCGCTTCCCAGTCCTCCTCCTTCCCCTGGTTCCCCAGCCTCTGTACCCGCACCCGTCCATGCTGTTCCTTCGACCGGAGGGGATGGTGGGTTGCGCACCCGCTCTGGGAGAGTGGTCAGGCCGCCTGTCCGGTACGGTGTGTACGAGTAGTCTGTGTTGTGCTGCATTCTATCTGCTCCCTGCTTGTAGTTTGAGCCTAGCGCATGAGCCGTGGTCACTTTTGTTTCCAAGAGGAAGGATGTAGATCAGTGCATGTTCCTTTAACATAGTGACCTCACCACTACTAACCACTCCCCATTGTCTCTTGTATAATTGTAGCTTCCCCACCTCCAGCTCGCTCTCTAGTTCCAGTGATGACCACGGACAGCTAGGGCATAACGTGTGTGTAGTGAAATTAATAAACAATATCCAGTAAAAGACTCTGTGTGCAAAGGACGTCTCTTTACATAGGGGGAGTCCAGTCACCTGTTTATCGGCGACCTGCTCCGACTATGACAGTCGCCGGCAGTCGCCTTACAAATCGCCTAACTGAGGCAGGGCCATAACTCAGCGGGTCAGGCTGCATCTCGGGAGAGAAGGATGGATGACATTTCGGGTCGAGACCCTTCTTCAGACTGATGTCAGGGGAGGGGGCGGGGCAAAGATAGGATGTAGTCAGAGACAGGCAGCCCAGTCTGAAGAAGGGTCTCGACCCGAAACGTCACCCATTCCTTCTCTTCCGAGATGCTGCCTGACCCGCTGAGTTACTCCAGCATTTTGTGTCTACCGTTAATCACAAAATGTTGAGTTCGAACTACACGGCATTAAGCTATGGTTAGGCAGCAAGTTTGACTAATTGAAAGCTAACAGTGAGCAACTATTTTTTTTAAATAAAAATAGAAATCTGAAATCTTTTCAGATTTATTGGGCTCAAGTTCAAGAAATCCTATGATGTGTTGTGTCTTCCAGCTTCCCAGACCATTTGCAAAAATCCTGAAGATAGACACAAAAAGCTGGAGTAACTCATCGGGTCAGACAGCATCTCTGGAGCAGGCGAGGGACGGCCGAGGTAAAAAATAGGTAAAGTAACAGGAGAGACATTGTATCCTTCAGAAAATGGTAATCATCCATTCAGGAGACATATTAGAAAACAGGTGTGATATGCAACAGTGGTATGGCAATTATATCACGTTTCTAACATTTGCTTTATTGTGGTTATAACTGATACTTCTAATTTCATGTCAATGATGCAATATACCCCTGAAGGAAAATGTGCTCGAAAACAAAAGCATTAAAATCCACAATCATTGGGACAGCAATGTAAAACAAAAAATTGCAATGTCTCATTGTGGAGAAATGGAGACAGAAAAAGACTTCAAAGCTGGAATCTGGAGTAAAATACAAACTAGTGGATGAACTCAGCAGATCTGGATTTCTCATTTCAGTCCAGAGGAAGGGTCAAGACCTAAAACGTTGACTGTTCATTTTCCTCCATGGATGCTGCCTGACCTGCAGAGTTGCTCCTACAGTTTATTTTTTACTCAATGCAGAGAACGATGTGACCATTTAATAAATACATGAAGTTTTTAGAATCTTGAACAAAGGCAATATTGGTATTATTTTTTATATCCAAGATTACAATAAAATTTGGTTTGACTGCATTAACACTGAAATCTTAGTTGACAGTTATACAGGTGTAATCTAACCTAAGATACCAATTCATAACACCACAAGAAATGGAAGATGTTGTCGGCTATTTGGATCCTTGAGTAATAAATCACTAGTTTCATGGTTGATCTTTTATCCAACACCACTTTCCTGCATTAACTCTGCATTTCCTTGATTCTTGCTAACCAAACTAATTAGCAGTTGCAGAATTTGCAAAAGAGTAGCACTTTGTTAGGAATGTGAGGTTTTGTTAGAAACTTTAAAACCATGAAACAAACCAATCAAATTCGGAAATAATCTGATTATTTACTCATTGAATATATCTCAAAGCAATTTTCCTAAATTACAATATCGAGCAGGAATGCTTTCCTGTACCACAACATAAGCAGAAGGTATCACAAAATGCTGGAGTAACTCAGCAGGTCAGGCAGCATCTCTGGAGAGAAGGAATGTGTGACGTTTCGGGTCGAGACTCTTCTTCAGACTGCAGTCGATATTGTAATTTAGGAAAATTGCTTTGAGATATATTCAATGAGTAAATAATCAGATGACAAATTATAGGATTCGCTGTGCTTTCACCATTCCTTCTCTCCAGAGATGCTGACTGACCTGCTGAGTTACTCCAGCATTTTGTGATACCTTCGATTTGTACCAGCATCTGCAGTTATTTTCCTACACAACATAAGCAGAAATCAATTTTGAAGAGGTAGAATGATAGGCTGCTTATCATAAAAATAAATGAACTAAGATCTTCCTTCTGTAATTTTATAGCAGCTGCTTTGTATTTAAATAGTATACTGGACAGGAGCTGATATTCGTTGTAGAAAATAGAATGAACATAAGCCTGCTGATACATATTGCAAAACAAATTTGTTTCATCTGTGCATCATGACTACAGGAACATCATACAGTGCAGTAAACAAGTTGAAGCATTGGATAATTTTTTTAAAGTGTCAAGACCAGAATTTATTTAAAGTCATAAGTTGCCCACGATGGGTGGTGTTATACCTTGATCTAACATTCATTTGTTATGTAGATGCACAGGGCCAGTAACGCATTCAAATCAACATTCTAGTATGAATGGAAGCATCATTATAATTCTCCCTCTCATTCTCTATTATATTTTGTCCTCTCCATGATGACCTTCATCGTGTTGTCAGGCTGACCATATTCGTGAAATTGAAATTCATTTTAAACAGCATTCTTACGTTAAACAATGTATGGAGGGGAAAATGGTGACATTCACCTTTATTTTTCTGGCTATTTTTCATAAGGCACATTATCTGACATCACTAAAAATGCCAGAAATGTATGCAATGCCTTTTCTCCTTGCACTACCTTGTTGTACTTGTGTATGGCTTGAGGGTACTCATGTATAGTGGGATATGATTTAATTGGATAGCAAACAAAAGCCTTTCACTGTACCTTGATTCACGTGACAAGAATAAGCCGATACTAATATGGGTGTGCTTCAGTGCCATCGTACACTATTATTCTGATTCTCTTTTGCCATAAAACAACGATCCAATGACTGATGCTGAAAATAGCTGGTGAGTTAAGTCTCGCCACAATAAAAAACAAAATAATCAGGTGCTACCAATCGGAAATAAAACTGCAGTTCAGGCAGCATGAGAGGTAAAAGAAACAGAGTTAATTTGTGAAAAGTCTTGCTACGAAACAGATATAATGGAGACCGAGGAGATGGGTGAATGGAACGGACTGCTTCTAAATTGCCTTCTTTTTTTCTTTAACCATGGTTTCTCCTCTACCAGAGTTGCCAGCGCTCCCAACTGCATCTCCTCTCTTTCCCACACTTTTGCTCTCACCCACTCTCTCAGAACACAGAGGGAATAATGATGAATAAAATGATTAATGTCCTCTTAAAATCATGAGGTAGAAATATCAACAATAATGCCCAATGCTACAGGAGGCCTATAAGCATGTAGTACTTTTACAAAGATCACATGCCACACTTCTCAAAGACTGCCATATTATAGAGTGTAGACAAAATAAGCAAATCAGTTCTATTAATTGGGGAAAAAGGAGCAGGGAGTGGTTTTAACTTTTGTTGGTGCTGGGAGCAGCAGGTGTGAGTAGTGGATAGGGGAATCATATTGTTTCCATCAAGATTTATGAAGTGTCTGCAGCATAGCTTACCCATTTACATATTTCCTCGAGGTTTCCTAATCAATTGGGACAGTCCTTATCAAAATACTGTCTTTGCTATAATGTCCTCAAGTGCTCTACTTCCATTCATCAGTGCCACATACAATATTACTCAGTTGTCTTCATCCAATTCTTAAGTACAGAATAGCATGGAAAATCAGAAAACACATTCAGATCCTCCCCAGGTTACAACAGTCTTCCGTTCCTGAGAACGGTTCATAAGCCGAACAGTTCGCAAGTCAGAAACGCGATTGGTTGGCAATATATATATAAAAATAAAAACATTGGGCCAGTCAAAGGCAACATGTCATTATTCCAAGGCATTTACTTAACGTGGATGAGAGGAAACCAGAGCATGTGGAGGGAACCAATACAGTGATGGGAAGTTTGTGCAAACTTCACGCAGACAGCATTAGACGTCAGGACTGATGCCGAGGCGCTTGAGCTGCGAGGTCGCACCAGTACTTGCTGCTCATATGAGCCACTATGTTAAAGATGCGTTATATAACGCGGTTGCTGCCAATATGTGTTGGTAGCTTATCCTCGGGATGTTACACTCTTCATTTTATGTCATAGAATTATACAGCACGGAAACAGAGCCTTTGGCCCAACATGCCGACAAGATGCCTGTCTAATCTTGTCCCATTTGCTTGCATTTGACTCATCTCCTTCTCAACCATTCCTACCCATGTCATGTTCCCAATAGTGGTTTGTCTAAGCTACCTTCATCAAGATCACTTCTGGCAAGTTACATTCTAACTTACAAATACACTTCTGAGTCTATTTAAATATACTGCCAGTTTTGGTTCTGCTTCTGGAGATCATGAATCAAATAACAACTCTTGTGGCTTTTAACTGAACTTTATTTTTAATAATTATTATTTGTAATAATTTTCCATACGCATTACCAAGTAAGAGTTACATTGCAGTACCACGGCCAAGGCAGATTCTGGCCTCACCAATATGCATCAAACCTGGATCATGATCAATGCATCAGCAATCAGGAGTGAGAAACTAAGCTGATATTTCTTTTTCCTCTGCCAAAGTATGCCAAAATCAATCGCTGTTCCCAAATTCAGTCCTGAATTAGATTACAGAACTTTCCAGAAAATCAGAAGCTATCTTTCTTTGTTTTTGTATGTGCCAGCATCAGGCCATGTGGTCTTTGTGCCCACCACCTCATTAGCCTGTCCACATTGAAATTCACATCCTGGTTTTTAAACAGGCACATTGCAATCATTTCTTCTTATTGCTTTATCGCAAAAGTGTTCCTTGGAGATTAACAAACGAGAAGTAATTTACTCTGGCAGAAAGAATATGAAATATGGGATGAATAAATACTGACAAATCTGCATTTGATCACCTCTATATTAAAAAGCATTCCCTGATGATGTTTGAGTATATTACCTCTGTTAAGAGCAAACTGTAATTTTCACAAAGCTTGGTGGCTGTTCACAGCCGTGAAGTATTTGAACATGGATCATCAAATAATATGCAACACTCCATAATGAAACATGCCAACAAAAGACATGCTACAGTGGTGCATATCACCAAGTGATAATTTTCTTAAAGGTTTTGAAAAGACAACTGTGATTTTAAAGATAAATTATGTGAGTCAGATCAGCCTTTATGGACGAGTGAAAAAAAAGGATTGAATCTGGAAAAGTAGGAAATTCTTGTTGGCCCATTACAGGAAAGATGTGGAACCTTTGGGGAGGGTGCAAAGGAGGTTTACCAGAATGCTGCCTGGATTAGAGGGTTTCAGCTCGAGGATGAGATTGGATAGATTTGGACTGTTTTCTCTGGAATGTCGGAATTTGAGGGAAGCCTTGACAAAGTATTTAAAATCATGAGAGGCAAAGATGGGGGAGACAGTCAGAATATTTTACACAACAC
The DNA here is from genome assembly GCF_053455715.1 of Rhinoraja longicauda. Taxonomy (NCBI): domain Eukaryota; kingdom Metazoa; phylum Chordata; class Chondrichthyes; order Rajiformes; family Arhynchobatidae; genus Rhinoraja; species Rhinoraja longicauda. Next base: position 7,416,133 of record NC_135975.1, read on the forward strand.
ACAATAAAGTGAGAGGGGAAAGTTTAATGGAAAATGAGGGGCGGATTTTCTTTTTACACCGAGAATGGTGGGGGCCTGGAATGCACTGCCGGGGGTGGTGATGGAGGCAGATACAATATTGACATTTAAGAGGCTGTCAGATAGGCACATGGAAGTCAGCAAATAGAGGGATATGGATCATATATAGCAGGTAAAATCGAGTTTAACTTGGAATCATGTTTGACACAAGCATTGTGGGCCGAAGGACCCGTTCTTTTGCTGTATTGTTCACTTTCCAAGATCCCACAGATGAATACAGGACAGCATATAGCCAGTTGTCTTGTTCCTGCATTTCACACTTGCAATCTTGTGAAATATAAAATGTCCATTAACTCGCAGAGGTGGGTAGATTTTGAAGTAGTTAATTACAGGTACAGTTTTTTGAGTCATCTCTGAAGGGTCTGTTGCGATGTAACCATACCTGCAGAAAGTGCACAATTAACTGCATCTTGGTTTATGGAACACGATGGCTGAACAGAAAAGGAAGCCTATCCTCTTATTCTCTGAACCCCTGTGTTTTGGCTGTCCGCAAGTGTCAGAGGAATATGTAGCACCGACATAGGCCATTTAGCCCAATGTTCATGCCCCCCATCTACGTCGGTCCAATTGCCCACATTTGGCCTATCTATATACTAAAACTCTCATTTGTTTGTTTGTTTGTTCCTGAACTACAGTCAAAACAGTACACGATAGCATGACCATTTTCGACCCATCTTACTCACCGTCATCCCTTTGGTGCTAATGGAAGAAGTTACATTGAAATCGGTGTTATATTTTTTAAGTTATTCACATTTTAAAGTTTAAATCTATCTCCTAGGGAAGGAGGAGGGAAGGAGGGAGGGGGGTGGAGGGAGGGAGGGAGGAGGAGGGAGGATAAGGGGTGTTGAGGGCGATGGAGTGGGGGGGAGGGGAAGGGGAGGGAGCTGGGGGGAGGGAGGAGAGGGAGGGGGAAGGGAGGAGGGGGAGGAAGGAGCTGGGGATGGGGAGAGGGAGGGAGGGGAGGGTGGGAGGGGAGGGGGAGGGGGGGAGGAGAGGGTGCTGCACCAATGCAGGAGAGGTTTGGGCCCAACGGGTCCATTTGGTCTCGTATCCCTCTAAATCTTTCCTATCCATGTACATGTCCAAATGGTTTTTAAATATTATAACAGCTGCCCCAACCACTTTCTCTGGCAGCTCATTTCATATACCTACCTTTATGTGAAAAAGTTGCCCCTCAGGATTGTGTTAAATCTTTCCCCTTTCACTTTAAACCTATGCCCTCTAGTTAGTGCTTCCTCTAGAAAACAGTGAGGAAAATAAAATTGTGTGCATTCACTCTCTATATGCCCCTCAAGATTTTATATACAGGTGCTCCCCAACTTACGATGGGGTTCCGTTCCGAGAACCCATCGGAAACTGAAAATATCGTAAGTCGAAATGCATTGAATACACGTGATCACGTGGCCGGAAGCGAGCTGTGGCTTGCTACGAGTCGCTGCCGTTTGCACCATCGCAAAGTTGAAATATCGTAAGTTGAAGCATCGTAAGTCGGGGAGCATCTGGACTGCTATAAGGTCACCCTTATGCTCCAACAAATAAAATCCTTCCTAGCCTGCCCAATCTCTCCCTATAACTCAGGGCCTCAAGTTCTGGCAACATTTTCGTGAATCTTCTTCGCATTCTTTCCTGTTTAATGGTGTCATTCCTGTTGTAGAGTAACCAACCTGTACACGACACTCTAAATATGACCTCACCAACATCTTGGAAAACTTCAACATAATGTCCCAACTCTTGTATTTAATTTATTCACAAAATGCTGGAGTAACTCAGCAGGTCAGGCAGCATCTCGGGAGAGAAGGAATGGGTGACGTTTCGGGTCGAGACCCTTCTTCAGACTGATGTCAGGGGGGCGGGACAAAGGAAGGATATAGGTGGAGACAGAGGGAGATCTGGGAAGGGGGAGGGGAAGGGAGGGACAGAGGGACTATCTAAAGTTGGAGAAGTCGACGTTCATACCACTGGGCTGCAAACTGCCCAGGCGAAATATGAGGTGCTGTTCCTCCAATTTCCGGTGGGCCTCACTATGGCACTGGAGGAGGCCCAAGACAGAAAGGTCAGACTGGGAATGGGAGGGGGAGTTGAAGTGCTCGGCCACCGGGAGATCAGTTTTGTTAATGTGGACCGAACGCAGGTGTTCAGAGAAGCGATCGCCGAGCCTGCGCTTGGTTTCGCCGATGTAAATGAGTTGACATCTAGAGATGTATTCAATTCCCTGTCTGATGAAAACCAGCATGCCAGACATCAGCTTCACCACCCTGGCACCCTGTTTGTTTATTACATTATCTGTTGACTGTTTGCAAACCTGTATTGATTGTTTCACTTTTTTGCAGTTTTATTGTGGCAGGTTTCCTACTTTGTCTAGTTTTAGAAACCCAGTGTGCCATGTATTTACTTAAAAACCTTCTTGGATATAACTTGACATAACTTGCCCAGACATACACTGACTTTCAGCTCAGCTTTGAGGAGAGGGTATTGTCTCAGTATCTCACATCCTAAATTAAACCACTGAAACATATTTATATCCTGTCCTTTGACAAAAAAACTGTCATCAACCTGAAATATTATCTCTGTTTCTCCACCCACTGGTACTGTTTGACCTGATGAATATTCTTATTTTCTATCTCCATTGTTATGTTCAGCACGGCATAAAGATAAAGTACACTCACACGTTCGTTGCCTGAATCGCGCCAGCCTTTATTTACCCAGCGTTCTCGGCTAATAAAGAACACCCACTCATTAACATGGCACATGAATATGCATGAATACATTACACTGCTCTCCCTTTTTTAAAGTATTAAATCCAAGTACTCAGTTACAATTTTGGTGTTGTGATACTTGATTTAAACCAATACTTTTAACCATATTTACAAAATTTCAAATGCTAAACATAACACATTTATTTTACATATTCACACATTTTCGTTTTACTTGTGGAGTGAGTTGTCGAACTTACAAATTTAACCTAATTACTGGTTTGCGGTTCCTGCCTGATCGTCTAACAGTAACAGGTGCAACAGGCGTAACAGATGTACGTGTAGACTAAACTGTTGGCTTGTTTGACTCTATTTTAGTACACTGACCTTGACTAGAGAAGTCTGTTTCTTTATCTGTACTAACTGAATTTTAGGTATCAACCACAATAGTCTTTTCTAACTCACTTTCAGATGAATACTCGGGGATTAGGAATTCATGCTCAGTTTTTGGTTCATCTTTGGCTGGAATCATTTGATCCACATGAACACTTTTGATCTTGTCTCCAACATCCACTAAGTATCTTTTTGTTCCACACACTTCCACTATTTTCCCAACATCCCATTTGTCTCGACTGGACTTGTTGGGGGGACTGAGAACACGAACTTGCTCATCTGGCTTGAAGTTCCTCTCCGTTTTGTGGAAGTCAAAGTGGCGTTTTTGACTTAACTGTTTTTGCTCAACTCTCGAGGCCAAATTGGGTTGAACTAGACTTAGGCGTATTCTTAGCCTTCTCTTCATCAACAGTTCTGCAGGTGAATAACCCGTAGTTGTGTGTGGTGTTGTTCTGTACTTCAGCAAGAAACTAGCCAAACGATGTTTCATGCTGAGCTTTGAACTACCCTGCAAAACCTGTTTCTTGAGAGCTTCTTTGACTACTCTAACAGACCTTTCCGCCGCCCCATTGGAGGCTGGATGGTATGGAGGAACAAGTGTGTGTTTTACCCCGTTACGCTGCATGAACTCTTTGAACTGTTCTGAACGAAACTGAGGTCCGTTATCAGAAACAAGTTCTTCTGGTAAACCATGACATGCAAAAATTGATCTCAACTCGTCTATGGTACGCTCAGCAGTAGTGCTTGATCCCATATGCTTAGCCTCAATCCATTTGGAATGACTATCTACTAGTACCAGAAAATTATCATTACCCTTTTCACAAAAGTCTACATGAACTCTCTGAAACGGTCTACTTGGCCATGACCAGGGTTGCAGTGGTGTTTTTGGTGGTTTACTCCAGCAATTTTGACACACACTACATTTGCTCACCAGTGACTCAATGTCACTGTCTATACCAGGCCAATATACAAAACTTCTGGCAATTGACTTCATGCTTACTATGCCAGGATGAAGTTCGTACATAATCTTGTTTCTTAAAGACTCTGGTACAACCACTCTGTAACCCCACTTTATGCATCCCTGCTCGCATGATAATTCATGGCGTCGATTATAGAAAGGCTTCAGTTCCGAGTTTGATCCACTCTCGACTTCAGTCCAACCATTCAATGTCTGTTCATAGACACTCTTCAGTATAGCTGACTTGGGACCCAGTATCGTGAGTAGTGGTTTGTGATCAGTCACAAGGGTGAATGGTCTGCCAAGAAGAAACTGGTAGAATTTCTTGATTCCGAACACAATGTTGAGTGCTTCCTTTTCCATCTGTGCATAGTTGCGCTCACTTGGTGATTGGGTGCGGGAGGCAAAAGCAATAGGCTTTTCCTGTCCGTTATCCATTACGTGGCAAATCACTGCACCTACACCATAACTTGAAGCATCACAAGCAAGTTTCATCTCGCGCGTCGTGTCGTAGTGAACAAGGAGTTTGTCACTTGTCAGGTTTTTCTTGCAGATGTCGTATGCATGTTGTTGTTCCTTTCCCCACATCCAATTCTCATCCTTTTGTAACAGATGATGTAGTGGCTTTAGCACGGTTGCTAAATCTGGAAGGAATCGTGCATAGAACTGCACCATCCCAAGGAATGATCGTAGCTCTGACACATTGTTGGGCTTTGGAGCATTCGCAATTGCTTCAACTTTCGCCTTCACAGGGCGCAGTCCATTGGAATCTACTTTGAGTCCAAGGTAGATCACCTCTGATTGCGCAAATGCACATTTGCTCTTTCGTAGTTTGACGTTGTGGCAGTTCAGTCGTGTGAGAACTTGCTCGAGTATTTCCAGATGTTCTTCCATGCCCACTGTGAATATCAGTAGATCATCCTGGTTGCACACACAGTGCGGAATGCCGTGCTGAACATAACAAAATTGTCCTTAGTTTTCAAATCTTTTTTTTTTTCTTCATCCCTTTCCTCTCTCTCTAGAATGTAAAATGAATCCTATGGCATCACACAAGAAATAGTACTGGCAAATATTACTTCCTTAAATGTGTTTATCGGCTTTTAATCTCAATTCAAGTCATTGATGAGGCAAAATGGAAATCACTTGGACCCAATTGGATAGGAAAGATATAGATATGGGCCAAACACAGGACGAGTGTAGATGAGGCATATTGGTCGGCATTGGCAAGTTGGGCTGAAGGGTCTGTTTCTGTGCTGTATGACTCAATGACTCTCTATAACACTGCACTATATTAATTACTGAAATAATTCACATGTGAAGTACTTTAACATGTTTTGCTGACTTGACAATTTCTATATCAATCAAATATTCTCCAACCCTTTTTCCCCTCTTCTCTTCCCTGTGCTCCACTTGGACGTACACCCATTTATTCCATTCCCCTTCCCACCCACCTATATACCTTCCTCTTCTCCCCACAACTCTCACCTCTTCTATCGTTATCTCACACCATTTGTCTTTTCAATTCTAGCCTTTGTCCAACTCTCTGCCTATCAAAAGCCCGCCTCACCTGTATCCACATATCACTCACATGGCTTTGGCTTGCCCCTCCTCTCTTTTTCTCCCACCACATCACCACCATCGGTCTGAAGAAAAACATCACCTACCCATATTCTCCAGAGATGCTGCCTGACCTACTGAGTTATTCCAGCACTTTGTGTCTTTTTTTTGTAAACCAGCATCTGCAGTTCCTTCTTTCTCCTTTCCCATTTTTTCCCCCTTATTGAAAGAGCTCACACATTCCCATATTATTTTCATCGTTGTTTGAGAGGTTATTGAACTGTATTTACACTTAACTGACTGATCTCTCCAACAGACACTTGGGCTTTAGCTTAAGAGGAGATCAAAGCCCGGAAGAATACTAAATATATGTACAAGCATAAGTAGTAACCCTCGAACAGCCAAAATAAATCCGGAATGCATATCAGGTACAAATTGGGAACACAGTAGAAAGTTGACAACTGGAATGGAAATAAAACAAAAAAGACTTTGAATGAACAAATAGTTAAGAAAAATAATTAGAGTTAAAGAAGCAGATAAAGTCAAATCCTGCAATTCAGACAAGTGTGAAAACTGTTAATCGGAAAAGCTTCTGCAGCTTAAAGTTATAACAGCTTAAAGAGTCTTTTGATATCAGTACTTGCATCCTTGATCAGAGATGTTTACAGGTTTGTGCACCTTGCAGTTAGCATCCATCCAGGGTAGCTTAAAATGAACAAATAAAAATCTGATACAAGACTTGAGAGAAAATGTACTCAGCAATTTGCAAGGTAATGTTCACCATTGAGAGTTTGTTACAACTTATGTCAGCGATGGAGATTGGCAGCTTTTTCCAACATTGAAAAATTGATGTACATTCAAATTAAAAGCATTGAAAAGAACTCATGATCATGACTTGAACAGAAAAAAAGCCACTGATGGAAGCATTTGATGTTCAATGTGTCATATGGAGTGAACAAAGAAAATTCCAATCAAATTTTGAAAAGGATTAAATATATTACTCTGATTAACTGCACAAATCTTTCATTTCCTCACAAATGGTTCTAATAATTCCACATGATAATACTAAATATACATAAAAGAGAGAAAGGTAAAGAATAAACGGAAGAAAAAGAAGAAAAGGGGATTTAAGACAACATGAAACAATTATTTCAAGCCAGTGATGTACATTTTAAATATAATCAGTGTCATAAATGTCCACAATCAATTTTCATACAGCAAAGATCCACAAACAGCTTTCCTGGTGTTAATTGCAGGGTAAATATTGTCTAGAGTGCCACAGTAAACAAGAATCAGATGAAATTCAGCACAACAGGTTATTTTCAATAATGTGAATTTTTATTTATTTGTTTAAACCTCCTTCTACGTTTCCTCATCTGACCTCAGATGCTTATCTAATCTGCCCTCAAGCACAATACAATACAATACAATATATCTTTATTGTCATTGTACAGGGGTACAACGAGATTGGGAATGCGCCTCCCATTCCATGCAATAAATTAATTAGCTAGTCAGTATTAATTTAAACAACACAATGAAACAAATTAGAACAGTTTTAAAACAGAATAAAATGCAAGTAGATCTGTGCCGGTTCACTGTGCGATGTGACTATCCGGCTCAGCAGGACCGGTTCATAGCAGCTATGGCCCTGGGGATGAAGCTGTTCCTGAGTCTGAAGGTGCGGGCGTAGAAGGCCTTGTATCGTCTGCCCGATGGTAGAAGTTCGAACAGACTGTTGCAGGGGTGTGAAGAGTCTTTGTGGATGCTGGTGGCTTTTCCGAGGCATCGTGTGTTGTAGATGCCCTCCAAGGCTGGTAGCTGTGTTCCGATAGTCCTCTGAGCTCTATGGACTACCCGCTGAAGAGCTTGCCTCTCTGCCTCCGTGCAGCTGAGGTACCACACAGGGATGCCTCTTAGGTAGAACAGTCGTTGCTGTGCCTTCTTGACCAGCGCAGTAGTGTTAGTGGACCATGTTAGGTCCTCCGAAATGTGAGTGCCCAGAAACCTGAAGCTGGACACCCTCTCTACACTGTCCCCGTTGATAAAGATCGGGGCGTATTCCCCGTTATGTGACCTACGGAAGTTGATGATCAGTTCCTTGGTCTTGGTGGTATTTAGGGACAGGTTGTTATCAGAGCACCAGTCCGCCAGGTTCTGCACCTCCGCTCTGTAGTTTGTTTCATCACCGTTGGTGATCAGCCCGATCACCGTTGTGTCATCTGCAAACTTGACAATGGTGTTGGTGTCGAATGCAGGAACACAGTCGTGTGTGAATAGGGATCAGAACACAGCCCTGTGGTGTGCCGGTACTCAGGGTGATAGTGGAGGACAGGTGCGGGCCCATTCTCACTGCCTGCGATCGCTCCAGCAGGAAGTCCAGGATCCAGTCGCATAACAACGAGCTGAGGCCTAGCTGGTGGAGTTTGGTGATGAGCTTGGTGGGGATAACCGTGTTGAAGGCAGAGCTATAGTCTACTATTCTACAATTCCATGGTAGCAAGTCCATCCCATTAGTTAAATAGGACTTGTCTCAAATTCCTCTTCGATTTCTTGGTGACAGTCTCACATTGATAGCCTCTGGAGCAAAAAACAAACCGTGCAAGAGCTCAGCGGGTTAAGCAGCATCGGTAGAAAAAGTGGGAAATGTTTCAGCTCGGGACCCTTCTTCAGTATGATTCCAATTGATGGGTTCTTGTGTTGCTTTCCCTAGCAAACATAGGACCATTTCTGCTCTATCTAAATAATTGTGAAGGCATTCTTTGATGCGAAGCCTTGCATTTCTGGAATTATTCATGGAAACCTTTCTCATGTATCTCTACTTTAGTAGCAAACACATAGTTGAACAAAGTTTTTCATAGACGACTAATTAAAAAATATATATAAGTAAACATTATGGTGTTTTAGTCCACAGTAAAACACTGCACATTTACTAAATCCGTTTCTCCCTGCTCCGCACCGCCCCCTCACCACTGATGAAAGACAACTGAATGGAAACATGAACTCTGCCTTTCCCATGCATGTTGCCTGACAAACTGAATAATACAACATTTTGTTTCAATTTGCTCTTTAAAAAACAAAACAAAGTTGATTTGGGTACTCCCACATCTTTGTGTTTCTAATTCATTTGAATTCTTATCAAATAATTGTGGCCAAAAGCTTTCATTCAAAATATATTACCGTACATTGATGATAACATTTATTTGACAAACCTTGGTCATTTCAAAGAATTACTTACATTTTCGTGTGATTTTAAAAAAAAATCTGCATTAATGAGTATCTGCTTCAATTGACCACAAATCCACCTCCTGCACCCACCAGGCCTCCAGTAAAATTTGTTGTCATCTGCAAATTTAGAAGTTGTGTTACAAAGTCTAATTCATGATTACAAATTATGCAGAACAGTGACCTCAACATTTTGCATAATTTGCAAACTCCACTCTTACTATTTAACATAATTATCTCCTTTCTTTCTGGAGCCAACAAGTGATCCAACAAGTCAATAATTTATGGAAAGAACTGCAGTTGCTGGTTGATAGCCAAGATAGACACAAAATGCTGGAGTAACTCAGCAGGTCAGGCAGCATCTCAGGAGAAAAGGAATAGGTTACGTTTTGGGTCGGAACCCTTCAAACTCCTTTATTTATGACTTTGTTTTAGTTTATTTCAGAGATACAACGTGGAAACAAGCCCTTCAGCCTGCCGAGTCCACGCCAACCAGTGATCACCCTGGTGGTATGGAGACTAAATTGTCCCTAATGTATAGGTCTATCCCACACATTAGGGACAATTTACAGGAGCCAATTAACCTATAAATCTGCATTCTCTGGAATGTGGGAGGAAACTGGAGCACTCGCAGAAAACCCTCGCAGTCCACAGAGAGAGCGTACAAACGCCAGGATTGAACCTGGATCCTTGGCGCTGTGAGGCAGCAACTCTGTTGCTGTACCACTGTGGTGCCCTCTGATATCCCACTATATCAAAGGTTGTTTAGGAGATCTACCTTATGCGACTTAGCTGCTCTCTCATATCTTCAGAGACTTCAATAGACAATAGACAATAGACAATAGACAATAGGTGCAGGAGTAGGCCATTCAGCCCTTCGAGCCAGCACCGCCATTCAATGCGATCATGGCTGATCACTATCAATCAGTACCCCGTTCCTGCCTTCTCCCCATACCCCCTCACTCCGCTATCCTTAAGAGCTCTATCCAGCTCTCTCTTGAAAGCATCCAACGAACTGGCCTCCACTGCCTTCTGAGGCAGAGAATTCCACACCTTCACCACCCTCTGACTGAAAAAGTTCTTCCTCATCTCCGTTCTAAATGGCCTACCCCTTATTCTCAAACTGTGGCCCCTTGTTCTGGACTCCCCCAACATTGGGAACATGTTATCTGCCTCTAATGTGTCCAATCCCCTAATTATCTTATATGTTTCAATAAGATCCCCCCTCATCCTTCTAAATTCCAGTGTATACAAGCCCAATCGCTCCAGCCTTTCAACATACGACAGTCCCGCCATTCCGGGAATTAATCTAGTGAACCTACGCTGCACGCCCTCCATAGCAAGAATATCCTTCCTCAAATTTGGAGACCAAAACTGCACACAGTACTCCAGGTGCGGTCTCACCAGGGCCCGGTACAACTGTAGAAGGACCTCTTTGCTCCTATACTCAACTCCTCTTGTTACGAAGGCCAACATTCCATTGGCTTTCTTCACTGCCTGCTGAACCTGCATGCTTCCTTTCATTGACTGATGCACTAGGACACCCAGATCTCGTTGAACTCCCCCTCCTCCTAACTTGACACCATTCAGATAATAATCTGCCTTTCTATTCTTACTTCCAAAGTGAATAACCTCACACTTATCTACATTAAACTGCATCTGCCATGTATCCGCCCACTCACACAACCTGTCCAGGTCACCCTGCAGCCTTATTGCATCTTCCTCACAATTCACACTACCCCCCAACTTAGTATCATCTGCAAATTTGCTAATGGTACTTTTAATCCCTCCGTCTAAGTCATTAATGTATATCGTAAATAGCTGGGGTCCCAGCACCGAACCTTGCGGTACCCCACTGGTCACTACCTGCCATTCCGAAAGGGACCCATTTATCCCCACTCTTTGCTTTCTGTCTGTTAACCAATTTTCTATCCATGTCAGTACCCTACCCCCAATACCATGTGCCCTAATTTTGCCCACTAATCTCCTATGTGGGACCTTGTCGAAGGCTTTCTGAAAGTCGAGGTACACCACATCCACTGACTCTCCCTTGTCAATTTTCCTAGTTACATCCTCAAAAAATTCCAGTAGATTTGTCAAGCATGATTTCCCCTTCGTAAATCCATGCTGACTCGGAACGATCCCGTTACTGCTATCCAAATGCTCAGCAATTTCGTCTTTTATAATTGACTCCAGCATTTTCCCCACCACTGATGTCAGACTAACTGGTCTATAAAGTTGATCAACTGAGATTTTTCCATTGGAATGAATTTCTACAGCTAACTTTCATGTAATTTATTTCATAATCTTGATTGGAGGAATATGAATCATTTGCAGGCAGAGGAGGCTCGTTTAACTTGCCATCATGTTTGGTGCAGATATTATGAGCCAATGGAGCTGTTCTGTATTCTAATCTTTTACAAACTTATGCTGCTTATCTTTCGAATAATGCTATAGGATTTTTTATATTCAGTTTAGAGAACAGATTTCTAGGCGAGAGGCTAAGATGGCACTTGCCACAATACACTGCACCCTTGTATTACACTGAACCATCAGCTGAGTTTATTTCCTGAAGTCCTTAACTTTGCTTTTTGACAGGTATTGGTCCTGATATTCACTGAGCCAAGAGTAATGTATGGCACAGTACACATTGTATTTTTTTTGTTCGAGAGCAACGCAAGACAACAGCACAAGGAACAATTAATTGCACCACCAGACAAAAAAATTGGATGACAGTTTCCCCTATCCTCGTAAAACCCGTTGGCAAGAACCGTTTCACTGCACAATTTCCACTTTCAAATAAGCAGGAGCATCAAACCAGATTCTGCTGGCTTTCAGCAGAAAATGCTTTGCTTAATTCCAATGTACTGTACTAAAAATCAGCATTTTGCACAGAATCCCTAATATCACAACACTCATGGTAAACTAAATGATTCTTTATCGTCTGCTGAAATGCTGTAATACTTTCAACTACACCACTGAGAGAAGATAAATACTTAATAGTTGCTTGATGGATTTCGTACTCCCATGTTCCAAATCCCTTTCTTTTCGCACCATTTAATCTCTGATTTCTACTCTATTCCTACTAATATTTCTAGTCCCCATTTGCATGCCACAACATATTGAATGCAATTCAAGAAATGGTTAGAAATTTGCAACAAATTAACTGCACCTATTTCAGAAATGAACCTTATTCAAGACAAAGCACTTAACACACTTTCTGAATGGACATACTATCCCCTGGCGAGCAAACTGGAAGCATGCCACCTCACATTTAAATACACCTATCTTTGTTTTATAAGCAACAGTGAAAAACACAATGTATCATAGAACTGACCGAAAGGGCTAACACCTGTTTTCTCAGGGCTTTCTGGTTGTTCTTGGTTGCTTAAGAGTTTATTAGATTGGAGGGTAGGAAAATAACATCAATAAAAATCCATGAGAATAGCTTCTTCTAATAATTCTGCGCTTCATTTCACTTGCCCTTCTTATACTAAACAATAAATTTCATTTATCACAGAGGCAAAAGAGAAGGCCAAATGACAACATTCTGTGCTGTGACCATTCTGAGATTAACTCAGAATTAACTGTGATGTGAATGGCAGAAAAAAAAGGAACAAGTGCAAATGAAATTGTGTGTCTGCACTGAGAATATAGTCCGCCTGGAAACTAAAGTTACTCCACGATGCACAAGTTTAAAATCTACCACTTTAAAAAGTTTTAAAACTTGTCATTTACTGCAAATCATCATTAAATTATCTGTTTTAAATGTGGTTCAACATAATTTCCAGAACTACATCACACATTTAACTGAAGATTTCAAAACCTGCACTCCATTTGACCTTTTATCAAGAAGTGACAACAAAGATCTGGAAAGCATGGAAAAATACCGAGGCACTCTGAAACATTTGAAACACCTGCCTGCCTTAAGGAAACGTCTCTTGCCAAAAAACCCCACTTAGCTTGCAATCAACAGTCATCCAAATACTACATGAGATGGCAGACATCTAAGAGAGATACACGACTGCAGTGAATTAAACCTGCTGCTATTATTTAAAAAGGAGAATCTGAAATATTCTGTGTGCGGTGGTAGTGAAAATGGCCTTTGATCTTCATTGTAACAGAAAACCAATTTGACGTGTTCAAATGAAAATCATTTATAATGGATGGAAGTGGCAGCTGTGTTTCACCTTTCCTGCTTTGAATTACACCAGCCAAGACATGGAGCTAACTAAGAATAAAGCAAGTCTGATAATGAAAAATACAAAAACTTTTGCCTTGTCCAACAAGCTCTTCAGAGTCATCCTTTCTGTTATCTCTGGTGGATGAAACTAGATAATTTGTGGCATGAAAAACCCTTCTGGGTATTGAATACCTTGTTGCATTCTCCAAAATGTCTGGCAGAAAGTTACAGGTAATGCAGGTTTGTTCAATTTGAAAATTACCAGGAAAAGTTTTTGCCTGGAACATTTTACTTCCAGGAACTCAAAAAAAAACCTTTAAATGGTACATGTTGTCATTACCCGTGCAAACATTATGCTCTGAGCCATATTGTTTACTTGAGTTAGATTCAAAGGATAGCTACTGGAAAACATTATGCCAAGTCTTCTCTCGGCTTCCATTTGAAAGCATGATTTAGTTTGTGATTGATAATATGACAAAATGGTTAGTTTAAACATTATTGTGCGGTCAGAATTTACCTTTGGATATTGAAATTTACTCTGCTTGGAACACAATTTATACATTCTTACTAGTAGTCAAGTTGCAGTCGAGAAATATTCCATAAAAAAAACTGGACAATTGCAGTCGTCTTCAAAATCAGTTAATAAAAAATAAAAATAAATGTACAAGGGTGCTTGCCTCGACATAGTCTGAACTGGTTGATTACAAGATAATTTCATAATTATAATCTCTGTTAAATGAGTAGTCTTCATTCTTTCTTTCTTCAGTCACAGCATGCCAGATATATATTGTCAAGCCACAACTGTGTAGCTTAAAATTGAACATCATAGTTGGTTAAAGGTAAGCCAGGAATAGAGAAAACACTTTACTGTACCCAAGAGAAAGACCATAAAATCATAAATACTAAACTTTGGGCCAGCCAATTAAGAGAACATATAGTTGAATCATGCAAGCCAGTCGAAGTCTAGATTCCAGCTAGGAACAGAAGAAAAGCACAATAATTGGCTTCAACTTAATAACGTCCACAAGTCCGCACCTGCTGTCCAGGTAACCCTTGTTAGAATTTTGTTTGTGTACGCGTTGGATCTGGCCTGGCTGTGATGACCTCTTTGGTCAGACAACTTGTCAAATTTGACAAAACCTTGTGTGGTGAGAAATTGCCACTCAGGTGAGACATCAAGAATGTGTGCAAAAAGATGAACGGAGGAAAGGGCTTTGAAATAATGAAGGCAGACGACAACTTATGAATTCCTCTAAATTAGGTTTTAAGTCACGTCAATTCTTCAATCATGTTATCAAATTATTTTTAAAAATGACTTGCAAAAGTAGCATTAGTGTAAATCGTAATTTCATTATTTCACTTACGATGATCTCCTGCAATCCCTCACACTGGACAGTTGTTTCTCCCCACTCTTCATTAGAGAAGAACAGGAATGAACTGTCTAACCTGATACTCACAAGTGCATTCGTCAACTGAATGTGGTAGCTCACAAATGTGAAAAGGTCAGACGAGGCTGTGGACTGACCATCAATCAGTCCCTCAATTTTTTTTAAGCAAGCTAGCAGTCCGCTGTGCCAATTAGAGCATCTAGAAATTGAAACTTTGCCACTAGATTTTGTATCAGGCAATTACAGAACCATCTAGCCCTTTCCTCTGATGCAATTTAGACCTTTAGATTGCAGTGTAGATTGAAAACAGTAGACACATATCGCAGTCCCACAGAAAATGAATGATAACTGACAGGAGACAACCCCATATATTTTTGCCCTCTCCTCAAATAAAGAGAAGAATCAACTGTAGCGAGCTTATGCAGTTAAAGCTGAAAGAATGGGATAAATTGAAATGCTTTTGCCAAATGGTGATATTATTTTCAGCATCTTACCTAATTAAATAATGTTCATAGAAACATAGAAAATAGGTGCAGGAGTAGGCCATTCGGTCCTTCGAGCCAGCACCGCCATTCAATATGATCATGGCTGATCATCCAAAATCAGTACCCTGTTTTGGGTTTTTCCCCCATAGTCCTAAGATCATTTAATTGCATTAATATGCAATGATCCAAAGATTCATGCAGAGAGTCCATTAACCTTGAGGCATGGCACAGTAAATGCAAGATTTTAAAAATTGTGCTTTAATTCATGGTGTGTTTATGCTGCGTGTTGGTAAAATCCTGCACATTCCCTCACTTGCTTACACACATTAAAACTTTGCACTTTGTGGTGTTTTGCTTTAATTGTTATAAAATAACAAATCCACATAACAATTACAACAGTTGTAAACATAAGAAATGTCTGGACTTTGAAGCATCTTCTTCTTATTTCAATTCTTCACCTAAGATCCCTTCCTTTACTGACGTTTCGCATAAAATCTTCACCAATGTATTTTCCAAAAAAGAGCATAAGTTTTGTAATCAAGAAACTTGGGTAACTTTATTAAGAAAAACTGAGGCAAAATGAAACAGTCTCCTGCAATCCCAATGATGCAAAGCATCAACCAAACCCGAGTCTTTCTTTTTCACAAAGGTAAAATGTAACCATCAACAGGCAATGTCTCTGCCCACACTTCAATGTTAGAGGTAGGGCTCGCATGCTGCTTGGACCAAACATTGTGCTAGATTGATTGAGTTTCTAAACCTCAGCAATATTCACATTAACACTGCCCACATCTACTACAGTCTGTTTCGGCCATTACCAATCCAAAAGAATTTCTCAGACTCACAGGGTACCTTCACTGCCCCATTCAGCATTTTCTCATCAAAGCCCTGTGCAACTGGAGCAAAGGTTCCTTTCTTAAATACTCCCATTAAAATGAAGGCCAACAGCGCTTCCTATTTTTTCAGTGTGCATGGCAATCAAATCTCTGCACACCAGCTACAAGGATACCAAACTTGTCACCAATGCACAGTTGTTCTTAATTTGGCAAATATTTTATTTTTCTGTAGGTACAACATGAGTAACTTATAAAATGAGCAGAAACATAAAACATAGAAAATAGGTGCATGAGGAGACCATTTGGCCCTTCGAGCCAGCACCGCCATTCATGGTGATCATTGTTGATCATCCACAATCAGTAACCCGTGCCATAAGAATAAGAAAATAACTGCAGATGCTGGTACAAATCGATTTATTCACAAAATGCTGGAGTAACTCAGCAGGTCAGGCAGCATCTCGGGAGAGAAGGAATGGGTGACGTTTCGGGTCGAGACCCTTCTTCAGACTGATGTCGGGGGTGGGACAAAGGAAGGATATAGGTGGAGACAGGAAGATAGAGGGAGATCTGGGAAGGAGGAGGGGAAGGGAGGGACAGAGGAGCTATCTGAAGTTGGAGAAGTCGACGTTCATACCACCGGGTTGCAAACTGCCCAGGCGAAATATGAGGTGCTGCTCCTCCAATTTCCGGCGGGCCTCACTATGGCACTGGAGGAGGCCCATGACAGAGAGGTCAGACTGGGAATGGGAGGGGGAGTTAAAGTGCTGGGCCACCGGGAGATCAGTTTTGTTAATGCGGACCGAGCGCAGGTGTTCAGCGAAGCGATCGCCGAGCCTGCGCTTGGTTTCGCCGATATAAATAAGTTGACATCTAGAGCAGCGGATGCAATAGATGAGGTTGGAGGAGGTGCAGGTGAACCTCTGTCTCACCTGGAAAGACTGTTTGGGTCCTTTGATGGAGTTGAGGGGGGAGGTAAAGGGACAGGTGTTGCATCTCGTGCGGTTGCAAGGGAAAGTGCCCGGGGTTGGGGTGATTTGGGTAGGAAGGGACGAGTGGGCCAGGGAGTTACGGAGGGAACGGTCTCTGCGGAATGCAGAGAGGGGAAGATATGGCCAGTGGTGGGGTCCCGTTGTAGGTGACGGAAATGTTGGTGGATGATATGTTGGATCCGCTGGCTGGTGGGGTGGAAGGTGAGAACGAGGGGGATCCTGTCCTTGTTGCAAGTGGGGGGAGGGGGAGCAAGAGCGGAGCTGCGGGATGTAGAAGAGACCCTATGTTTTATGAAAAGGATATAATAGAGAAATGGAGGATATTTAAAGGTGAAATTTTGAGAGTATAGAGTCTTTATGTCCCTGTTCGGTGGAAAGGAAAGAATAATAATTTGAAAGAGCCATGGTTTTCCAGGGAAATTGGACACTTGGTTCGGAAAAAGAGGGAGATATACAATAAATATAAGCGGCAGGGAGTAAATGAGGTTCTTGAGGAATATAAAGAATGTAAAAGGAATCTTAAGAAGGAAATTAGAAAAGCGAAAAAAAGATATAAGGCTGCTTTGGCAAGTAATGTAAAAGTAAACCCCAAGGGGTTCTACAGATATGTCAATAGCAAAAGGATAGCGAGGGATAAAATTGGTCCATTAGAGAGTCAGAGTGGACAGCTATGTGCTGAGCCGGAAGAAATGGGGGAGATATTAAACAATTTCTTTTCTTCGGTATTCACCGAGGAGAAGGATATTGAATTATGTGAGGTAAGCGAAACAAGTAGAGTAGTGATGGAAATTATGAGGATTAAAGAAGAGGAGGTACGGACACTTTTGAAAAATATAAAAGTGGATAAGTCTCCAGGTCCTGATAGGATATTCCCTAGGACATTGAGGGAAGTTAGTGCAGAAATAGCAGGGGCTACGACGGAAATATTTCAAACGTCATTAGAAACGGGGATGGTGCCGGAAGATTGGCGCATTGCGCATGTTGTGCCTTTGTTTAAAAAAGGTTCTAAAAGTAAACCTAGCAATTATAGACCTGTTAGTTTGACGTCTGTGGTGGGAAAATTAATGGAAAAGATACTTAGGGACAATATATATAATTATTTGGATAAACAAGGCCTGATTAGAAACAGTCAACATGGATTTGTGCCTGGGAGGTCATGTTTGACTAATCTTCTTGAATTTTTTGAAGAGGTTACCAGGGAAATTGATAAGGGCAAGGCTGTGGATGTTGTCTATATGGACTTCAGTAAGGCATTTGACAAGGTTCCACATGGAAGGTTGATTAAGAAGGTTAAATCGTTGGGTATTAATAGTGAGGTTGCAAGATGGATTCAACAATGGCTGAATGGGAGATACCAGAGGGTAATGGTTGACAATTGTATGTCAGGTTGGAGGCCAGTGTCTAGTGGAGTACCCCAAGGATCTGTGTTGGGTCCACTGTTGTTTGTCATTTACATTAATGATCTGGATGATGGTGTGGCAAATTGGATTAGTAAATATGCAGATGATACTAAGATAGGTGGTGTAGTTAATAATGAAGTAGAGTTTCAAAGTCTACAGAGAGACTTGGGCCTTTTGGAAGGGTGGGCTGAAAGATGGCAGATGGAGTTTAATGCTGATAAGTGTGAGGTGCTGCATTTTGGTAAGACAAATCAAAATAGGACGTACAGGGTAAATGGTAGGGAATTGAGGAATGCAGTGGAACAGAGGGATCTGGGAATAACTGTGCATTGTTCCCTGAAGGTGGAATCTCATGTGGATAGGGTGGTGAAGAAGGCGTTTGGTATGCTTGCCTTTATAAATCAGAGTATCGAGTATAGAAGTTGGGATGTAATGTTAAAATTTTACAGGGCATTGGTGAGGCCGAATCTGGAGTATGGTGTGCAGTTCTGGTCGCCAAATTATAGGAAGGATGTCGACAAAATGGAGCGGGTACAGAGGAGATTTACTAGAATGTTGCCTGGGTTTCAGCACTTAAGCTACAGAGAGAGGTTGAGCAGGTTGGGTCTTTATTCTTTGGAGCGTAGAAGGTTGAGGGGGGACTTGATAGAGGTTTTTTAAATTTTGAGAGGGACGGACAGAGTTGACGTGGGTAGGCTTTTCCCTTTGAGAGTGGGGAAGATTCCAACAAGGGGACATAGCTTCAGAATTGAGGGACAAAAGTTTAGGGGTAACATGAGGGGTAACTTCTTTACTCAGAGGGTGGTGGCTGTATGGAATGGGCTTCCGGTGGAAGTGGTGGAGGCTGGCTCGATTTTATTATTTAAGAGTAAATTGGATAGGTATATGGATAAGAGGGGATTAGAGGGTTATGGTCTGAGTGTAGGTAGATGAGACTAGGTCAGGGAGCGTGGTCGGCGTGGACTGGTAGGGCCGAACGGGCCTGTTTCTGTGCTGTAGTTGTTATATGGTTATATGGTTATAGTGAGAGCCTCATCTATAATGGAGGAGGGGAAGCCCTGTTTTCTGAAGAATGAGGACATCTCGGAAGCCCTAGTCTGAAACACCTCATCCCGGGCGCAGATGCGGCGTAGACGGAGGAATTGGGAGTAGGGGATAGACTTTTTGCAGGGGACCGGGTGGGAAGAAGTGTAGTCCAGATAGCTGTGCGAGTCGGTGGGCTTGTAGTAAATGTCCCTCACTAGTCTGTCTCCTGTGATGGAGATGGTGAGGTCCAGAAACGGGAGGGAGATGTCAGAGATAGTCCAGGTATATTTAAGGGCAGGATGGAAATTGGAGGTGAAGTGTATGAAGTCAGTGAGTTCTGCATGGGTGCAAGAGATAGCACCAATGCAGTCGTCGATGTAGCGGAGGTAGAGTTCGGGGATGGGGCCAGTGTACGTCTGGAACAGGGATTGTTCGACGTACCCGACAAAGAGGCAGGCGTAGCTAGGGCCCATGCGAGTGCCCATAGCTACGCCTCTGGTTTGGAGGAAGTGGGAGGAGTCAAAGGAGAAGTTGTTGAGGGTAAGAACCAGCTCTGCTAGGCGGAGGAGAGTGTTGGTCGATGGGGATTGGCTGGTTCTACGGTCGAGGAAGAAACGGAGGGCTTCGAGACCATCCTTGTGGGGGATGGAATTGTAGAGTGACTGGACATCCATGGTGAAAATGAGGGAGTGGGGGCCTGGGAACCGGAAGTTATCCAGGAGATGGAGAGCGTGTGAGGTGTCTTGGACGTAGGTGGGGAGGGATTTAACCAGGGGGGATAGGATGGAGTCGAGTAACCCGTGCCTGCCTTCTCCCCATATCCCTTGATTACGCTAGCCCCAAGAGGTCTATCTAACTCTCTTTTAAATTCATCCAGTGAATTGGCCTCGACTGCCTTCTGTAGCAGCAAATTCCACAAATTCACAATTCTCTGGGTATTTACATGCTCTAACTTACATTTGACCACTTTAAACTCCATCTTGCCACTCATTTAACTGATTCAAAGGCCTTTGAAAGTTCTGAGTCCTCACAGCTTATTTGTCCTCAGCTTTTTATGATCCACATACTTGGAAGCATTACAAGTGATCACTTCATCCATTTCCTGAAAGGTCGAGGTTGTTAACAGCCGGGGCTCAAGCAGTGAATCATGTAGCATCCACTTGTTACACCCTGTCAGTCTGAAAATGACCAAATCATCAGTGTCCTCTGTTCATGAACCAAACCTCTAGCTATTATGAAAAATATAATCTTTCAGGACATGAACCCAAATCTTGACAAAACGCCTTTTACACAGCACTTTAAAAATTTCAAATACGCTATCCATTACCTACAACTCAAGACACTAATAAATTTACCAAACACTATATTCCTTTCCATAGAATCATGCTGACTTTGTCTAATCACGTAATGTTTTCCAAGTGCTGATGACAAATTTTCTTACAAACAGACTTCAGATTTCCCTGACAAGTGATGTTCGGATAACTAGTCTGCCCTCTCCTTTCTTGAATAGTAATATCACATTTGGTTATCTCATAGCCTGGTGAAAGTCATTTAGTGTCTTAAGAATTTAGTAAATCAAAACTAATGCACAGACATCAATGATTTCAGTTCTCAGGCCCTGGACTCAAGTTTTCTAATCATTTATTGCAGACATCTTATGCAAGATCACACACAACTTTATTCCCTTCCATCACAGTGAGGAATGTGGGGAATCCGCTGTGGTGGATGTTTTTGTTAACTTCTATGTGTGTGTCTTGTTGCTTTTATTTTAGAATGGCTGTATGGTAATTCGAGTTTCACTGTACCTTAATTGGTACATGTGACAATAAACAGACCTTTGAACCTTTGAACTGTTATATAATATAAGGAATACAAACTTAAAACGCAATGGAGTGGTCTTTGATTTTCTTTTACCAATTGATGATCAGAGAAAATAGCTACAGCAATCATATGACTGTTATTGATGCACTCGCTATTTTACTTTTGAAACAAGTTGATTTTATTTGAAAAACACTATCTATTAACATTATATTTGGATAAGTGCCTATGAATTCCTGCAAAACATGAAGTCCTGGAGTGCCCTTGAATAAAACACAGTTGGAACAACCAGATCCAGGCTGTGAGCAATGTATTTCTTTTTCAGGGACTCTCTGCTGCTGACCTTTAGCTAATAAAAGATATTGCAGTCTGGCTCCTGATGGGTTCCATTTTATGGTCATCCAGTCAACAGACTGTACTTACTACATGATACGAGACATTGCTGTGCTTCATGGAGTCACTTTTGTTGATCTCCCATGCTGCTGCCAATGCCAATTTATAAGGCATGACATCTTTTATTTCTCTCTTTCACATTTGTTGTTCTCATGCTCTACTTCTATCTTTCTTTTACTTACAAAGCTGTGTAGGATAGTGCTATTGTATGGGGTGATTGATGGCCGACCCAGACTCGTGGGCCGAAGGGTCTATTTCCACTCCTTAAGTCTAAAGTAAAACTAAAGTAAAACAATGTTAAATTGGCATTTAAACAGTCATGTGAACTGAAAGGGAATTGGACCATGTGCAGGTAGATGGGATGAATTAGACTGGTATCATGGTTGATGTTAATCACTCCTCTCTATACAGATCTTTCTTTCCCCTCATTACCAACATTTCAGTCTTTATTTCAGAACTTCCAGCAACTGCAGTATTTCCTTTTTTTCACTGCAGTTTTAAATCTGTTGGTGCGCAGCATTTCTCACTCCTATCCAAAACAAAAATCAAACTTCATCCATCAATTGGGGAAAAAGAGATAACAGGTGAGTGTCAGTTTCCTGACTGAGATAACAAAGTATCCAGAGCTCCAGATATTAAATGCAAATAGCATAATACTTCCCTTTACTGCTCTTGATTCAACCGCCTAAATGTGATTGTAACCAAGAATAAATAATTTCATTAAAAACTGCTCAAGGAACAGAATAAGTCAATTTTCACCTTCACACGAACGGCGTGTTATTCTTAAGAGAGGAAAAGTGCACTAATGAAAATAAAAATGCAAGTAATTCCAATGCTGTACATTTGTGATAGCAACGCATCTCTTATCTCAGATGTTGGTGACCTGTTGTCCATCTTAGATACATATTTTATCCTTAATTATTTACTGTATGTCGTGTTGTTACTTGCGAGCAAAGCACCATGGCAAATTTCTTGTATGTATACATACCTGTCTAATAAAATTTATTCAATTCAATTCAATCTTCAGTGCAGAGCTCCAGCTACCAGCTATTTTAAATTTCAGTTAAAAAAAACAAATGCAAGAAAACATCATTCTCTCGCAAACACTCATGAAATGAACTCATGACTATCTGTCAGTGCATCCTATTTAGATCCCAATGTTTTCTTGCTGCCATTCCATAAAAATAAAACAAAAATGTTGCAATTTAAACACACTGGTGACTGATCAGCACACTGAAACAGTATATGTGACCAAACTATAAGTGGTCACTTCATCAACCCCAGATTGGTATTCTATATTTGGCTCAAAAGGAAGAACTAGATTCATTTCACCATGAATGCCAGACCATGAGTCCGCAGATGAGTATGTTAAATGAAAATCAGAAAGTACCCCCAAAAAAAAAGAATCTTCATTATATCTGGCAAGGACACAGATAAGGATGTAAAGATAGAAATTGGAAGGTACAAAAGCCAGCACAATTTTGGTGGAGGAACATGTACAAAGATGTTGTTTTGGGAAGGGTCAGACGGGCTTGCATAGAAGGGATGGCCAAGGAGGAGGAGGATAAAGGATTGAGGGAATAGGGTGATAGTGGGGAGAATGAGAAGGGGAGGAATAAAAACTACAGACGTCCTTATTTAACTGAATTTTGACAGATTGCATTACTGATAATTTATTGTATTATTGTTTATTGTATATTTATTTGTTGTTATTGCTTTAATGGGCCTGTAAAGCTGCAACAAGTAATGATTTAATTGTTTAAATCCCATGCACATGACAATTAGACACTGTTGACTCCTGACTCTCTTGGTTTCGGTTGTGATCTTATTTTGTTGTGGCTGAACTATAGTAGTCTGATAATGAACGGTAGTCATACAGGCAGGATGAAATACAATGCAGAACATGTAATCCCAAATACCGGGGTAAAAAAAATGCACAATGACATTTAAGTTCAATGCAATCAAATCTTGGTTCGCTATAAAAGCGCATTTTGATAGTTGTGTCAATAGATTTATTAATTTCAAAATCGTGTTCTTTTTTGCTGCAGCAGCTGAAGGGATGGTGAAAAGTGTGGCACACCTTGCTAACAATAGTCAACATTAGGTATTTGCAGAACAGGTCCTCGGCCGCTGCTTCATTTTGCTTCAATTGGAATATTGTTAAAGATAAAATTGGAAGGTATGTAAATATTTACAATAGGAAAACACTGCCACTTATGAATATAAAGCCAAGCTACACTGTGCAGATAAATCAATACGGGAGAATTGGAAAACTGCACAAGAAATGAGGAAATGTAACATTGTCACAAGGATGGAGTTTCTATAGCAACTGCAACGACTTCACTTCATAAACATTACCCGATTCATTGATTCAACAGAATAATCAGTCTAGTGTGCAAATCTTTTTAATTCAAATCTATAATAAATTATAGGCTGATTTTAGAGAACCATAAAGTAGCCTTTGACATTTAATTCTAAACTTAAATAATAATATTTGGTGGTGTTAGCCTGATTATAACTGAAGCAGGAATTTGCTCAAATTATTGCAGCTGCTACAAAATTTCTCATGCTAGACTATTTTATACTGAAAATGATACCACAGAATAATAGGATAGAGGTGCAAATGCTCAACAAAATTGCAAAAATGACAGAACTTTATTTATTGATGAAGGGAGACATGAACTATCCCAATGGAGACGAGCAAAATAACAATGTAAAAGCAAACAGGCAGCACAGTGGTAGAGTTGCTGCCTAACAACGTCAGAGACCCGGGTTCGATCCTGACTACAGGTGCTGTCTGAATGGAGATTGTACGTTCTCCCCTTGAGCTGCATGGGTTTTCCCCGGGTGCTCCGGTTTCCTCCCTGACTCCAAATATGTACAGGTTTGCACGTTAATTGGCTTGGTAAAATTATAAAATTGTCCCTAATGTGTGTGGAATAATGTTAATGTGCGGGGATCGCTGGTGAGAGCGGACTCAATGGGCCGAAGGGCCTGTTTCCGCACTGTGTCTCTAACCGAAACTGAAAGCGGATGGGAATTTACGCACAAAATGAAATCTATTTAATTATATATTTTTTGGCAGCAGACATTTTGTGCAGGCAGAAGAGATTAGTTTATCTTGACGTCATGTTTAATATGGACAGTGGCAGCTGAAGGGCCTGTTCCTGTGCTGTACATGCTGTGTCCAGAAGGAGGAGATAATGACCCGCTATGTAAATTTAATGTGGACAATCCAACAAAGATGAGGTCCAATTGACAGGTGAAAAGACTGCAGGTACGTACTGGACTGGATGAATGGGAGCTAGAGAAGGCAGTGGGAGAACCCATCTCTACTCTTCTTTAGCCGAGCTTAGTTCCCTCTTTGAGCGAATAATTCACAAAATTTACATTTTACATTTCTCAATCTAAATTATCTTTCTGCTCTTTTTTTTCCCAACATGAGAGTGAAATATCCAGTTTTATTTCTGTTCAGAGTTGATTTCACAATTTAATGCAGTCCTCCTGTGAACTAAGATGAAGTTCCTTTCTAATGTCCACTCCCTTACTAAACATTACATTCAACTATTAAAGAAATACTTAATTGGCCCACAGTGGATAGTTAAATCATAAAAATAATGACTTAGATTGGGGTTTGAATGGTGACTTTGCAACAACTATCGATTTCTCCAAGTCTGACCCAATTGGATTCCAGAAGACACGGAATCAACTGAATTTCCTGATGCTGATTCCAAAACCTGTAGTGCTCTATTAAGTTTCAGAAATTTAGCTTTTGGTAACGTTTGCTGGCGATCAATGAAATCACATTCAATGAAAACAGTTCTTGTTACATTAAATTAACATTCACCAATAATACAAACGTGATAATGATGTTGAACTGCTGTTGAATCAATTTTCTAGTGTAGAAGTATTTTTGTTAATACTAAAAGCCTGTGAGGACCAAGTGTTGGAACTTTGCCATCATCAACTCCGCTAAACCAATTTCTCTTCTGAAATCAATTAACGTTGATTGTAAGCACTAAATGATTTATCTTGGACATAGCCACTGCTTTAACAAAAAATATGTCAACTTGAAACTTTGAACAAAAATATAACTTTGTACCTTCTAAATGGACAGCAGGCTTGCCAAAAACATTTTCACTGAATGGATTCAACTCAGGCTTGGGGTGAAACGAACAATCTACAAAAGCAGTCTGAAGAAGGGTCTCGACCCGAAACGTCACCTATTCCTTTTCTCCAGAGATGCTGTCTGACCCGCTGAGTTACTCCAGCTTTCTGTGTCTATCTTTGGTTTAAACCAGCACCTGCAGTTCCTTCCTACACAATCTGCAAAAGCTCAACAGTTTAATGTAAATCTGTTAAATGAATGATTTTTCCACAGTAAAATCAATATCGAAAGCCAGGGACAACCTAATCAAAACACCATTTCAAAAATCAGATTTGCAAAATACAATTACAACTTTAATAACTGAAACAGAACATACTGAAAATATTTGTGTTGCCAACCATTCAAGTTAATGTGAAAGTAAGCCAGGAACTGACAATAAAGAGAGTGTGATTTCCTGAGATGAATTGACAGCATTACACTTCAGATTACTGTATTTGCTTTCTTGTCTTCCCACTTCCCATCATTTCAATCAAGATTATTAAAGGTGAGTATCTGGCAACAATGCTTGTGAGACATTGCCATTTGCAAACTGCATACTATTTTACTGCATTACAACAATGACATCACTCCATATTCATTCAAACCAACATCAGTGTCCTCCCCCTGGTCAAAATTTCAATTTATGAGCTACTAGTTATATTCCATGAGCTCCTTTGGACAAGTACAATGCCAGATTCCCAAAACAGACAATATTCTGACGTTCATTCTGAGAAGAGATTACAACGCAAACAGAGGGAAAGATTGAAGAACGTGCTGAAAGGCTCCTTGTAAAATAAAATCCAATACACTCACCGACTCTAAGGAATGCCTCTATTGGAATTATAATCAGAATTGCCGAAGAATAGTATTTAGAATTCATATATCAGGGGAATATATTAGTTCTGCGTAAATGGCATATGGAATACACCACCTCACAACCTACTCCCGTCAAGCATCTCCTGCCTCATATGTGGAAGTATCTGCAGTTGTATGTTGGCCTCCACCATGATGTCAGAATCCAGAAAAGCACAATGAAAACAAGAAATTCTCACATCCAAAGAACTGTCCAAGAATACAACAATGCTTCAGAAGTGTGTAAGAAGGATCTCACCTTGAAACCTGTGTAAGAAGGAACTGCAGATGCTGGTATAAATTGAAGATAGACACAAAAAGCTGGAGTAACTCAGCGGGACAGGCAGCATCTCTGGAGAGAAGGAATGGGTGACATTTTGGCCTGAAGAAGGGTCTCGACCCGAAACGTCACCCATTCCTTCTCTCCAGAGATGCTGCCTGTCCCGCTGAGTTACTCCAGCTTTTATTGTCCATCTTCAATGCTTTAGAGGTACTTCACTGGCTGGATTAGGCTTTAAAACAGATCAATACCTTGAGAAGCGCTGTACAAATACCTGTTTATTTTTATCTTTGATGACATCTTGGCTGGGCACAAATCCTATTCTTTATCTTTGTGAACTGACAGAAGCAGAAAGCAGGGGGAAACACAGCATGTCCTCTTTCACCACTAGTATCTCGCAACAAAAGATTACAATATATTCAATCACACCATAAGAAAAGGACACAAACCTGTTGGGAGGGGATTTTAATGTTCATTGCTAACTGTCGACCAACTGATCTAACATAAGGTACAAGGCCCTTACAATAAGAATCAGACTTGGGTTTACCTCACACCTGAAAGCTTGCAAATGCTTAAGTGGCACACTCCTGGCAGATGAGCAATCGGGTGAAATACTGAGAAGTACTGGTCCTTTATATCTGGACAAAATAGAGTACCATGAGAGAAAAATGAGTAAAACCACAAGTCTTTCTAAAAAGCAGGGTTACTTTCAGCTTACTGTCTTTACTGCAAGAATTGAACTGGTTCAATTTCTATTTTTGACTGAAACTTTGCATGAAGATATAAATCCCATGAAATTCGACAGGTTTTTGTAAAGCAACAATGTTGTTGAGTGTGATTATGCATACAATGTGCATCAATGTTAGGATTGCTATTCTGCATCCTGAATCCGATGTGATTTTCATGTGCAAATATATACAGTGCGGCAATATAAATGTTGTTTCTGATGCACCTCAGGTGTTCGAAGAAACAAATGCTATTTGGCAGCATCTGCAGTGCCAAAATTAAAAATCCTCCTCAGGAAAAAAAAAATCTTGGTCCACTGGATCTTGGTCCAATGAAATATGATGTCATTCCACACAAGTTGCATCTGTGAAGGGAATGGTCATCTGTCTGGTTGTTTCCTCCACAGATGCTGCTTGACCTGCTGAATTTTTCCAGCAATTTATTTGAGTTCAAGATTCCAGCATCTGCAGTTATTTGTGTCTCTATTCTGCGCAAGTAATTGGAGTACAAAAGATTTGTCGGAAGGCAAGAGTGGGAGATTGGTGTAGGTCAGTCTCCTCAAGGACCTACGTTAGAAAAAGCAAATAGGCCAGATAATTTGTCTTCTTGCTCCCAATATATTTTTTATGGACATAGACAAGTCAAGTCAAGTTAAGTTTATTGTTAGACAAGTACGGTGAGGCACAGGTGGAGTGAAGTACTGTGCCTGCAGCAGCATCAATGGTACGTTGACTCAAACAGACAAAAACAATTACATGTAAATTTTACACAAAAATTACAAAAGGTAGATTGTGCAAAAAAAAAGACATTAATACAAAAACTTTATTGGATAAAACACAAATCTACAGTGGTGCAAGAGGTGGTCCATGGTGTTCTGTTGTCCAGTAAGGATTAGGATGTGCAGGTTGGTCCAAGTATACTCTTGGGAGAGTCTAGGACCAGAGGTCATAGCCTCAGAATTAAAGGACGTTCCTTTAGGAAGGAGATGAGGAGGAATTTCTTTAGTCAGAGGGTGGTGAATCTGTGGAATCCATTGGCACAGAAGGCTGTGGAGGCTGTCAATTGATATTTTCAAGGCAGATTCTTGATTGATACGGGTGTCAGGGGTTATGAGGAGAAGGCAGGAGAATGGGGTTAAGAGGGAAAGATATATCAGCCATGATTGAATAGCAGAGTAGACTTGATGAGCCGAATGGCCTAATTCTGCCCCTCTCACATATGAACTCTTGAATTGACTACTGCACTGTCTCAATTACAGTTCTAAACGTCCAATATTTCCAGTGCTCCACTCTCCTTGGTGGTAACACACAGTGTTCCTGGCCTCAGTTGTACTTTGACAGGGATATGCAGAATGATGTCTTGTGCTTTCCCATTGGAAGTGAGAAGATTAGTGAACAAATAACACCAAGGCTTGAATGAAAGGTACATAATTTCCATTGCTCTCACTAAAATTTCAAAATCCCTAATGGTAAACCCATGAAATTATAGGCACCTCAACTCTCAACCGTAGGAAAAGTAAACATTCGTCCTTGCAAACTACACCGATGACGACGAAGTACATAACATTTATCGTGTATTTTCGAGATCGCTTAAGCACCTCTACAGTTAGCACTGGCATAAGTATTGAGGGTTCCTGGTTACACACATGAAATAATTCCTCTGAGGACAATTAGCAGTCCCAGATAAGTTATTTTATTTCGCATGTCAAATTGGCCTTCACAAATAGAAGGTTAAAGATTAAAGACTTCCTAGCAACTTACAAAATATATTTATGGAGAGGAAGCCTTTCAATCACAGCCAAGTATATTCTCAAAAGAAAAGTAATGCTGATTTACATTGCTAAAATGAATTGCGATCATTTAATAATCATTTCTACTTGCTTTGCTCTACAGCGGGTAGTCCATAGAGCTCAGAGGGCCATCGGAACACAGCTACCAGACTTGGAGGGCATCTACAACACACGATGTCTCAGAAAAGCCACCAGCATCCACAAAGACTCTTCACACCCCTGCAACAGTCTGTTCGAACTCCTTCCATCGGGCAGACGATACAAGGCCTTCTACGCCCGCACCTCCAGACTCAGGAACAGCTTCATCCCCAGGGCCATAGCTGCTATGAACCGGTCCTGCTGAGCCGGATGGCCACAACGCGTAGATCAACTTGCACTTTACCCTGTCTAAAAACTGTTACAATTGTTTCGTTTCGTTGGGTTGCTGTTAATTACTTAAATTATTGCATCATATGGGAGGCGCATTCCCAATCTCGTTGTACCCCTGGGTACAATGACAATAAAGATATATTGTATTGTATCTCTCATTAAACAATCTCACCACTTTCTAAATAATAACTTGGGGCCTCTTCAGCTGCATAAGGAAACTCACACAGATAAGTTAAGTTGTTAACTACCAACATGTGTGCTCCCACCTCAAATCCTGCAGTGTGGGAGGTTTCTGCTTTGTGACTTCCATGGCAAAACAGTTGAAACAGTAAACTCTCTTGTGCAATGCCTCACAATAAACTGACCTTGACCTTGACTACACTACATGTGACTGAACACTTTGCAGTTTATACCATGATTATATTATGTCATTAGCAAATTCTAGTTTTGCTCAATTTCAATAAAAAATGCATTCAATTGATGTTCAATAGTTAGTCTTTATTTCTGGAATGCTGATTCTTAACCTACGTAGCATAGTGAACTCAATTAGGGAACTTTTAATGAAAAATGTTATGGTCTATCCATTTTACCGAGTTTGCTGATTATCCTTCAAGTGGATATTTTGGATGGTGTCCAATCTTAAATTTGAAGAATACTACTTCAAACTCTCATGCTAACTCAATGTTATTCACGTTATTCCCCTTATCATGTATCTGTACATGTGGATGGCTCGATTGTAATCATATATTGTCTTTCTGCTGATTGGTTAGCATGCAACAAAGTTTTCACTGTACCTCGGTAAACATGGTAATAAACTAAACTCAACTCAATGGTGACCAAAATTTTGATCAGCAGTGCTTTTAATGACCTGTTCCTCATAACCCATAAAATCCATGCAAGTTATAAACATATTAACATTCAGTATATTTACCAAAACATTAAGAAATTTGTAAATGAACAATTTTATGGTCGGCAAACTAACATGTTCTGTGGAAAACTGCTGAGATTAGTTTGCACATTGAAGTGGTTTCATTTCCTATAAATAATTCCCCTTGAACAAAAGCAAAAACTTCAAGATGCTACAAATCAGTTTGTTACCTCTGAGAAAACATTGCCAGCACTGCCTCTTCACAAATCAATCTGCATTATCCTTTCATTATTAAATTCTACCTTTATGGGTTTCTTATTACAAATTGTGAGCCAAATTATGCAATTTATTCAAAAGCCACATGCTTTGATTCTAAGAGGTTTGAAATCTGATCTCAATTACAGCCAGTGTTGGGGAGTTTCAAATACATGATATTGTGCATTACTGATTCCTATACAGTATGGTGTTGTAACCATTATACACTTTTTGAACATGTTCACTGTGACAAATTTATAACACCATTACTTATTGCATAAATAGAAATTACCTCAATGTTTCTTCAGTGCACAACAGGTGGGCTTACGGTGAAGACTTACAGAAATCGAGCTGTTTAACCTTAAAGGGATTGTAATACACCCAACAATCATTTCCCCATACTATGCACAATATTCAATAAACACATTTATTTATCTCATTATCCAGAAGCAGGATTGCACCATTAAGTTAAAATATTACTGACAGGAATTGTTTTTGAGCCAGCTTGTATGTGGAAATCGATCGAAGTTCCTGTCCCTGGTAAATGTTCAGGCGTTGGCTCAGGTGAGTTCAACTTCAAATAGGTTCAACGTCCTGAACCTTCAATGAAATAATATATCTCAAGAATGACTGAGGTAACGCAGTTGACCTATGATCTAGGAAACCACTTGCCAGCAACAACTCTTTTATGGGGAAGAAGAACAAAGCAAAAATTAGTATAAAGTTAATGTATAGATCATGACCATGGATTGAGCACAGATTCACATTTCAATTCATGATTATGATCTGTGGCATTGAATTTCACAGCTAGAATCTTTGCTGAGCCCTCTGTCATCAGTTGAAGTTTTTTTGCCATCTGAACAGTAGCCAGCTCCCCATGACCAACCTTTAAAAAGGTTATTATGCAGTGCAAAGATAAATTATTCATGATGCATCAGTTAATGGACTTTAAAAGGCCTCCCTGTTTAAAGATTAGTTGGCTTTTCAGAAACTACATTTGTATTGGAATTTTATTTTCAATGGCTCTTTTTTTCTACTTCAAGTACTACCAAACTTCAGAATTTGTTTAATACCCACAAGCAGCATTCCCATAAAGCATTAAAAAACATATTTTCAAAAATGCTTAGAGTGGGAAACTTGGAGGAAACTACAAGAAAATAATAAAGTCAGACAAAGTCTTTAATGTCGCAAAATTCTTAAGGTGATAGATGGTGATGCTGCCACGCATAATAACAGTAGCCGAGAGGGTTATGGAGGGTGGTGGAGGGGGGGGGAGGTTGCCAGTGACGGGAGAGGATGAGCAAGTTATGAAATAGATTGGAAACATGGATTAAAATTTGATAGTGCAGCAGAGCTAATGCAGATCATTATGAGGGAAGAGTGAATAGGACTAGACATGAGTTAATGTAAAGACTACAGAGTGTCTGACTACACATTTATTTAAGATAGAAAGGGGGGAGACAACCAGGGCTGTACTTAAAGAGTGAGCCTTCAACATCTTAAATGCCAGAACTTTCCAAAGACTCATCTTCATGGAGGAAAATCCTAATCATTTAAATCATCAGTACTTGATCTCTGCATTGTAATTGCAGACAGCCTATAAATTGATGTAACCTGATAAAAATGTATTTGGCCTTCTCCACAGATGTCCCCTGACCTGCTGAATATTTCCAGCATTTTCTTTTTTTATTTCACCTACAATTGCACCTACAATTTCTAGATTATCAATTTTCCCGAGTATCTTATAAGTGTTAATATTAAATCAATCTCTCACTGTTCTCAATTGCAACAGGTAGAGACTCATTCTACTCAATTTTAACTCTTAGACAACTACTCCTTCCCAACAACTGAAACGATGAAGCTTCATGCACTGTAATATCACCAAAGCATATCCTTTCCTAAATAAGGCCACCAAAACTGTACGCTATACGCCAGATGTACTCCCAAAAGCTTGTACCATTTTTGTAAGATTTGTTGAAACTTGTATTTAAGGTCAACTTCAATTTCCTTCAATTACATGTTAACCTTTTTTTTCTTGGATAAATGCACCCTTATTTCTCTGCACATTAACCTTTATTAGTTTCATGACACTGAAAGTATACTTTTCTACACTTTCTATCAAAGTAACTCCACAATAGTGACCTCCATCTACCATGTTTTTTGCCCATTTATTTAACCAAACCTTTGTGAAATTTACTTTCCCAATTCCCTTTGCTGTTTTAACAAACATGGATACAGAGGATATAGCAAGGTCATCCTTATATCAAGGTCATTAATACAGATTGCATGTAGCTAACAACCCCCCCCACCCCCCCACCCAACTCTGATCCCTGGAGGAATCCCACACTAAATGCCACTTGCCAAGTGGAAGATGTGCCACTTATCCCAACTTTATTTTTCATCTGTTATCAATCTATTATCCATGTTAATATTATACCAACAAGACCCATTGCTCATGTAGTTCACCTTTTATGTGGCATCTAATTGAATGCCTTTTTAAAATACAAACTAGTATTAAAAAAAATCTGGTAGGCTCAGTTTCATATGTTGTTTATTCATCCACACTTTTGAGGGAAGATGAATATTGAACAGAACAAAAGGAACCATTTTCACAACTTAAATGAAGCTATGTGGACAGCCACAAAGTGAGAATTATTTGCATCTCAATAAATTTGGCTAGAGCCACTAAAAACTAAAACACACAACATTGCAGTTAGAATGTGAAACAGTGCCACATAGGGAATGTGGAAACGAGGAACTGCAGATGCTAGTTTACAAAAGAAGACACCAAATGCTGAAATAGTTAAGCGGGTCAAGCAGCATCTCTGGAGAACATGGATAGGTGACGTTTTAGGTTGGGACAGTTCTTCAGACTCTGAGAGAGGAGAACTTCTTCAAAATGGGCATACCTTGAGATTTCGCAGTGGAGCAGTGGTAAAAAGGAACTGCAAATGCTGGTTAACAAAAGAAGACACAAAGTGCTGGAGTAGCTCAGTGGATCAGGCAGCATCTCTGGACAGATGACGTTTGGGTCGGGGACACTTCTTCAGACCGCACAGGAAAGTGTTGTCACTTGGTGACTATGCTGAACTTGATGTTAATTTAAACTAATCCCCTCTGCTTCCATATGATCCATCTCCCTCCATTCCCTGCGTACGCATGTACCTATCTAAAAGCCTTTTAAACCTGGCATCAAGTTCCAGGCATCTACCACTTTGCGTAAACACTTGCTCTGCATTTCTCTCTTAAACTTTCCCTCTTTGACCTTAAAACCATGCCCTCTTGCAGTTGACATTTCCACATTAGGAAAAAGTTTTGACTGTTTACTCTCTCTCTGCCTCTCATAATTTTATAAACTTCCACCAAGTCTCCAATGCTCCATAGAAAACAATCCAAGTTCATCAACCGCTTCTTACAATACCCTCTAATCTAACCCTCTTAATCCTGGTAAACCTGAACCCTCTCCAATGCTCCACATCCTTCTTATTTGCTCTTCAATTAAATTAAGGCCAATTCAATCTAAATTACATTAACGTAGCATTTTAATGTAGCAAAACTTCCCAAGGCACGTAACAAAAGAATGATCAAATTGTGTACCAAACTACAAAAAGGATAGATGAACAATAATTTGATCAAAGATATATGTTTTCTGCAATCTTAAAATTGTGGAAGGATAGGTGAGAGCTCTGAGGAACCAATTATAGATCATTGGCAGTTGGTTGCAAAAGGCATGGAGCCAACGGTAGAGAGATTAAATTTGGTGAAGATCAAGGAGGTCAGACAACAAAAACATGTATTAATTTAGGACCTTCATCGTAAAAAATATCCTGAGGCATTTCACAAGGATATTAGCATGCATATTATGATTTAATATCCTTTAATAGTGTACTAATGTGTTCTTTGACCAGTTACTCATGACTGCTGTGCTTTTTATGTGAAAACCAATTTGGAGTTTTCTCAGAGGCAAATGTGTGCTGTTTATGTCTGGATAAGTGCATGTCGAACAGACAAAAACCTGTTTCTTGGAGATTATAAGAAAATGGTTATGTACATCTCAAACGATGCAATACTAATCGTTTTTAACAACAGACATTTCAGAGATTATGCAAATAATGTGTAATATGGTTTAAACTTTGAAAAAAAGGCAATTGCAGGATCCCATACTGCGATTTTTAATATTTGTGTCTTGTGAAATTTTAGTGAATGCTGTATCTTGCATGTATTGCTTTTGGGCATCAACTTTCCACTCTGCAATCCCTCATAAATGTTGATGCTGTTTTCATATTCTTACTGCTCCAGGGTGCGGAGGGATTTACTTTACATATACTTAGTGCATGCTGCAGCGGCAAGGAGAGAACGACACCACTGCTTGAGCCACGGCTCAGGAATCTAAAGTGCTGCAACGACTTCTTTGATTATGGACTAAATTCAAAATATTCCACAGGTTCTTCAATCACATTGTTTGGGGGAGAAGAGAGAAAGAGGTTTTAATTCCCTGAGAAGGATGAGATTGATTAAAATGTAAAAAATTCAAACATGATCAATATCCATCCACTGCCAGTTTTAATGATGAGAGAGGACAAGTGACAGTGAAAAATAATCTCTAGGATGGTCATTAAAGCATCAGAAGAGAGGCTCACTGGCAGCCTCAACGGCAACAGCCCTGAACATTAATCTGCTATCATAGCTCAGGAATTCAGACACTTTGCCTCCAACATTGATATTGGTTTATTATTGTTAAGTGTACCCAGATACAGATAAAAACTTAGTTTTGTGTTATCCAGGCAAATAATACCATACGAGAGTGCATTGTGCAGTGGAAAAGAGAAAATAAACAGAGTGAAGAATATAGTATTACAGTCACAGAGAAACTGTTGATTCAAAAAACAGCAAGGGCTACATGAGGTAGATTAGATTCGGAAATTGTCCTGAGCAAGTGAAAGGTCTGTTCAATGGTTAGATAACAAGGACGAAGCTGTTATTGAATCTCGGGGTACGTGCTTTCAGGATTTTGTGTCTGCAGCCCACCAGGAGAGGGGAGAAGAGAGAATGAACAGAGTGGTCCTTGATTATGTTGGCTGATTTCCCAAAGCGATGTGATATAAATCGAGTTGGTGGGTGCGGAGACTTGTTTGTGTGATGGACTCAACCGTGTTTACAACTCTACAAATTACTTGCAGTCTTGGGCACAACAGTTACCATACCAAGCTATGATGCACCCGGATAAGCTATTTTCTAGGTTAAATATGAGTCATTGGAAACATGATGAATTTCCTTAGGCTTCTGAGGAAATAAGAGTTGTTGGTGTGCTTTCTTGATCAGTTGGACCAAGACAAATTGTTGGTGATATTTACACTTAGGAACATGAAATACTTGACCACCTTCACTTTAGCACCATTGACACAGACTGGGGTGTGTATTCTACTCAATTTCCTGAAGTCAATGATCAGCTCCTCCACTTTGTTGACATTGAGGGACAACGTTATTAATCTCTCTATCTCATTCCTGAACTCTGGTGGTGTCATCTATGAACTTATAAATGGAAGATAGACACAAAATGCTGGAGTTACTCCAGCATTTTGTGTCTATCTTCAGTGTAAACCAGCATCTGCTGTTCCTTCCTACACAACTTATAAATGGAGTTAAGACATCTTTGATCCAACTTGTCCACACTAATCAAGATGCCTATCTCAGCTAGTTTGCCTACATTTGGTCCAGATACCTCTCTCTAATCATGCCCTACCCATGTAGCTGTCAGAGTGTCTTTTAAAGGTAATTGTATCTGCCTCGTCCACCTCCTTTGGCAGTACATTACATATACCCACCAACCTCTAGAAATATATGCTCGTTTTGTCCCCTTTCAATCTTTTTTCTCTCACCTTAAACCTGTGTCCTCTAGTTTTAGACTTCTCTAACCTGGGAAAAAGACTGATCATCCAAGTTATTCATGTCCCTCATGATTTTATACACCTCCATAAGGTCACCTCTCAGCTTCTTGCATTCCAGGGAAAGAGTCCTAGCCTGTCCAGTCTAGGTTGTAAGTATATTGACAAGAGATAGATTTCGCTCTTGGGGCTAACGGAATCAAGGGGTATGGGGAGAAAGCAGGAATGGGGTACTGATTTTGGATGATCAGCCAAGATGATATTGAATAGCAGTGCTGACTCGAAGGATCGAATGGCTTACTCCTGCACCTATTTTCTATGTTTCTATGAAAGAACTGGCAGGGGATGGCCAGGTTAAAGATCAAGATGGTGGGGGGTAATTTCCTCTCATGGGCTAAAATGGTGGCTTCTACCTGATTTGGGCATCGTCAACAGGCATATATCAATGTGATGTTTTAGTAACTCTCTTGTGGAATTGGTATTCCCACAGGGAAATTGTTTTAGTAACTCCCCTGTGAAGTCCACCCCTGGACTCATTCTAATGTGGAATCAACATGGTACAGTCATCAGCATAAATACTGTAACTAGAAGCTACAGATCTTGTGCAACAACAATGAAAAGCTCTGGTCATTATTCCAGAGGCAGAAAAACAGATCCTCCAGTATAAATTCATTGTCTGGGCAGAAAACGAGATGGCCATTGGCAAGGTGTGATTGTCAAGAAAGCTCATGCTAATCAAGACTCTCCTGACAACATACTTGGAGCACAGTTTAGTCATAGCCAACACTTTTTTTTGGCAGAAAAATAAGTACGAGACCTCATGGCAAAACCTACTGATCCAGGCACCAGCTATTTTAGATTACATCACAGCCCAAACAAAGCATCACAAGGATGTCCACCACACCTGGGCCATAGATGAACACAAGGGACTCACTGCTGATAATGAGTTTTTATCCATCATCTATTTCTCTCGCTGTGGATGCTACCTCATCCACAAAGTATTTAAACTACTTTTTGTTTGTGTTTTAAATAGTAACTGAGTTCCCACTGTATTATAAATGTCTTTCCACCAGATTCTGTTGATTTTATGTTCGCACATATCTGTTAAATATGCATCACATCTATACTGTCCAGTTGGAGGGAAAATCAGTAAATGTCCTAGAGAAACTACTCCTCATAAGCATAAAGCTATACTTTAATATGATTTCCTGCATCTAGAAAATTGAATGGAATAAAGTGGCCCTTTATACTAAATCTCCATACATTACCAATTGGCTATGAGGGAAAAATTAGGCCCATTTACCTCTGGGAATCGCTCCACCCTTTTCATACTGTAGGACTTGCGTGGGAGGAGGGCTGGAGAGTGTACGCGAAGATTTAATGAAGAAGCAGCAAACGTTAAAATGCTGGGGGACATTTAATATCGGGCATCAGTCTGGTTGTCACTGACGAAGAACTGACAAACCTGTGGTTGATTGTTTCAGACGAAGGCAATTTCAACTTGACAGGCTTCCTGAAACAGGTAAAAATTGTGTCTGTTCTGAAGCCGTCTTGTTTAAGAATGAATGAAAGTCAGAAAAGGCATTTGCTCTGTTGCCATGGCCACGCAACACTGGCAAGAATTGAATTGGATCAATACAAACAAATGCTGTTTTCCAATGGGTTGATTAAAAACAACAAAATTCAAAGACAATGATGACTCAGATTTCCAGGAAACTATCTTGGTATGGACGCCAATGACCTGCCTAACAGTTACTGGGCATGTATCATATAAAATATGACAAAGAATGATTTCAGATACCAGAACCTTATTGCACATCAAAGCAAAGAATAGATGTGTATCTAACTTCATCCCTCCACTATTCCTTTCCTGTGGTTGAGACAAAGTTGAACTTCAACCATGAATTGTTGCTACAGGTATTAAATGGATTAGTTTAAGACTTTGCTTATGCAGCACCATGTGCTCATGTGTCTCACTGCTGCTTTATGAATCAGTATGACTAACATATTTCTTGCAGCAGAGTTACAACAATTCACAAACATTTAGTGCCCTTATTTCACAGAAGGCACTGCCCAAATGAAAGTTTTCCTTGTATTTCTCTGACATCAATCCAAGAATAAAAACAAGCTAGTTAATCTTTTTTGTTTAACCACCTTATATCATATGATTAAACACCTCCATGAATATAGTGCAAGAAGCAACATCAATTTGTTAAATATTCAGAGATTGTGTAGTCTACTGCAATTTCAAAGTTGACAGGAAAGGAAGAACAGTGAAGTGACACTACATAATCTAAATTCCTATAGGAACAATTTGTTTGAAATGAGCACATAGGAAACTGCTGTAAAAACCCCAAAATAAACTGCTGAAGGAACTCATTGGAGTGGACAGAATGGACAGAAAATGCTTTAGGTCAGGATCCTCCTTTAGACTGTTCTCTTTAAAGAAGGGACCCGACCCAAAACGTGGTCTGTCCTTTCCCTCCATTGATGATGCCTGACCTACGAGTTCCTCCAACAGTCTGTATTTTGCTCAGGTTTCCAGCAAATGCGGTTTCTTGTGTCACCATAGGAAAATACTTTTGACTGAGCATGCATTAAGGAAAAACACTTGACAGCGACAGTCGATGGTTGTGGAGGAGGAATAGGATCCAGGACCTTGACTGAAGCTTCATTTTTGGCAGAGCTTACCTTTTATTTCTGCTCCCATATAAACAATAACATCAGTCTCAGTAAGAACCTTTCACTGTTATATTTTTCTCCAAGTGCACCTCATTGGAAAGACAGCAGAGGGTGATGGTGCAATGTTGTTTTTCAGACTGGAGGCCAGTGATTGGGGTGTGCCTTAGGGTTTGGTGCAGGGCTCATTGCTGTTTGCCATGTGTATCAATGATTGGATGGGAAAAGGCAAGGCATGATTGGCAAGTTTGCAGATGACACTAAAGTGGATGGTATTGTAGATAGTGAAGATGGTTGTCAAAAATTGCAGCAGGGTCTTGATTGGTTGGGCAGGTGGACTGAGGAATGGTTGATGGGATTTAATGCGGAGAAATATGAGTTGGTGCATTTTGGGAAGTCTAACAAGGGCAGAACCACAAAGTGAATGGTAGGACTCTTGGGAGTGTCGTAGAGGAGAGGGATCTAGGATTGCAGCTACATAGTTCCTTAAAGTGCTATCACTGCTAGTTAGGGTGGTCAGAAAGGCTATCGGCACACCGGCCTTCATCAGTCAGATTATTAACTATAGAAGTTAGGAGGTTATGTTACAGTTGTATAAGACATTGGTGAGGCCACATTTAAAGTATTGTGCTCAATTTTGGTCACCATGTTACAGGAAAGATGTTGTCAAGCTGGAAAGGGTGCAGGGAAGATTTACGAGGATGTTGCCAGGACTCATGGATCTGAGCTATAAGGAGAGGTTGAGCTGGCTAGGACTTTATTCCTTGGAGCGTAGCTGGATGAGGGGTGATCTCATAGAGGCGTACAAAATCATGAGAGGATTACATCAGATAAATGCACAGAGTCTTTTGCCCACAGTAGGGAAATCAACATAACAGAGAAACATAAAAAATAGGTGCAGGAGGAGGCCATTTGGCCCTTTGAGCCAGCACCGCCATTCATTGTGATCATGGCCATCATCCACAATCAGTAACCCGTTCCTACCTTCTCCCCATATCCCTTGATTCTGCTAGCCCCTAGTGCTCTATCTAACTTAAATTCATCCAGTGAATTGGCCTCTCCTGCTGTCTGCGGCAGAGAATTCCACAAATTCACAACTCTGGGCAAAATAGTTTTTTCTCATCTCAGTTTTAAATGGCCTCCCCTTTATTCTTCTGCTGTGGCCCCTGGTTCTGGATTCCCCCAACATTGGGAAATTTTTTCCTGCATCAAGCTTGTCTAGTCCTTTTATAATTTTATATGTTTCCATAAGACCCCCTCTCATCCTTCTAAATTCCAGTGAATACAAGCCCAGTCTTTCCAATCTTTCCTCATATGACAGTCCCGCCATCCTGGGGATTAACCTTGTGAACCTACGTTGCACTGCCTCAAGAGCAAGGATGTCCTTCCTCAAATTAGAAGACCAAAACTGCACAAAATACTCCAGATGTGGTTTCACCAGGGCCCTGTACAACCCCTATACTAAGTTTAAGGAGAGGGGCTAAGGATTTAATAGGAACTCGAGGGGTGACCTTTTTTTAACACAAAGGGTGGTGAGTATATGGAACAAGCTGCCAGAGGAGGTAGTTGAGGCAGGTACTATCATAACATTTAAGAGACATTTGGACATGGATAGGATAGGTTTTGAGGGATATGGGCCAAGCACCGGCAGGTGGGACTAGAGTAAATGGCGTCGGGAAGTTGGGCCGAAGGACCTGTTTCCACGTTGTATGAACATGATTTCAATGATTAGAACAAAAACAATCAATTTTGTTTATCAGTAAATTACGGTATCGCTGGTACAAATTATGACAATCAAATTATATTTCATAACAGAGGTACATATTGATTAAGTATTTTTGAAAAGTGAGAAATTTGCTGCAACTGATGTTCACTCTGGAACAATATATAAAATTTCAGTTGAAAGAGCTGCTGCATTAAGAGGGACTTCAAAAAGACTATTTGGTTTACTGAACAAGGTTTGGTTTAATGTCAGCTCCTCAATTCACAGTAATCCAAAAGCAGCTGCTAGAAATCTGAAAAACTGAAGAAAAAAATGCTGGAAACACTCAGTGTGTTTCAGATAGATGGCTTTTCATCGGATTTTGAAAGGTCTCAGCACCTGAGTTTTTTTAATTAAAATAGAACCTCACAAAAAAAAATCAAGTTTTTAGTTTTGTTGAAACTCCATTTATTCCTACAAAAGCAACAGAGTCTGTCTCATTAGTCAGCTGTCATGGTTACAGTGCTCTGGAGATGGTGTGTTGTAAAACGCTGTGATCCTGTAAAAGTAAGCTACATTTGGTGATAAACAGGTTAACATTTGGGCAGCCATACTTTTTTTGTTATATAGGTTTAGCTCGTCTTCGTGTAATGTGCTCAGAATTTTTTATCAAAATATAATCAATATTTTCCCTAGATATCCATGAATGACTGACAACTACCAAATAACCCAATAGTCCCCTACCGCAGACTTTATAACCACTAAAGGGGCCTAATATTTTTTGTGTAAAGATTTCTGTCAACCCAAACATGTTTAATCCAACATATGAATTGGCATAGTGTCATTTACAGGGACAGGATTTGACAGCTCTTCATTCATCTGGGCTATGCTGTGTAACTGAAACAAGTATGAGCTCTGAAAGCGCAACAGTAATTAGGGAAAGAAAGAGAGTGATCTGACTTGAATTTCAAAGAAGCATGTTATTCAAAAGTACTACTTTCTAATAGCCATGGGGTATCAATAGGTCTCACCTTTTTCAATATCTTGGGTCCCTCAAGTAAAGAAAATTACATTGTACAAACAAACTGATGAATCCTAGCATGGCTTGTGTATGACAATGGATGGCAGGTATTCCAAAAAGTCTGAAGAGG
Source organism: Rhinoraja longicauda (assembly GCF_053455715.1). NCBI lineage: Eukaryota > Metazoa > Chordata > Chondrichthyes > Rajiformes > Arhynchobatidae > Rhinoraja > Rhinoraja longicauda. Next base: position 7,458,255 of record NC_135975.1, read on the forward strand.
TGGTCAGTCAGTGGACTACTACTTCCATTTTATGTAAAAAAAACAAGCACATTTCAAAATTTCTGAGAGCCTTTTCCCTTTTCCTTATTTAGTTACGTGGTACAGGCCTGAGGAATAAGATAGCCTACTCCTCTTCTTTTGCTCCCAGTAGGATTCACATATCACAATTCATAGTAGGAATTCTGATAACAAGAGATTCAATTAGTGGCAATTAAAAAAGGGTTCAAACAACATTTTATTTTTATGAGGACTTAAAAGAACGACTCTGTTTTGTTCGACCAATCCTATCGAGCCACCATCTTTCAAATTCACATTTGACAGCTCCCAGCTTGGAGTTTCCAGTCACCAACCTACCCTTTTAGAAACATAGAAAATAGGTGCAGGAGTAGACCATTCGGCCCTTTGAGCCAGCACCACCATTCAATATGATCATGGCTGATCATCCAGAATCAGTACCCTGTTCCTGCTTTCTCCCCATATCCCTCGATTCCGTTAGCCCTAAGAGTGATATCTCTCTTGAATATATCCAGTGAATTGGCCTCCACTGCTTTCTGTGACAGAGAATTCCACAGATTTACTACTCTGGGTGAAAATGTTTGTCCTCATCTCAGTCCTAAATGGCCTACCCCTTATTCTTAAACTGTGACTCCTGGTTCTGGATCCCCCCAGCATTGGGACCATTTTTCCTGCATCCAATCCCTTAATCCCTTATGTTTCTATAAGATCCCCTCTCATCCTTCTAAATTCCAGCGAGTATAAGCCCAGTCGATCCGTTCTTTCATCATATGCCAGTCCCGCCATCCCGGGAATTAACCTGGTGAACCTACGCTGCAAATCCCTCAATAGCAAGAATGTCCTATGTCCCTGTACAACTGCAAATCCTCTCGCTAAGAAGACCATTATGCCATTTGCTTTCTTCACTGCCTACTGTACCTGCATGCTTACCTTCAGTGGCTGATGTACAAGGACACCCAGGTCTCGTTGCACCTCCCCTTTTCCTAATCTGACTCCATTCAGATAATAATCTGCCTCCTTGTTCTTGCCACCAAAGTGGATAACCTCACATTTATTCACATTATACTGCCCACTCACCCAACCTATCCAAATCACCCTGCAACCTCAGCATCCTCCTCACAGCTCAAACTGACACCCAACATTGTGTCATCTGCAAACCTGGAGATTGTTGAGTTAATAAGCACTTCATTGGTTCTTTTTATCAAAATGGAGACAAATAACTGGAGGTGACGTTCAACAATTAAATCCAAGATAATGCAAATGCAACACGGCAGCTTCAATTTTCCTATTCACTAAGGCATATGCAAATATAAATTTGCCTGTAAATTTACAAAATGATCAGTGTGCCCTCTCATGATGAAAGCGGACTAAGGCAGCAAATGACTATCCCACATTAGTTTTAATTTTAGAAATACAGCATGGAAACAGGCACTTCAGCCCACCGAGTCCAAGCCGATCATTGATCATCTGTTCACACTGGTTCTTTGCTCTTCCTCTTTATCATCCACTCCCTACTGACTCGGGGCAATTTTACAGCGGGCAAATAACCTATAAACCTGCACGACTTTGGGATATAGGAAGAAACCGGAGCACCGAGAGGAATCACACATGGTCACAGGGAGAATATGCAAACTCCACACAGAGTACTGAGGTCAGGATCGAACCCGGGATTCTGGTGCCATGAGGCAGCAGCTCTAACAACTGTGCCACTGAGCTGTCTTGTTTGTTAATTTTGAATCTCAATGCCCATAGGTTAAGGGGGAAAGACGAAAATAAAATCAGACAGAGGTCCCGATCTTGATAATTTATGACAGAGAACTTGCTGAGCAAAGACACATGACACCATCAAACACATTCTCCATGCAAAATCAACATTCCTGGCAAAGGAACATAGAAGCACTGCTGATAGAGAATTGGAACATGTTGGTTCCATTCACATTTTTCATTTTGCATGGCTATCACTGACTATGGCATGTTTATTGTCAGTTCCTCATTGACTTTGGACTGAGGAGGTAGTTAAAAATCAACCACATTGGTCGGTCTTTCATCACATGCAGGTGGGACTGGATGGCAAATTTCCTTATTTGAAATGGGATCAACCAACTGGATGAGCTTCACAGCAATCTGGTCAGTTCATGGTTAGCATCACACATTTTTTTACACACACATCAGATTTTATTACTTAAATTACCAACCTGTCATGCTGGAATCCCAACTTTTTTTTTCTGCTGCAATGGTCTCGAACATGGGCTCCTTAACTATTTTACTACACTACTCTGCTGAAATGGTATAGCAACAATTAAGGGGAGGAAGAACAGCCGTTTCAAGGTCAGTTTATTGTCACATGTACCAATTAAGGTACAGTGAAATTCGAATTACCATACAGCCATACAAAAAAAAGCAACAAGACACACAACAACATAAAAGTTAACATAGACATCCACTACAGCAGATACCCACGCTCCTCACTGTGATGGAAGGCAACAAAGTCCAATCTCCTTCCTCTTTTATTCTCCCGTGGTCGGGGCAGTCGAAGCTCCTGCGGCTTCTGCAGTCGGGGCGATCAAAGGTCCCGCAGCTGGCGGTCGAAGCCTCCACGTCGGGGCGATCAAAACTCCCGCGTCGGGGCGGTCGAAGCTCCTGTGGCTTGGAGTTCCCGATGTCGGTCTCCAACCATAGACTGCGAGCTCCATGACGTTAAAGTCCGCAGGCACCCGCCCTTGGAGTCCAGAAATCGATCCCTGGCAAAGGGATCGTGGGCTCCACGATGGTAAGTTCGCAGGATCCTGGTAGAGCTCTAGAAATCAGTCTCCAGCAAAGGCCGCCAACTCCCCAATGTTTCTGGAAATGGAAATACGATACCGAAAAAACTCGCATCTCCGTCGAGATTAATAGTCCACATTACAGAGCAAGGACTCCAGCTGGTTCAAGGTGATTTATCCCTTTGGTTATGTAAAGGCCACATGAACAAAAAATCAACACAACTGTGGCTAACTTCCCTCATCGAGGGAAGTTTAAAAACTGTAAATGAAAGTCATTTGTGTTGGTTAATTAAGGAGATCCAAACATAACTCAGTAGTTAAGTGGAGGAATGAAAAAGGCAATGATGATTCATTTTGGATAAGTTGGGTTCTCAATGTTTCTACGTAACAAAGAGTAACAACCCTTCAAAACAATGTGAAATCCTCCAGTTGCAAACATAACATTCAACACCTTCCTCCAAATCTTCAGCTGATTATAGTCATACAGCACAGAAACATGCCATTAGATCCAACTCATCCAAGCTGACCAAGATGGCCCATCTAAGCTAGTCCCATCTGCCTGCATTTGCTCCATATCCCTCTAAATCTTTCCTATCGCGTACCCATCCAAGAGTCTTTCAAATGCTGTCCACATTAATTATACCTCTGTTAAAATAAATACCAGTGTTTTAATTAAAAGTTGTTAAAACTATTCTCCAATGCACCAAATATTTCTGTCCTAAAGATCAAGGGAAAAAAGGTGAACTGAAACTTTTTTCTTGGCACGTCCTTTTAAATTTTCTCAAGAACACAATTGTAACGGGTGTAGGCCATTGTGCCCTTCAAACCTGTCCGTCATTCAATATCACGCTGATCTGCCTGAGTCCTCAACACCTCTTCTGTGCTAGTTCCGCAGAGCCATCAATTCCCGTGAACTTTCATAAAATGTACCTATTTAAATTGTTCCTATGTTCTCTCTTCCCTCCCCCTCCCCCCTCCATCCCCCCTCCATCCCCCCAAATATTTTGGATTTTTTAAGATTAAAAAAATCTCAGAAAAAAATTGTAGATATCCAATCATCAAACTAAATAACAGGTTGAAGTTAATTGCAACTGTTCTTGAGCACTTAAATGTGTTTTACTGAAAAATCTATTAATGGTGTTATCAAAGCGTGACCAAAAACATTCATTATTAAGATGCAAAAATATAAAATGCAACATTGCACATGATAAACGTGATTGTCTAGTCACAAAAGATAGACACAAAAAGCTGGAGTAACTCAGCGGGTCAGACAACATCTCTGGAGAAAAGAAACAGGTGACGTTTCAGGAGTCACAGAGTCCTGCACTGCTGTGAAACTGCCCACTTGGTTTTGACTTCCTCTGCCACAGCTGCAAACCATTATATATTAATGAGGTCAAGCACTTTATAACTGAAAGATCCCAGATACAGGCCCTCAGATCAAGACCCGACCAAGCGCTTCAGCAAGGATTTTTGAAAATCCAGGTGGGTTGAACTGCAGGTAAGTAGTTATGTCTGGTCCCAGATTATTCTAAATATATCACTTTCCATCTTTTCTCAGATCATTAACATCAAAAAGTGACCAACTGCACCGGATTTGTCCGACAGGACAAACTGTTGGTGTACTTGAATAGCTTGTTAAGCGATAAGAACAGGCAAAACAATCAGTTAGAGTAACTTCTCCAGCAGATTGTTTGTTGCTCTAGATTCCAGCATCCGCAGTCTCTGGTGTCTCTAAATATGAAGCAGATGTTTCTCTGCTACATTTGCATACTTTTGGGACCAATATTATTTGCTGCATTCAGCTGATTCAGCCATTCCCTGACAATAAATTTGCTAAAAGTTTCTTTCTCTGATGGTAGGTGGTCAAGAGTAGACCGAAATGTATCTTTGCATCTACAAATGATTAATTTGAACTTGTCTTGTACACTCTTGTGTTGGGCCTGCCTTCCATGAACTGTTTATTTCTGCACTGTTATTCATAATTGGATGTGGCAGGGCTGAAGCTTTGATCTGAACCATTCATTTTGGGATCACTTAGCTGTATCTGAAACATGTTGCTTTAATTATTCAGTAAACATTTTGTCTTGCAGCTTCACTCGGTCGGTAAATCAATTGCAGGTGCAAACGATGTTTGTCTTGACATATTCACAATAAACCAAGGTTGGTCCACCAGAGATTGGTGGTAATTGGAGTGCAAGAAATATGCAACACCATGTGTTTATGGATTGTGGTGGTAAATAATGATACTGTGACTCATTGTAGTTGGGCCCATTCCACCATCACCTCGATCCGGATCTGCACATCAGCCAGCAAAATGCAGTGTGCACTTTCAAGCTTTTGTATTTCAGACAAATGGGAGCAGGCAGAAGAAGGAATGACGGGGTGGAACAAGTCTTTGCTGTGTTTAGTGTTTTTCAGAGGCAGAGTGAAGTGTAGATGGAATCAATGGTTTGAAATCTGGTCTGTGTGACGGACTGGGCTTTATCTACAACTCTCTGCAATTTCTTGTGGTCTTGGACACTGCCATTCCTAAAGCAAGCTGTGATGCCACCTGGCAGTATGTTTTCTATGGTGCATCTGTAGAAGTTCGTTGGAGTCACTGGAGACATGCTAAATTGCCTCAGTCCCCTCAGGAAGTAGAGGCATTGGTGTGCCTTCGTGGCTGTCACATCTATGGGGTTGGTCCATGACAGATCACTGGCAATATTAACGTTCAAGAACTTGAAGCTCTCAACCTTTTCCACATTTGCACTCTTGATTTGGGCATGTATTTGCTACACCATGCTTCCTGAAATCAATAACTAGCTCCTTCACTTTGCTGACTTTGAAGGAGAAGATACTGTTCTGACACCAGATCACTAAGTTCCCCATCTCCTTCCTGTGCTCCGTCTAGTCATTGTTCATGAGTAGGGCTGAACAGTAGTGTTATCTGCAAGCTTGTAGATTGAATGGAGCTGAATTTGGCCGTAGAGTCATGAGCGCAAGGGAGTATAGTGGGGGACTGAAAACAGGTGAGGAGCACCGGTGTTGAGAGTTATTGTAGAGGAGATTTTGTCACTGATCTCCACTGATTATGATCTGTGACTCAGAAAGTCAAATATCCAGTGGCAGAGGGGTGAGCTGATTCCAAGGTCCCAAAGTTTGGAGAGAAGTTTGAATAAAATTAAAGTGTTGAAGGCAGAGCTATAGTTGATATATAAACATAGCACAAAAAGTAAGGAAATTTGTGTTTGGTAGATTATTTCTTTGTTGTAACAATGCTTCTTGGCAATAAATCTTATACCGTTGGAAAGCCTGTTTATTTCCCTTTTAAATGGTGCCACATTTGTAAGGAACATGCATTTGTGGGATGAGCAGCAGAGCTGAGTATATGGGTTGCGCCCATGAAAAATTTGCCAAATCTTCTCTGCCAATGCCAAACAGCTTATTCTGCTGTTGCTATTGACTCTTGTTTTGAGCTTCTGGTACCCCCAGGTGCTGACAATCAGGTGCCTGATTGGCACCTGATTGGCAGCATCTGAGCATGGGCCCTGCTACTGTGGTCAGTAGGTGTCTGCTCCAAGAATCGGCATGCCACGTTTGACTGATCTGGATAGGGCCCGTGCGATAGGGCAACTTCAAGCTGGTGTTCCGCAAAACCAAGTTGCGGCATTATTTGGAGTGAGCCCTAGTACCATCTCCAAAGTGAAGGCCAAGTTCCATATAACAGGGGATGTCAGAGACAGGCCGCGAAGTGGGCATCCCAAGAAGACGACACCCGAAGAAGACCGTTTCCTCACCTTGTCAGCACTTAGGAACCGTAGGCTGTCTTCTACAGATTTGCAGTCAAGGTTTGCAGGACGATATGGCCGGCGGCTCTCTGCCCAGACAATTCGGAACAGACTGCACGCAGCCGATCTCCGGTCTCATAGGGCTGCCAGGAGGCCTGCCATGACTGCTCTTCACCGTCAGGCCCGTTTGTGCTGGTGTCGGCAACACGTGCACTGGAACCTGAACATGTGGAGGAACGTTATGTTCAGCGATGAGTCCAGATTCTGCCTACGGCAGTTGGATCATAGGGTCAAAGTGTGGAGAAGACGCGGAGAACGCTATGCTGATTACTGCACCGATATAGTAACATCTTTTGGTGGAGGCAGTGTGATGGTGTGGGGCGGCATCTCCCTCACTGGAAAAACGAGGCTTGTCATCATTGGAGGCAATCTCAATGCAGACAGATATCGAGATGAGATTCTGCAACCAGTGGCAATCCCATATCTCCACAGTCTGGGACCAAACTCTATCCTCCAAGATGACAATGCTCGCCCCCACAGAGCAGGGTTTCTCAGAGACTACCTCCAGAATTTGGGAGTGGAGAGGATGGAATGGCCTGCCAGCAGTCCTGACCTCAACCCCATTGAACACTTGTGGGATCAGCTTGGGCGTGCTGTTCGTGCCAGAGTGACCAACACAACCACGTTGGCTGACTTGCGACAAATGCTGGTTGAAGAATGGGATGCCATCCCACAACAGTGTGTGACCAGGCTGGTGACCAGCATGAGGAGGAGGTGCCAGGCTGTTGTGGCTGTGTGTGGTTCTTCCACACGCTTCTGAGGCTCCTGTTTATTAAATGAATAAATTGTTAAATTGCCAATATGTCTTGTTTCTTCAGACTTCAATCATCCAATCCACCAAACAACACCGAACAAGAGTCAATGGCAGAATAAGCTGTTTGGCATTGGCAGAGAAGATTTGGCAGATTTTTCATGGGCGCAACCCACATACTCAGCTCTGCTGCTCATCCCACAAATGCATGTTCCTTACAAATGTGGCACCATTTAAAAGGGAAATAAACAGGCTTTCCACCGGATAAAATTTATTGCCAAGAAGCATTGTTACAACAAAGAAATAATCTACCAAACACAAATTTCCTTACTTTTTGTGCTATGTTTAGTTGATATATAATTATAATAATAATAATAATAATGCATTACATTTATATAGCGCTTTTCAAACACTCAAAGACGCTTTACAGGGATTTCTAGAACATAGAGAAGGGAATAAATAGATAAATAAGTAAACAAACAGAGAAAGGAGACAGAAGGTGAGGTGACCTTCAGTGGTTGAAGGCAGTGCTGAAGAGGTGAGACTTCAGTGATGTTTTGAATGTGGTGAGTGAGGAGGAGTCTCTGACGGTTTGGGGTAGTGAGTTCCATAGGGTGGGAGCAGCGATGGAGAAAGCCCTGTCCCCCCAGGATCTGAGTTTGGTCCGGATTGGGGGGGGGACAGGAGATTGGCAGCAGCAGAGCGGAGGGTGCAGGTGGGAGTGTGCCTGTGGAGGAGGTCAGTCAGGTAGCATGGGGCCAGGTTATGGAGGGCTTTGTAGGTCATGAGGAGGATTTTGTATTGGATTCTCTGGGGGATGGGGAGCCAGTGGAGTTTGTAAAGGACGGGGGTGGTATGGTCACGGATCGGGGAGTGGGTGAGTAGACGGGCAGCGGAGTTTTGAATGTATTGAAGTTTACTGATGATTTATATGGTTAATAAAGGGCCTGTCCCACTTAGGCAATTTTAAGGCGACTGCCGGCGACTAGGCTGTCGACGAACGTTCGCTGGGGTGTCACAGGCATGATCGTGAGGAGTCTTCAATGAATCGTAGCGGATCTCGGCGCGTCGCGGAAAAATATTCCAGATAGAAATTTCTCGGCGACAGCTGGCTTGTCGCCAGGTATCGTAGCTTATTGCGGGCGTTGTCGCATGCTGTCCCCAGATTTGCTAGGTTGTCGCAGATGCATTTAGAAGCACGTAATATTAAATTAAGAAAAGGCATTTGAAGATACCAAAGATAATTTTGTTTTGACCAATTTATTTACCGTCAGGACATTTGACAGGTAGATTGGAGGCGACAGTTTGACGGTCAGGTAAGCGTGGGAATTTCGCGATGTTTCTGAAGACGGTGTAATCTCTTAGCCAGGTGCTAGTTTCACAAAAAAAGTTACTTGTATCGACCTGACTCGGCATTGTCGTGGTGATTGTTGTAGGGTCAAAGAAAATTTTGGCGATCTGCTACGACTTTGACAGTCGCTTTAAAAATCGCGTAACGGCTAGGCCCTTAAATAAGAGTCTAACATAGGAGTCCTTGCTATCTACGTGTTTCAGAGATGAGGGCCAAAGAGATGGTGTCTGCTGTGGACCTGTTGTGACAGTAAGCAAATTGCAGTGGACCAAGGCTGGCTGGGAGGCCGGAGTTAATATGCGCCATCGTAAGTCCCTCGAAGCACTTCACAACGGTGGATGTCAGAGCCAGTAATTGGTAGTCATTAAGGCCAGCTGCCTTACTTTTCTTCGACACCGGGCTGATATAGTCTTTTTGAAGCAGGTGGGGACTTCAGATTGGAGTAGTGAGAGGTTGAAGATGTCTGTGAATACCTCTACCTGTTGATCCACACAGATCCCGAGGATGCAGCCAGGGACTTCATCTGGACCACTTGCTTTTCATCGGGGAGGGAGCCATTGTCACCAGCGAAACTGCTTGTCTTCAATTTGTAGCCCATTATAGCATACAAACCTTGCCACAAACACAATTCTTTCCCAAACATTATTTATTCCCCTTTTTAAAGGTATTATTAAATTGCTTCCATCAGTTTGGTGTGCAGTATAGTTCAAATTGGAACAACGCACTGCAAAATGGTCTTCTCGCCTTTCCATTCTTTTGCTAATTATATTAGATATGTGCTCTTTAGTAAGTGATCTTACTGTCCATGTCCAGTTTCTTTTCTTTATCTTTTTAATATAATTTTGAACACCTCTGATAAATTGCCCCTTCATTTTCATAGCTCTACGGTTAATACTCCAGATACATACTGGAGTTTTCCATCGCTTGTATCAGTCTGGAATCATCTTCCCATCACAACTTAAAACCAAACAGGTTTCCACTGATCATCTACCAAATCACAGTGGCAGATCACAACAAAACTGAGGAAGTTCAACACCAAAGCTCTTTTTCTACCACTCTGCTTAAAACTAAGGATACACCGCCAAGAATTGAAAGTTTTAAAGCATTCCACTGGCAATATGTACTTGCAGTAATAATTCAGTTGCATAATGAGTTGAAAGCACTTCATCTTGACAACTCTGCATACAGCTCATCTGAAAAGGAATCAGCTTGAAACATTCACAATGCAATACAGATATTTTCCAACTTGGAATGGGTTTAATGACAGCTCATTTTGACTAATCCCTGAAGCAGCTGGTCCACCTGAAACCACAGGATCATTACACTAAAATAATATTAGATCGTATTCTTCACATTGCTGAACAATGGATTTTTACATGCACTACTTCACTCAGCGTTTATTAGGATTCAATATGTCAATATATTCACAGCAGGCAGTGAAGAAAGCCAATGGAATGTTGGCCTTCATAACAAGAGGAGTTGAGTATAGGAGCAAAGAGGTCCTTCTGCAGTTGTACAGGGCCCTAGTGAGACCGCACCTGGAGTACTGTGTGCAGTTTTGGTCTCCAAATATGAGGAAGGATATTCTTGCTATTGTGGGCGTGCAAGGTTTACTAGGTTAATTCCCGGAATTTAGAAGGATGAGAGGGGATATTATCGAAACGTATAAGATTATTAAGGGCTTGGACACGTTAGAGGCAGGAAACATGTTCCCAATGTTGGGGGAGTCCAGAACCAGGGGCCACAGTTTAAGAATAAGGGGTAGGCCATTTAGAACAGAGATGAGGAAAAACTTTTTCAGTCAGAGAGTTGTGAATCTGTGGAATTCTCTGCCTCAGAAGGCAGTGGAGGCCAATTCTCTGAATGCATTAAAGAGAGAGCTAGATAGAGCTCTTTAGGATAGCACAGTCAGGGGGTATGGGGAGAAGGCAGGAACGGGATACTGATTGAGAATGATCAGCCATGATCACATTGAATGGCGGTACTGGCTCGAAGGACCGAATGGCCTACTCCTGCACCTATTGTCGAATATGTGATTGCTTGTGACAATACCACTTGAATATGGTTCATATCATTTTGCCTAAATTGGTAAAAAATTAAGGTTTTTTCCCTTCATTTCTTCAATGACTTTCCAAGTCTACTTGCCAACAACTAGGGCGTCTTCAATAAAAAGTCAAATAATGAAACTTCCCATCAAAGTAGTGCTGATGACACAAATTGTAGTATTTTTTTTAAATCCTAATCAGCCAAAGCATATTCTGAAATCTTGAAGTGACCAAAAAACTCCAATTATCCAATAGTTCAATTTTAGGTGACTACAAACCCCCTCTTCTTCTCCCAACCCCCTTTCTTACCACAGTCCCTCCCCTGTGCCGCACCTGGATTTGCATCTATTTCTCCCCTCCTGGATTCACAGAGTTTTTCTGTAAATTTAGGTAGCGTAAGCTTGGTGTTAAATGCCTTCTGATTCACATGGTCTTCTACTTTGGTATTTTCATGCTTACCTGTTTTCATGTACTGGCATATAGATTTTCCAAAATGTTTCTCAATAAGAGCTGGAGTACTCTTTACAAAATAATATTTATACATGATTAAATGTATTTTTAATTGCAAATGGGAGTAGAATATGGGAAAGACACAAAAGGAGTTATTGGTAGCGGCATCAACCACTAATAATTTCCATAAAAAGAACTCTCAACTGGTTAGTGGCTAAGCTAGAAGCCTCTACAACCAAACTCAATACAAATAACTTTCTATTCAAGTTTTATTTTCACTGTCAATTCCATTCCCCAAATACCAGATACCAAAAGTCAGTCAATATATTGAAAAAGGTCATAAGTGACAGGAATAGAATTAGGCCATTTGGCCCATCGAGTCTACTCCGTCATTCAATCTTGGCTGATCTATCTCTCCCTCCTAACCCCATTCTCTTGCCTTCTTCCCCACAACCCCTGAAACCCCATAACTCCCCATAACTCGTGAAAAAGTTGCCCCATCACAAATTTCCAGAATTTTCTTTCTGACGAAGCAACTTAATGGTATTTTATATACACCTTTTCATAAATCAAATAGATCAACTCATTGCTGAAACATAATAATGGATTATTCCTTCTAATTATCCATGGTATTGCCATGAACAGTTATGAGGAGCTGGTAAATACTCAAGGGACAAAGCATTTTGTGAAATGGCCTAAATAGTTTGGTATATCAGATGTAATAAACTTAACGGTGGACCACAAAAACGGGAAGTAGCTCTTGAAGGATAAATTGGTGCACTTATTCTCTGAAATAGTTCTTTCATAAAATACATTTGAAGGGCAATTAAACAAAAGTGATGCCTGTGGATTCTATGATGATTTCTGCCAATGCTTAGTTATATTGCTTTAATGTCAAGTTAGAACAATATATGGTTCAGTTTAACTTAATATATTACGTTCTAATGAAACAGGATGACTTTAATATACCATTTGGGGTACAGTAACTGGTGCATAACTACTTCAGCAGTTTCATTACCATTTCTTTGATTTAAAAGTATTCTATAAATATATCCCTAAAGAAAATCTTTCTCACTTCTATCAATTCCGAAGATAGCAATTTTTGCTAGAATGTAATTCTGTAAATGCCAGAAGTAACCTAGAGCCTTTCTCAATGGTCACATTGATAGGCTATTCAGTTGCATGACTCATCTTGTAATCTGATGTCCAAACAAAAAATTCTATCAAGAGTTACAGTGCAAACTATTTAATAATGGGAGAATCATCGACTAAACTCATCCTGAGCTTTTGGTATATCCTACCTACTATTTTTAAAGATTTTTGAGATTTTTGAGATACAGCGCTGAAACAGGCCCTTCGGCCCACCAAGTCCGCGCCACCCAGCGATCCCCGCACATTAACACTATCCTACACACACTAGGGACATTTTTTACATTTACCCAGTCAATTAACCTACATACCTGTACGTCTTTGGAGTGTGGGAGGAAACCGAAGTTCTCGGAGAAAACTCACGGGGAGAACGTACAAACTCCGCTCAGACGGCGCCCGTAGTCAGGATCGAACCTAAGTCTCCGGCGCTGCATTCGCTGTAAGGTAGCAACTCTACCGCTGCGCCACCGTGCCCTAATGATACCCTACTGCAGTGATCATTAGATGATCAGGGACGTTGTTGAATTCTCCCCAGTTTAATTAAGGGGGATAAATATAAAGTGCAATAATAAAACCACTGTGATAAGTTAACACTACAGACAGACACAATAAACAGACATATTAAATCTTTCTGTTTGTAAAAAGTAGCTTGGAAGCAAGGGTGGTGCATTGCTTCTCTTTGTAAATTTTGTTCTTTGTTATTCAGGGCCATAAAGAATTCTGCAAGGCAAAAAGGATTCTTGCTGCCACCCAGCTGAGTTCAGCTAACAGTGCAGAAAGGAAATATAATCTGAATCTACAACTCAGTATGATTAGGCTAGGAATTGCTTTTACCAAAAGAGATCACTGAGGGAGTTCGCTTCAACACATTTCTTGAAGGGAATTAAATTCAAAAACAGAATGTCTGAAACTGGATCTTGACATTCATCAAAATCTCATCATGCTTTTCCAAATGCAACTTTTGTGCAATGGTAAAGTTCGGGAAAGGCAAACTTATTTAAAAACAAATTCTTCAAGATTAAATGAGGGACCTTCCATCTCTTTCACAGCCAGATTCTCGTAAAGATCTAAAAGGCATCTTTATCCTTATTTTAATTTATTTCACTCAATAAAGGCATTGAAAATCTTACTTGCAAAAAAATATATACATATTGAAGCCCAGCATGCATCTTTTCCCAGTTGGAGAAACCAACTGCAGATCTGCAATCAGGAGAAATGTTTACAAACCTTTTCAGTCAATCATACAAGCAAACAATCCCACTCGACAGATTCGTTATAGCACCACCACTATGGTTTCACTTATCAACATGCAAATTGCTTGTCAGAGCAGGAATTGAAAAAGTATACAAACCAATGCTAATTCAGCAGTAATTAAGGTCAAATTACAACCAATGGAGTAAAAACAATAAAAGGTCATTTTGCCTCCCAGTAGACTGATGGTGCCATTCTAGGCATTACAAAATGCTGGAGTAACTCAGCAGGTCAGGCAGCATCTAGGAGAGAGGGAATGGATGACGTTTCAGGTCGAGACGTGCCATTCTAGGGAATCAGTGGAATGGGGTTCATAATTTAACATTAAACTTCAAGTAATACCTGAATGATTTCCTTATCAAAGTTTACAATTCACAAACCAGCAAACAGATCAGTAAGCGAAGACTGTCAGTATACTTACTGTGTGCTTGGATTTCAGCCGCTCCTCCTCAGTCAATGACATCTCCCGCAACACAGCTTTTACAAGGCTATCATTTGAGGCATCACGCTCACGGTCAAGAATTTTGCCGATCTCATCGTGAACATAGCGTTTATCATGTTCAAGCCTGTATTTCAAAACAAGGACAGAAAAATGCACAATCACTTTAGGGCACAACAATATCAAGGGCTATCATAAGTTGTGTTCAGGTACTGCAGTTTCAAACCCAATGGCTCGACCAGTAACCAAAAGAAATGCTTGCAACCATCTTTAATCAATCATACCAATTAAACAATCTGAATTAACCTCCCAGAATCAGCAGCATCACAGAATCCATCTGACGTAGCTGATGTCACATAAGATTCAGTAAACAACGGCATGTATCAGACACAACAATGGCTGTAGTACATCTTAGCTGAAGTACTTAAAAACTTACTCAAAACCATTTGCTCAACCTGCAAACCAATTCCAGTGCACCAATTATGCAACTATAAAAGTCTACCATCATCAAATCCTGATGGCAATTATTGTTGGAAAATACAGACAACATTGCCAGTACAACTCAAGTCCAGAACATAATTGAGTTTTAAAAAATATACAAACAGGCAACTTTTCTTCCAGTATGAAGGATGACCATTGTTCCTATGTGGTCCACTTCCAGATTGAATGATACTAGGTCGTAAGAACTTGAAGAGGGAGAGGGAGAAGGGAAAATCGGAGGTGTCAGTATTACAGTATGGCAAAGGGGATTACAGAGGCATGAGGCAGGAGTTGGCCAAAATTGACTGGAAGGAGGCCCTAGCAGGGAAGACTGTGGAGCAGCAATGGCAGGTATTCCTGGGAATAATGCAGAAGTTGCAGGATCAATTTATCCCAAAGAGGAGGAAAGATTCTAAGGGGAGTAAGAGGCACCCGTGGCTGACAAGGGAAGTCAAGGACACCATAAAAATAAAAGGGAAGAAGTATAACATAGCAAAGAAGAGTGGGAAGCCAGAGGATTGGGACTCTTTTAAGGAGCAACAGAAGATAACTAAAAAGGCAATACGGGGAGAAAAGATGAGGTACGAGGGTAAACTAGCCAATAATATAAAGGAGGATAGTAAAAGCTTTTTTAGGTATATGAAGAGGAAAAAAATAGTCAAGCCAAATGTGGGTCCCTTGAAGACAGAAGCAAGGGAATTTATTATGGGAAACAAGGAAATGGCAGAAAAGTTGAACCGGTACTTTGGATCTGTCTTCACTGAGGAGGATACAAACAATCTCCCAGATGTTCTAGTGGCCAGAGATCCTAGGGTGACAGAGGAACTGGAGGAAATCCACATTAGGCAAGAAAAAGTTTTGGGTAGACTAATGGGACTCAAGGCTGATAAATCCCCAGGGCCTGATGGCCTGCATCCCAGGGTGCTTAAGGAGGTGGCTCTAGAAATTGTGGACGCATTAGTGATTATTTTCCAATGTTCTATAGATTCTGGGTCAGTTCCTGTGGATTGGAGGGTAGCTAATGTTATCCCACTTTTCAAGAAAGGAGGTAGAGAGAAAACAGGAAATTATAGACCAGTTAGTCTGACATCAGTGGTGGGGAAGATGCTGGAGTCAATTATAAAAGACGAAATTGCGGAGCATTTGGATCGCAGTAACAGGATCGTTCCGAGTCAGCATGGATTTACGAAGGGGAAATCGTGCTTGATTAATCTACTGGAATTTTTTGAGGATGTAACTAGGAAAATTGACAGGGGAGAGCCGGTGGATGTGGTGTACCTCGACTTTCAGAAAGCCTTCGACAAGGTCCCACATAGGAGATTGGTGGGCAAAATTAGAGCACATGGTATTGGTGGAAGGGTACTGACATGGATAGAAAGTTCGTTGACAGACAGAAAGCAAAGAGTGGGGATAAATGGGTCCCTTTCAGAATGGCAGGCAGTGACTAGTGGGGTACCGCAAGGCTCGGTGTTGGGACCGCAGCTATTTACCATTAGCAAATTTGCCGATGATACAAAGCTAGGTGGCAGTGTGAACTGTGAGGAAGATGCTATGAGGTTGCAGGGTGACTTGGACAGGTTGTGTGAGTGGGCGGATGCATGGCAGATGCAGTTTAATGTGGATAAGTGTGAGGTTATCCACTTTGGTGGTAAGAATAGGATGACAGATTATTATTTGAATGGTGTCAAGTTAGGAAATGGGGACGTACAACGTGATCTGGGTGTTTTAGTGCATCAGTCACTGAAAGGAAGCATGCAGGTACAGCAGCCAGTGAAGAAAGCCAATGGAATGTTGGCATTCATAACAAGAGGAGTTGAGTATAGGAGCAAAGAGGTCCTTCTGCAGTTGTACAGGGCCCTAGTGAGACCGCACCTGGAATACTGTGTGCAGTTTTGGTCTCCAAATTTGAGGAAGGATATTCTTGCTATTGAGGGCGTGCAGCGTAGGTTTACAAGGTTAATTCCCGGAATGGCGGGACTGTCATATGTTGAAAGACTAGAGCGACTAGGTTTGTATACACTGGAATTTAGAAGGATGAGAGGGGATCTTATCGAAACGTATAAGATTATTAAGGGGTTGGACATGTTAGAGGCAGGAAACATGTTCCCAATGTTGGGGGAGTCCAGAACCAGGGGCCACAGTTTAAGAATAAGGAGTAGGCTATTTAGAACAGAGATGAGGAAAAACTTTTTTAGAGTTGTGAATCTGTGGAATTCTCTACCTCAGAGGGCAGTGGAGGCCAATTCTCTGAATACATTCAAGAGAGAGCTAGATAGAGCTCTTAAGGATAGCGGAGTCAGGGGGTATAGGGAGAAAGCAGGAACGGGGTACTGATTGAGAATGATCAGCCATGATCCCATTGAATGGCGGTGCTGGCTCGAAGGGCCGAATGGCCTACTCCTGCACTATTGTCTATTGTCTATTGAACTTCACTGAAAAAGTGATGAATTTAGTTTCATTTAAAAAATTGGTTTAATTTTATTTAAGTTACATTCTTTTAGTTTTGTTGCCATAAATTAGAGATGAATAATATAGCCTTATAGCACCAAGTTAATTGGATAACCAGTGAAACGTGTTAAATAAAGTCAGGTATCTTAAGGTAGTAACAAGGAACTGCAGATGCTGGTTTAGACAAAAGGACACAAAGTGCTGGAGTAATTCCATGGGTCAGGCAGCATCTCTGGAAAACATGGATAGTAACCCAGTCTGAAGAAGCACCCTGATCCGAAACATCACCTATCCATGTTCTCCAGAGATGCTATCTAACCTGCTGAGTTACTCCAACACTTTGTATCCTCAGGTGCTGTTAATCGAGAATACAAATTGTGACCCCACCGAAAAATGTTTAATACTTGGGTTCTGAGTGGAGCATCTACCAAGTATGAACTTTGACGAAGAGATTTCAGTGTGGCCCAACAAATAGTGACATTAGGGCATTTAGAGCTGAGGAGGGTCAAAACAAAGGGTATGTTATTTAGGACTGAAGCGAAGCAGTCAAGATTGTCAAGGAGCTGAGGGAAAATACAGGAGAAGCAACATGGTGCATTCCTGTTTGCCTGGCCTGATCACCTCCGGTCCCATCAGTGGCCACAAGTCACTGTGAGCTGCCGCCAGTTTAGGGGGTTAATGATCAGAGCATCAGGAAGAAACATGGTGAAGCATCTGCAAGTAGAGAAGATTGAACCAGCGAATAATTTCACAAAATGCTGAGAAAAAAAATCTGAGACTGGTAGAAACTGAGTGCAAGACCCTTCTTTCTTTTCTGAACTCTTACGTAACATACTTCTCGCTTTTTATTCAATTAATGATGGTGGCCATAAGTCATATACAAACTCCATCTTTAGCCTGTGATGGAGGAAGTGGATGTGCCACAACCCAAGACCTGTTCTGGTGTTCAAGCATTAATCTCAGTCAGGTAACTTTTTCCACATTTTGTAATGTTACAGCCTTATTTTAAAATGGATTAAATTCTTTTTTTTGTCATCAATCCACACACAATACCCCAGAATGAAGAAACAAAATCAGGTGTTTAGAAATTTTTGCAAAGTAATTAAAAAGAAATAACTGAAATATCACATTTAAATAAGTATTCAGACCCTTTGCTATGACACTCAAAATTGAGCTTAGGTTCATCCCGTTTCCATTAATTATCCTTGAGATGTTTCTGGAACTTGATTAGAGTCCATCAATGTTAAATTAAATTGATTGGACATGATTTGGAAAGGCACACACCTGTCTATATAAGGTCCCACAGTTGACAGTGCATGTCAGAGCAAAAACCAAGCCATGAAGACGAAGGAATTGTCCGTAGACCTCCAAGACAGGATTGTGTCGAGAAATAGACCTGGGGAAGGGTATAAAACAATTTCTGCAGCATTGCAGGTCCTGAAGAACACAGTGGCCTCCTTTCATTCTTAAATGGAAAAACTTTGGAACTACCAGGACTCTTCATAGAGCTGGCCGCCTGGCTAAACTGAGCAATCGGGGGAGAAGGCCCTTGGTCAGGGAGGTGACCAAGAACCCGATGGTTACTCTGACAGAGCTCCAGAGTTCCTCTGTGAAGATGGGAGAACCTTCCAGAAGAACAACTATATATGCAGCATTCCACCAATCAGGCCTTTATGGTAGAGTAGCCAGATGGAAGCCACTCCTCAGTAAAGGGCACATGACAGCCTGCTTGGAATTTACCAAAAGGCACCTAAAGGACTCGCAGACCATGAGAAACAAGATTCTCTGGTCTGATGAAACCAAGATTGAACTCTTTGGCCTGAATGCCAAGCGTCACGTCTGGAGGAAACCAGGCATCGCTCATCACCTGGCCAATACCATACCTACGGTGAAGCATGGTGGTGGCAGCATCATGCTGTGGGGATGTTTTTCAGTGCCAGGAACTGGGAGATTAGTCAGGATCGAGGGAAAGATGAACGGAGCAAAGTACAGAGAGATCCTTGATGAAAACCTGCTCCAGAGCATTCTGGACCTCAGACTGGGGCGGAGATTCACCTTCCAACAGGACAACGACCCTAAGCACACAGCCAAGACAACGCAGGAGTGACTTCGTGACAAGTCTGTGAATGTCCTTGAGTGGCCCATTCAGAGCCCGGACTTGAACCCGATCGAACAACTCTGGAGGGACCTGAAAATAGTTGTGCATCGACGCTCCTCCAACCTGACAGAGCTTGAGAGGATCTGCAGAGAAGAATGGGAGAAATTACCCAAATACAGGTGTGCCAAGCTTGTAGTGTCATACCCAAGAAAACCTGAGGCTGTAATCGCTGTCAAAGGTGCCTCAACAAAGTACTGAGTAAAGGGTCTGAATTCTTATGTAAATGCGATATTTCAGTTATTTCTTTTTAATTACTTTGCAGAAATTTCTAAACACCTGTTTTCGCTTTTTTATTATGGGGTATTGTGTGTAGATTGATGATTTAAAAAAAATTAATCCATTTTAAAATAAGGCTGTAACGTAACAAAATGTGGAAAAAGTGAAGGGCTCTGAATACTTTCTGAATGCACTGTAATAGATGCATTTGGACAGCATACTTCTCATCTAACTCTTACTTAAAATTACTATTCCCCTGAATAACTGTGTGTCTCGACCATACCAGTTCACATTGTAACAATTAATGACATGGAGTAACTTGGTCAACTAGAAGACTTCAGCACTTCATGTCTAAGTGCACCTATTTTCAAAGAATTATGGGCCATTAATTGCTCTACCAAAGAAGTTGAACCAGCACAACTCAAACAGCACACAAACTTGAAGGCCACTTATTGTCAATTGCTAAATGGATGGAGGATAATGTTGTGACACATCTATTAATTAACTATCAGTCCATTTTCATTAACATTTTAATTAACTCAAAGAATCATGACTGCTTGGAAATCGTGCATAGAACTATCATTTCCGAGTCAGGAACACGACAATGGCCAACACTTCAGGCAGTGCAGCGCAGAGAGGGTGTTACATTTATGTATTGCAAACTGAACAACAATCTGTTCAGATGGATGATGGGCTTTGGCTCTGTCTCACTGCACCAATGACCCAGGTTTGATCCTGACCTTGGGTGCTGTCTGCATGGAGCTTGCACGTTCATGCTGTGATAACATGGGTTTCTTCCGAGTGCTCCAGTTTAACCCTAACCCAAATCCCAAAGATGGCGGGGTTAATTGGCCTCTGTAAACTTTGAATAATGTGTAGGAAATGGAAGTGGGTTAGCATAGAGCTCTTATGAACGGGTGATCACTGGTCGGTGTGGACTTGGTGGGCCGAAGGGCCTGGTTCCATGCTGTATCTTTCAATCATTTCAAACAATAAAAATAAAATCACATTATAAACATAGCACAAAAAGTAAGGAAATTTGTGTTTGGTAGATTATTTCTTTGTTGTAACAATGCTTCTTGGCAATAAATCTTATACCGTTGGAAAGCCTGTTTATTTCCCTTTTAAATGGTGCCACATTTGTAAGGAACATGCATTTGTGGGATGAGCAGCAGAGCTGAGTATATGGGTTGCGCCCATGAAAAATTTGCCAAATCTTCTCTGCCAATGCCAAACAGCTTATTCTGCTGTTGTTATTGACTCTTGTTTTGAGCTTCTGGTACCCCCAGGTGCTGACAATCAGGTGCCTGATTGGCACCTGATTGGCAGCATCTGTGAGCATGGGCCCTGCTACAGTGGTCAGTAGGTGTCTGCTCCAAGAATCGGCATGCCACGTTTGACTGATCTGGATAGGGCCCGTGCGATAGGGCAACTTCAAGCTGGTGTTCCGCAAAACCAAGTTGCGGCATTATTTGGAGTGAGCCCTAGTACCATCTCCAAAGTGAAGGCCAAGTTCCATATAACGGGGGATGTCAGAGACAGGCCGCGAAGTGGGCGTCCCAAGAAGACGACACCCGAAGAAGACCGTTTCCTCACCCTGTCAGCACTTAGGAACCGTAGGCTGTCTTCTACAGATTTGCAGTCAAGGTTTGCAGGACGATATGGCCGACGGCTCTCTGCCCAGACAATTCGGAACAGACTGCACGCAGCCGATCTCCGGTCTCATAGGGCTGCCAGGAGGCCTGCCATGACTGCCCTTCACCGTCAGGCCCGTTTGCGCTGGTGTCGGCAACACGTGCACTGGAACCTGAACATGTGGAGGAACGTTATGTTCAGCGATGAGTCCAGATTCTGCCTACGGCAGTTGGATCATAGGGTCAAAGTGTGGAGAAGACGCGGAGAACGCTATGCTGATTGCTGCACCGATACAGTAACATCTTTTGGTGGAGGCAGTGTGATGGTGTGGGGCGGCATGTCCCTCACTGGAAAAACTAGGCTTGTCATCATTGGAGGCAATCTCAATGCAGAGAGATATCGAGATGAGATTCTGCAACCAGTAGCAATCCCATATCTCCACAGTCTGGGACCGAACTCTATCCTCCAAGATGACAATGCTCGCCCCCACAGAGCAGGGTTTCTCAGAGAATACCTCCAGAATTTGAGAGTGGAGAGGATGGAATGGCCTGCCAGCAGTCCTGACCTCAACCCCATTGAACACTTGTGGGATCAGCTTGGGCGTGCTGTTCGTGCCAGTGACCAACACAACCACGTTGGCTGACTTGCGACAAATGCTGGTTGAAGAATGGGATGCCATCCCACAACAGTGTGTGACCAGGCTGGTGACCAGCATGAGGAGGAGGTGCCAGGCTGTTGTGGCTGTGTATGGTTCTTCCACACACTACTGAGGCTCCTGTTTATTAAATGAATAAATTGTTAAATTGCCAATATGTCTTGTTTCTTCAGACTTCAATCATCCAATCCACCAAACACCGAACAAGAGTCAATGGCAGAATAAGCTGTTTGGCATTGGCAGAGAAGATTTGGCAGATTTTTCATGGGCGCAACCCACATACTCAGCTCTGCTGCTCATCCCACAAATGCATGTTCCTTACAAATGTGGCACCATTTAAAAGGGAAATAAACAGGCTTTCCAACGGTATAAGGTTTATTGCCAAGAAGCATTGTTACAACAAAGAAATAATCTACCAAACACAAATTTCCTTACTTTTTGTGCTATGTTTATATTTTTAAGACAAGTAGGCATGCTCTTCTGGTGCCTGGACATATCTTTCTAAACCAATGTTAACCAAAGAGATTTCCCAATTATTTATCTCATCACTGTCAGCCTTGACTGTGTGTAAATTGACAGCTGCATTTTCTGAATAACAATACTACGGCTCAAGTGTATTTAACCAGCAAAAAGTGATTTGAGTTATCTTTATCAATTAAAATGTTGATAAATCTTTCTGCTCTTATAAATATTTTGTGTGATTTGCTTTGTCTTAAGAGGATCCTCTCCTTACAAAACATTTTTGAAAGATATGCATGGATCCATGAGTACAAAGTGATGTAACATATTTAAATGCTTTCACTGAGTAATCTGTCCAGTACTTTGTAATATTAATGGATGTGAAATGCACTATTTAAACCTTATTTTAATATTTAATGAGCAAGTTAAGTGCCTTTCTAAATTGAAGCTTGGTATTTTTGCTTCAGTTTAAATCGCAGGAGAATAGATCAGATCTCAGGGAATCAAACAGCTCAATAAAACTATTTCCCACTTGCTGATAAATAAACAAAGGAAATGAAGAAACAGTCAAGCTATTGAAATCCAAAGCATGAAAAAAGCGTAAGCGCTTTTCCAAATATCTATATATATAACAAACTCTCATCTTGTATGCGTGTATGTTCCCGAAATGCAACCAAAACGGTACACGATAGCACAACAATTTTAGGGGCACCTTACACACTATTCGCCTGCGGTGTACAGTATCAAGTTTCGTTCAAATTGTTGCGCTCTCGTGTACCGTTTTGGCTGTAGTTCAGACACATCCCCCATAAAATAAACATTGCCATTTTGATCTAATACTTCCGCATTCATCTTGCGTCACAACGGGAACCCAACGTGGCCGTCGCGCCTGTGCAGTGCACTCCCACTTCCCGGGTCTGGGAATGAAGTTGATGCTCAACAAATGCTCTTTTTCTTAGTCTAATTTTAAATTATCAACTGAGACACCGGCATTCTTTAGTTGCTTCTCTTTATTTATCTGCATTGCTAAACCCAGCCCTTTTAAATTGAGTGAAAAACTTATGCCGAAGTTAAATTTACCCACGCAATTGGTGAGAGCATGTTTACAGATACTAGACTTTCAAAAACTAATTTGAAAGAATGTTGATATAAATGGAGCTGATGATGAAACCAAAGGAAGAGGTTAAAGTGTGTCAAATAGAATTTGAATTATAGAGTTTTCAAGCATAGAAACAGATTGCACAGCATCATGGCAGTGCTACTAACTAGTTTTTGGAAATTAAAAGGTAGGTCAGAATTTAAATGTAGATTGGTCCTGTGCAAACTATGCACTATTGAACTGACAATGAAAAAATCCTCTATTTATATGCACCTGAACGCAACTTTAAAACTGTTATCTCATCTCATTTCAGAACATCTTGTTATATCCCGCAACTTCTATTGATAAAAGCATACTTGTTCTCCATTTGCCATTCTTAGATAATGAAAAACCGTTAAATGCAGAATAATTATGTCAAATTACCAAAATTCTTCCCAACTAATGTTACTAAATTCAGATTTAATGGGTTACCCATCTCATCTGTGACTTTTATTTAGCTTCATATGCAGAAAAGTGTTGCTTTTACTTAGATAACAATACAGGAGACTTCAAACGGCTGGACGCAGAAACGTTGAGTCATATCATTCCCACTTCACTGAGAATCTGTATGAAATTCATTTCCCCACAACCATCCTGCAACAAATACAGATTTGGAGGATAAAACTGGACACTAATGGTTGCTCTTTACATCACAATTTGAATGATTATACAAAATAATTTCTATTCACAATAATGGTGAAGTTTAAAGAAAAGTCAAAGCAGTTTTTGCCTGGAGGCTGGAGAAAAGCAAAGGGTGAATCCCTCTCGGCATAATTCTTCAGCTTCCATCACTAATCAGCCATATGCACAAAACTTGATGGTGAGTGTGAAAATGAAACTCTGTGCAGACAATGAAAATGTATAATCCACAGATCATTAGTCCATGCAATAAAAATTTCAAAGCTAAAAGCTGATGCTGAAACACTATTACATGGGCTCATTATTTTCTGTTAAACTGATTCTTATATATATAAAATGAATATTAATAACTCAAGTATCAAGTTTTAGGCATTATCGATTCAAAATTTTCATTTTTTACGAGTGTCCCCGGAAGGGATTTCCTTTACATAATGAGGCTCATTTATCCTATTTTTTCTGCTTTCTGTTGAAACATATTTAACTGAACCAACATTCATATGCATGAATGAGAACCTTGCACTGCACTTTGCGGATATCATTTTTTCCAATTTTAATGTATGCATCACAAACATATCTAATTTGGAGGGATCTTTTCAAATTAAATTTTCAGGTCATGGAGCCTTAATTCCATTGGTTTTAGTGAACTTTTTATATTGCCCACTGTACAAAGCAGCAATGAACAAATTAGTCGGCCTCTGCATCATCATAATCATAATAGTACTTTATTAGCCAAGTATGTTTTACAAACAACTTATTATAGGAGTAGTATTAGGCCATTCGGCCCATCGAGTCTGCTCCGCAATTCAATCATGGCTGATCTCTGCCTCCTCATCCCATTTTCCTGCCTTCTCCCCATAACCCGTGACAATCTAATCAAGAATTTGTCTATCTCGGCCTTAAAAATATCCACTGGATTGGCCTCCACAGCCCTCGTGGTGTTGTGTTCCACAGATTAACTACGCTCTGACTGTTCCTCCTCATCTCCTTTCTAAAAGAACACGATCTTTCATTCTGAGGTTATGACCTCTGGTCATAGACTCTCCCACCAGTGGAAACATCCTCCCACTTCTGTACCTCGTCTGATTGGCGGGGGGGAGAAGAGGGAGTGACCAAGGTGAGATTCGTTCTTGATTATACTGGTGGCCTTGCCGAGGTAGCATGAAGTGTAGATTAAGTAAATAGAATGGAGGTTGGTTTGCGTGATGGTCTGGGCTGCATCGAACATTCTCTGCAATTTCTTGCGGTCTTGGATGGTGCTGTTCCCAAACCATGCTGTGATGCGCCACGATAAAATGCTTTCTACAGCGCATCTGTAGAAGTTGGTGAGAATTGTGGCAGGCCATTTTTCCTTGGAAGTTTCCTGTTAACCATTTTCAATAGTTGATAGGTTGCCATTAAAATTAATTAGAAACTCTTTACTTCTGTTCTGCATTGAATACATTATTGTCTTTGCTGGATTCTCACCTGGGAGTTAAAAATAAACAGTGTTCAAGCTCATCTATGAAGAATAGATCAGCATGTTATGAGCCCATTAGCTACTGGCATCAAATGACTCAACGAGTGCCAATGGAAGAGGAAGGATAAAAAGATGGAAAAGAGAAAATGCAGAAGTATAAATAAACTGATAACACAGTTATTAGAATTACGAATTGTTCATGGGGAGAAATCCCATTGTGATAGTTTACATTTATAGCTGCATTTATATGTATGCATATAATTAGCCCTACATGTAATCCCAATTAATTTAACTCAAACAATTCTGTACTATATCACAGTCTCCTAAATAAGGTATATGGTAGAAAGTTTTAAAGCTTAGAAATGTAAAGAACCAGTAATAAATCTGGAATCATTCCTTCAAATGGTATCAGAGCAGTCAAAGGCTGAGTATCCTTCCGTATGAGTTAGCTCTTGACAATTCCAAAACATTTTTAGCATCTCCGTGTTACAAATCAGAAGTGTGATGAAATACTCTCCATATCCCAGGATGATTGAAACTCCAACAAGAGTGAACAAACTCAACACTATCCTGAATACCTCTGTCCTGCTCATTTTATATCCATCCATCACCTTAAACAGGTATTTTATCACCAGTGTACAATGGCTGTATTGCACTCAGATCCTCGCCTAGGCTGCACCAATCCACCAAATCGCACGCTATGCAATATACGAAAGTGACCTCCAGCTACCCTCTGGGTAAGAAATGCCAGGCTTGCCAGATAACCACATGATGTAATTTGAAAATATAAATTTATCGTTCAAAGCTTTAAAGGTGCCAGGGTGAAATGGTTATAAATGACTTGCGTTTGTAGCTCGGTAGGTAGTAGAAACATAGAAACATAGAAAATATGTGTAGGAGGAAGCCATTTGGCCCTTCGAGCCAGCACCGCCATTCATTGTGATCATGGCTGATCATCCACAATCAGTAACCTGTAACCTTCTCCCCATATCCCTTGAGCTCTATCTAACTCTCTTTTAAATCCATCCAGTGAATTGGCCTCCACTGCCTTCAGTGGCAGAGAATTTCACAAATTTACAACTCTGGGTGAAAAAGTTTCTTCTCACCTCAGTTTTAAATGGCCTCCCCTTTATTCTTAGACTGTGGGCCCTGGTTCTGGACTCCCCAACATTGGGAACATTTTTCCTGCATCTAGCTTGCCAAGTCCTTTAAGAATTATATATGTTTCTATAAGATCCCCTCTCATCCTTCCAAATTCCAGTGACTACAAGCCCAGACAACCCATTCTTTCATCATATGTCAGTCCCGCCATCCGGGAATTAATCTGGTGAACCTACCCTACACTCCCTCATTAGCATTAATGTCCTTCCTCAAATACGGAGACCTAAATTGCACACAATACTCCAGGTGTGGTCTCACCAGGGCCCACTAGCCACTGCCGTGTACCATCACCGATGCCAGCATCTTTTGTCCACCCATTTGCAATGTTCAGATGGTAGCGGTAAGATACCTTCTTAAAGTGTTGCAGTTCCTCCAGCAAAGTATTCTCACAGACCTGTTGGGTTGGGTGTTCCAGGATTTACACTCAAACTTGTTTAATAGCTGTAATTGCTGACATTCTTCAAGGGAGTTATTTAGGAAAGACCGAAACCAGGTCATACAAATAATTTATTCCAGTATTCTATAACAAAAAGAACTTGTGCAAGACAGCATCACATTCAAAATAAGAAAGCTGCCTTTGAAGGAAGTCAACAAAAATACAAATGTAGCTGACTAGAATCTTCTGTTGCTTCTGCAAAAGGTTTGTGGGTAGTAATTGACAAAACAATTATTCCATCAAATTACTTATGGAATCACCCACAAAACTGTTAATATTTAAAAAGCAAAGTGAAAATCTAAATGTTACATGCTTTAAATTGTGTTTCTGCAACCTGCATTTTTACTGCTGAACCTGATTGGGAATTCTTTTACTGCTGACCAATTTAACATTTTCAGATACAACACTGCTGAACCTATGGCTATTTGGGTCAATTCAGTGTGAAATAATCATCACAAACCAATTTGAGAACCAAGTTCAAGTACTTTCCCAAGTGATTGCCTTCCTCTGTTTAAATGCAGAGAACCACTCATCTGCAAAGTAGGTTCTGTTGCAAATTTTCTTCAGCTACATGTTCCATTTTAGATGTGTGTGTTGCTCTGCTGGGTCAGAGAAAATTCACGAGCAGAACTCAGTGCAGTCACAGTTACACAACAATGACCAGACACAGAGCTCGTCTCCAAGTTTATGAGGCATAGCACCATCTGCTGCTGTTTCCAGCTGCCTCCTCACTAGAAAGATGAATCCTGCCTATTACATGGAATCATTTACTGACACATTTGCAGAACACCAAATCCCTGGAAAATTTAATCCCTCTCGTTTGTGGCTTGCATCGGTTAATTGGGTTGTTCATCACATGCAGCAAAGCCTCCTCCATTCCATTTCACCTTGATTCTGGTGATACGAGAATCTTTGGATTCACTTTTCTCTTAAACACAGCTTCCATAAATCTTCTTTGTTGTCTTGATTTAGTGAACGGCACAATTGTCATGGGATTAAAATACATTGTTTGCAACAATTGCATCTAATCAACAGCAATGATGAATCTTCACAAATATCAACTCTATTTTAACACCAATTTGACTAGGCAACAGAGAATCAACTAAAGAAGTCCGAGAGTAACACAGTGTGGAAACAGGCCCTTCAGCCCAATTTGCTCACACCGGTCAACATATCCCAGCTACACTTGTCCCATCTGCCAGCATTTGGTCCATATCCCTCCCAACCTGTCCTATCTATCCATGTACCTGTATAACTGTTTCTTAAATGTTGGGATAGTTCCTGCCTCAACTAACTCCTCTGGCAGCTTATTCCATACATGCACCACCCTTTGTGTGAAAAAATTACCCTTCAGATTCCTATTAAATCTTTTCACCTTCACCTTAAACCTATGTCCTCTGGTTTACGATTCTTCTACTGTGGGCATATCACCCCTCATCCTCCTGCACTCCAAGGAATAGAATCCCAGCCTACTCAACCTCTGCCTATAGCTCAGACCCTCTAGTCCTGGCAACATCCTCGTAAATCTTCTCTGTCGTGAGAGAAAGCTGATTTCTTCAACCTTCAGATTCCAAAAACATTTAAGTTGATTTCAGTTGAGTTTTTCTTTATTTTGTATAAAATTTATAACCAATAAACACTGCACACCCTGTATTATCATAAAAATGCTCCCCTGATCCTGGCACAAATTCTATTCCTATAAATCATGTCATTCATCTTGAAATAAGAACACCGATGCCAGGAAGTTATCTATTGACGACAGGTCATCTTCAGCACTGTAATATTGAGTAAGCTCATCTGTACTTTTCTAGACCTTGGCCTTAGGGCTACCATTGGCAATTAGCTTCTGGATTTCCTGACTGGCAGACCTCAGTTGGGTTGAGAAGATTTGGCATGCCCACAAGGAATCTTTCAACCTGTCACTAGGGAAATATTCTGACATGGCAACTGCTCTGTTCACGACCATATGAATTTACAAAGAGCGATGAACATTGCCCAGTCCATCAGAGGCTCATTATTTCCTTCCATCCAGTATATTTTCACTGTGCGTGGCCAGGAAGTCTGCAAGTATCAAGGATGCCCACCCCCTAGCCTTTCCCCTTTCTCTCTTCTACATTTTGGGAGAAGATACAAGAGCTTAAAAGCCCTGATATCACACTTAAAAGCAACTGCTTCACCACAGCTATCAGACTACTGAACGAATCACCTCTTTCACAACCCCTTCCCAATAATGTTGCCACATACTTAGTACATATATATACAGCCGGAAACAGGCCTTTTCGGCCCTCCAAGTCCGTGCCGCCCAGTGATCCCCGTACATTAACACTATCCTACACCCACTAGGGACAATTTTTACATTTACCCAGCCAATTAACCTACATACCTGTACGTCTTTGGAGTGTGGGAGGAAACCGAAGATCTCGGAGAAAACCCACGCAGGTCACGGGGAGAACGTACAAACTCTTTACAGTGCAGCACCCGTAGTCAGGATCGAACCTGAGTCTCCGGCGCTGCATTCGCTGTAAAGCAGCAACTCTACCGCTGCGCTACCGTGCCGCCCGAAATTGCTGAGCATTTGGATAGCAGTAACAGGATCATTCCGAGTCAGCATGGATTTACGAAGGGGAAATCATGCTTGACAAATACTCTTACTCTTAACTCTACCTCATTCGGATATTCTGTTATTATACTTCTTGTAGACTATTTTTGTTTTACTTCAGTTGCACTACAATTTTGGCACCATTCTGCTATTTTGCTAGTATTCATTGTTGTATATTTTGCATTTATTTTTTACTCTACGAGTTCATGTAAAACAAGGAATTTCATAAGACCTCGAGTCTTATCCTTTATCAGATTATAACGAGACATTTATTTAGGCACTTAAATAGGCAAGGTATAGATAGACAAAGACAATGTCAGCAAATGGAATGTGTAAGAAGGAACTGCAGATGCTGGTTTACATCGTAGACAGACACAAAATGCTGGAGTAACTCCGCTGAACTGGCAGCATCTCTGGAAAGAAGGAATGAGTAACGTTTTAGGTCGTTCCTGCTATCCAGAGATGCTGCCTGTTCCGCTGAGTTACTCCAGCATTTTGGATATATCTTCAGCAAATGGGATGTTATGTACATGGACAAAAACGTGAGGAACAAAGAAATGGCAGACGAGTTAAACCGTTACTTTGGATCTGTCTTCACTGAGGAAGATACACACAACCAAATGTTCTAGGGGCCAGAGAACCTAGGGTGATGGAGGAACTGAAGGAAATCCACATTAGGCAGGAAATGGTTTTGGGTAGACTGATGGGACTGAAGGCGATAAATCCCCAGGGCCTGATGGTCTGCATCCCAGGGTACTTAAGGAGGTGGCTCTAGAAATAGTGGAAGCATTGGAGATCATTTTTCAATGTTCTATAGATTCAGGATCAGTTCCTGTGGATTGGAGGATAGCAAATGTTATCCCACTTTTTAAGAAAGGAGGGAGAGAGAAAACGGGTAATTATAGACCAGTTAGTCTGACATCAGTGGTGGGGAAGATGCTGGAGTCAATTATAAAAGACGAAATTGCTGAGCATTTGGATCGCAGTAACAGGATCATTCCGAGTCAGCATGGATTTACGAAGGGGAAATCATGCTTGACAAATCTACTGGAATTTTTTGAGGATGTAACTAGGAAAATTGACAGGGGAGAGTCAGTGGATGTGGTGTACCTCGACTTTCAGAAAGCCTTCGACAAGGTCCCACATAGGAGATTAGTGGGCAAAATTAGGGCACATGGTATTGGGGGTAGGGTACTGACATGGATAGAAAATTGGTTGACAGACAGAAAGCAAAGAGTGGGGATAAATGGGTCCCTTTCGGAATGGCAGGCAGTGACCAGTGGGGTACCGCAAGGTTCGGTGCTGGGACCCCAGCTATTTACGATATACATTAATGACTTAGACGAAGGGATTAAAAGTACCATTAGCAAATTTGCAGATGATACTAAGCTGGGGGGTAGTGTGAATTGTGAGGAAGATGCAATAAGGCTGCAGGGTGACTTGGACAGGTTGTGTGAGTGGGCGGATACATGGCAGATGCAGTTTAATGTAGATAAGTGTGAGGTTATTCACTTTGGAAGTAAGAATAGAAAGGCAGATTATTATCTGAATGGTGTCAAGTTAGGAGGAGGGGGAGTTCAACGAGATCTGGGTGTCCTAGTGCATCAGTCAATGAAAGGAAGCATGCAGGTACAGCAGGCAGTGAAGAAAGCCAATGGAATGTTGGCCTTCGTAACAAGAGGAGTTGAGTATAGGAGCAAAGAGGTCCTTCTACAGTTGTACCGGGCCCTGGTGAGACCGCACCTGGAGTACTGTGTGCAGTTTTGGTCTCCAAATTTGAGGAAGGATATTCTTGCTATGGAGGGCGTGCAGCGTAGGTTCACTAGGTTGATTCCCGGAATGGCGGGACTGTCGTATGTTGAAAGGCTGGAGCGATTGGGCTTGTATGCACTGGAATTTAGAAGGATGAGGGGGGATCTTATTGAAACGTATAAGATAATTAGGGGATTGGACACATTAGAGGCAGGAAACATGTTCCCAATGTTGGGGGAGTCCAGAACAAGGGGCCACAGTTTAAGAATAAGGGGTAGGCCATTTAGAACGGAGATGAGGAAGAACTTTTTCAGTCAGAGAGTGGTGAAGGTGTGGAATTCTCTGCCTCAGAAGGCAGTGGAGGCCAGTTCGTTGGATGCTTTCAAGAGAGAGCTGGATAGAGCTCTTAAGGATAGCGGAGTGAGGGGGTATGGGGAGAAGGCAGGAACGGGGTACTGATTGAGAGTGATCAGCCATGATCGCATTGAATGGCGGTGCTGGCTCGAAGGGCTGAATGGCCTACTTCTGCACCTATTGTCTATTGTCTATTGTCTATTGACTCCAATAAAGATAGTCTGATAAAGGATAAGGCTAAGTATAATCTCTTGTTATTATTGGAAATTCAACTTGGGCATTATGCATCAGCTCAGAAGCCTTCATGAGCCACTTAAAAGGATATAATCTTGTCAGCTGACTTGGATCAAAATCCAAATGCAATCCACACTTTCAAAGGAAAATGTTGAGAAAAAATAGGGGGGCAAATAGCTGCCTTGGTACAACACTGAGGTAGATTTTTATGTCAAAATGATGGCACTTGTCTTACTACCAGGATGTTACAACAATGTCAGGCAAGGGGCAGTTGTGCAGTTAAATACAAAAAAATTAAAAATTCTGAATTGTGAACCTTTCGTCAACTTTGTGAAGTAATGTTTCACTGACTGGCACAACTCTGACATTAATTGTACTTACAGCATGTCACAGCAGAACTTAAAATTAAAATGTGAATTTAAATGAAATTAAATTTTAAAATTAAATGTAACTTTAAATTCTTGCCATTTCGATCCAAGCTCTCTCTCAAAGGCATTTAAATTATTAATTGCATCAAATCTATCACTGGCATGAAATATCATAACCTGATATGTTTTATTCATTGTATTGCTATGCTATGACCTGATAAAGTACAAACTTTACCAACTGGAAAGCATGTCACCTTTAATGCCCGTCACTGCTTTCAATTTGCAAAGACTAAGAGAAGGTCCATTGTTCAACTGCACTTCACATTGTATCTTGCTGTTTGAACTACATTTCACGTTAAATCAAGAATAACCATGCTCATTGTTCAACTTGTACATTCTAGTCAGTATTTTGCACCTTATAATTGTTCCAATTTTAAGTTTTAACTCTTTTATTTAAAGTATTTCTGCTCTACCCCAACTTGCACTTCTTAACATGTTTGATTTCACGTACATTTCCCACAAGCAGCCTTGAAACTAGTCACACTGCAATTACATGGGAACACACATTTATTTGTTCACAATTCTTAGAGCAGAACAAGGAACTACAGATGCTGGTTTACACAAAAGGACACATAGTGCTGGAGTAACTCAGCAGGTCAGACAGCATCTCTGGAGAACATGGAGAGATGATGTTTTGGGTCGGCATCCTTCTTCAGACTGATTGTAAATGGAGTGGGTGGGAAGAATGCTGGGTGAGTAGAGGCAGGACAAAGCTTTGCAATATGGGTGGACACAGGTGAGGGGGAGGGTTTGGATAGGCAGGCAGTTGGAATAAATGCCAGCGATTAATGCAGGTGTGAAACAGACCTATTGAAGAGTCGTAAATTGTGAGGAATGGAGGAGGAGGGGAAAGGAGGACAGGAGAAATATGTGTGTGTAGGAGGGGTACAGGAGAGGGGAGAAAGGGTTGTTGTTAAATTATTTGTGCTTATAGGGAATAAAATGTTTTAAATTATATTTTTGTTTGCGGACTGTTGTTGGTGGAGTAGCATCATGATGTACATTACTAGTTCTAAACTTAGGGCGGTTTAACAAGGTGAATATTCCATTCAGAGCAGCTTTTTTATTTCAGTAGATGCTCTGATGGCAGCAGCATACTTCTATCCACATCGATCAACAATTAACCTGCTTTAAATGGATGTAAAACACAAAGACCTTATGCCAGGATTGCACAGCACTTGTAGACAACACTTATCTACTCCGCTACTAAGTTTTTATTCAATGTGGAGGCAATCTATTCTTTTGTTAAGCACTCAAGCTGAAGCAGCTAATGCGAAATTACAAGTATTAATTCCTTTGTACTCACTGAGACTACAAGCTTATGAAAATTCATCTTCTATTCCATCAAAATCTAAGTGGATAGGATGTCTCAAATGCTTTGTTACATTTCAATGATGATGTTCGATGATGTTCGATTCTCGGGCTTTCTTCCAAGTTCAAACTCTGGTCCATCTCTCCTGATTCTCTCCCAAATGTATGATCTCATAGTTTATCCAAATCCACAGTGAGATATATATTCTTTCACAATCTGTGCATCGTGTAATTACTCATCCTGTGCCTTTTGTCAAAAAGTCTGCTCATCCCTCCACTACTGCACCATTTCAATTCAATCCACTTGACTACAATCCACATGATGGCAAGGCCACACATGGAGTATCGCATGCAGTTCTGGTTGCCTAGCTAGATGAAGAATGATGTGAGTATAGAAGTTGGGAGGTCATGTTGCAGTTGTATAAGACGTTGGTGAGACCGCATTTAGAATAATGTGTTCAGTTCTGGGCACCATGTTATTGGAAAGATATTACCAAGCTTGAAAGGCTTCAGGAAAGATTTACCAGGATGTTGCCAGGATTAGAGGGTCTGAGCTATAGGGAGAGGTTGAGTCGGCTGGGTCTTTATTCCAAGGAGCGCAAGAGGATGACGGGTGATCTTATACAAAATCATGAGAGGAATAGATCGGGTGGATGCACAGTTTCTTGCCCAGAGTAGGGAAATCGAGGACCAGAGGACATAGGTTCAAGGTGAAGGGAAAAAGATCTAATAGGAATCTGAGGGGTAACATTTTCACACATAGGATGGTGGGTGTATGGAACAAGCTGCCAGAGGAGGCAGTTGAGGCTGGGACTATCCCATCGCTTAAGAAACAGTTAGGCAGGTACATGGATAGGACAGGTTTGGAGGAATATGGACCAAGCACAGGCAAGTGGGACGAGTGTAGCTGGGACATTGTTGGCCGCTGCGGACAAGTTAGGGCCTGTTTCCACACTGTATCACTTTATGACTCTAAGAATACAATACAATACACTATAATAGAATATATCTTTATTGTCATTATACAGGGGTACAACGAGATTGGGAATGCGCCTCCCATACGATGCAATAAATTAATTAGCTAGTCAGTATTAATTTAAACAACCCAATGAAACAAATTAGAACAGTTTTAAAACAGAATAAAGTGCAAGTAGATCTGTGCCGGTTCACTGTGCGATGTGACCATCCGGCTCAGCAGGACCGATTCATAGCAGCTATGGCCCTGGGGATGAAGCTGTTCCTGAGTCTGGAGGTGCGGGCGTAGAAGGCCTTGTATCGTCTGCCCGATGGTAGAAGTTCGAACAGACTGTTGCAGGGGTGTGAAGAGTCTTTGTGGATGCTGGTGGCTTTTCTGAGGCATCGTGTGTTGTAGATGCCCTCCAAGACTAGTAGCTGTGTTCCGATGGTCCTCTGAGCTCTATGGACTACCCGCTGAAGAGCTTTCCTCTCTGCCTCCGTGCAGCTGAGATACCACACAGGGATGCCATGTGCATTATGCACATAATGGTGCAGAAAAGATTCATGATAGAAGTATTATAGAAACATATAAAATTCTTAAAGGATTGGACAGGCTAGATGCAGAAAAAATGTTCCTGATGCTGGTTGAGTCCAGAACCAGGAGTCACAGTTTAAGAATAAGGGGTAGGCCATTTAGGACTGAGATGATGAAAAACATTTTCATCCAGAGTTGTGAATCTGTGGAATTCTCTGCCACATAAGGCAGTGGAGGCCAATTCAACGGATGTTTTCAAGAGAGTTAGATTTAGCTCTTAGGGCTAAAGGAATCAAGGGATATGGGAAAAAGTAGGAACGGGGTACTGAATTTAGATGATCAGCCATGATCATATTGAATGGCGGTGCTGGCTTGAAGGGCTGAATGGCCTAATCCTGCAGCTATTTCATATGTTTCTATGATGCTGTTACTGGATTTGGAGAGTTTGAGTCATGAAGGGAGGCTGGATAGGCTGGAGTCCAAGAGGCTGAGCAGCAACCTTATAAATATATATAATAAGATCATGTGGAATGTCGGTACTGTGATTTAAGGCGGGTGGGGACAGATTTAAAAAGTGTAGAGGGGCAACTTTTTCACACAGATGATGGTGGATATATGGAACAAGCAGGAAGCAGCTGCAGAGGTCGGGACAATTACCAATGTTTAAAAATCATTTTGATTAGTACATGGATAGAACAAGTTCAGAGAAATATTGGCCAAACTGAGGCAAATTGGACTACCTTGGATAAACATCTGGCCTAGACTATATAACACACTTCCAGTAAACCTACTTATCACACTTGAAGAAGGGTCCAGACCCCAAAAGTCATCTATCCATTTTCTCCAGAGAGAACATAGCTTTATGATCAGAGGGGAAAAGTTTAAAGGAGACGTGTGAGGCTAGTGTTTTTATACAGTGAGTGTACAGTGAGTTTATAGTGTTTCTTTTGAGATCATTTAAAATGCTTTTCAAAATCAACCATTTAAAATAAGCATGTCTAATTCCTCTGCTCTTTACTTCTCTTTGGAAACTTATTCCCTGTTCCAGAATTTATTAGAAATTTTAAATAGCCTGTGGGACCTTTCTTTTCCATTGTGTGCAAGCAAATCCCCTGGCCATGTTCGTATACATCTTCATACTGTTGTTGTTCAAGGCATTACTGAATTGAAAATCATTGACCAACTTACATCTCTCTAGGTTTTCTATTAAGAAATGTTGCCGTTTTAGAGAACATTTATTTAACAAAAACTCATGGCTATTTTGTTATAAAATTAATGACCAACTCAAAAAAGTCACAGAATAATTTATCACACTAATT
Organism: Rhinoraja longicauda; assembly: GCF_053455715.1. Taxonomy (NCBI): domain Eukaryota; kingdom Metazoa; phylum Chordata; class Chondrichthyes; order Rajiformes; family Arhynchobatidae; genus Rhinoraja; species Rhinoraja longicauda. The sequence goes on from NC_135975.1 coordinate 7,494,671, forward strand.
AAAAGACAATCTGTGACACTAATGCTTATTGAGATGTCACTGAAATATTAAATGAATCAGGCAAATTCTCACACTTCCCACTTTTAAATGCTGGTGAACTTTCTTCACCATTATTGCACCAGTGACTGCAAAATGATCATTAATTTTCAGTGGAGTGTTTGATATGTTCCAAGATTATGAAAGGAAATATAAAAATCAAAATTATTTATATCTTCCTGTTTTCCTCTTTTGTTTTTCAGCAATTCAATTGAAAATTAACTAAAAAGAGTCCCAAAACATATTATCTAATTGAAAACGAGACTCCCCTGTATTTATGCTGTTTTAATGCATACTCAGGATGTTTCACTGGAGCATTACCAAATAGAATTTGACACAACCAGAAAGAGGTACAGGGGTAGATGAGCAAACATCTGGATAATTAGCAGGATTTAAAGGAGCATTGTACATGAGAGAAGAGGTTGAGATGCAGCAGCGAATTATAATGCGTCACCTTTCGATGTTCTCCAGAGATGCCGAATGACCCGATGAGGTACTCCAGCACTTTTTGATTTTTGCACAAAGCAACTAAACTCTGGCATTATATTGCAAGATTAATAGAGTTGAATGCCTAAAGAAAATTACAGAGATACGAGAGAAAATACCTTTTATAACTTTTAAAACAAAAATGTCAGGTTTGCTTGCCGGATGTTTGCAATAGGTAAATTTTACATTTATTTAGATTGCAATAAATTGCATTTATTTTAATCTTAGTTTGAAGAAACAGATTGCACATGTATTTCCAACACAATGGATCAATTGCTATGGATAGAAATGATCTTATGGATTTGGACATTTCCAAAATTACAACCAATATTTATTAGCATGTCTTCTTCAAGAAAACCAAATTTCTTGAGTTGATTTCAGGCCATTGCAGCAGCGACAGCAAATAGACTGTTTTGAAAGAAGACACAGAATGCTGGAGTAGCTCAACGGGTCAGGCAGCATCTCTGGAGAATATGGATAGGCGATGTTTCAGGTCGGCACCCTGCCCGACACTGGTAAGGATAATGTTTTGAAACACTGTATGTCTCAGCAACTGAGCAGGTTTGTGGGGTATTGGAGCAGAATAATCTACCCCATTTAAAGGCAAAATCCCTGACTGTATCATTTATTCAACACTTAGAAGCCCAGTTACAAGCAATGGTTTGATTTACAGCTATTTAGATTAAATAGCTGTCTGAGTCAGCATAAATACCTCAATGCACCTTTCTATGAAATCCAGGTGTACTTCAGAGAAATAGTAAATCAATGGAATACAAAATGAATGCTGATTCAATTTGAATAATTTCCAATTATTTTTATTAACTTATTATTTTTATCTTACTGTTCCTTCCATTATGAGGTGCAGGTGTTTTATTTGTTTGTTTATTTTGCTCCTTTGCAAGTTGATAAATGTTTTGAGCGAGTGCGAAAACATAGGCCTTTGCTCCAGATTTCTCACTTCTTGGTACTGAGCTCATCAACCAAACCGTATCAATTACTTAATGGGCAAATGTCAACAGAATTATTCATAAGTCTGCATCAATTATGCTGTGATTTTGTCGATTTCATTCTCTAAAGTGTTCCTGTGGTACAATCCCTCTATAATTGCCTTAATTCACAGAATTTTGTTTATAAACATAAACATGTTTATAACTGTATGGATTTAGAATGGTCACAGAATGGATGGAGAAAACAAACTTGGAACTTCAAAGAAATTGCTTTGGATGGGTTCCTGACTGTATTTTTCCAAGTTCTGGTATGCTGCAGGGCCCCCATTAGCATGTGGGAGCAGAGAGGAACAGATCTGTAGGCAGATTACAAAAAGATGGAAAAGTAACAGAGTAGTTTTCCTGGATGACTACTTTCCCCAACATTGACAGGGACTCGCCAGAGGCTTAGATGGGCAGAATCTGTTTAGTGCACCCAGGAGGCTTTCTTGACATTGTGTGATGTTCCATCCATGGAGGAGGCCATACTAGATCTTCAGTGGGGAAAATGAGCCTGGCCAAGTGATCAGAGTTTCAGTGGGAGAGAATTTTGTGAACAGTGCTTACAACTCCGTAGGTATTCAGATAGTTATAGATAAGATCAGTCTTTGTGATGGGGTGGGAAGAGGGTGAGGAGATGGGAATGCTAAATTGAGGAAAGGCTAATTACAAGAGTATTATTTAGAGGTTGGGAAGAGTAGTTCGGGAGTGACTGTTATTCTGCAAGTCCACATCTGATGTGTGGGAATGATTTAAAGGCCAGCTAGTCAAATGTCAGGACCAATGTGTTTCTGTGAGAAAGAAAGAGGAGGGTGGCCAGACTTGGGAACCGAGGATGGCAAGAGATGTTTCAAATTAGTCAAAAAGTGTACAAGAAGTTCACCAGGATGTTGACGTAAAAAGTGCAGATCTTGGAATCTCTAGAACAAAAAGGAGTGCCACGGAGGAACTCACCGGATCAAGCAGCATCAGTGAAGAGAAATGGACAGTTGAAGTTTTGCCCCTCTAGACTGCCAATGCTAGGGGGGCTGATAGAAGTACATATGATTTGAGAGAAATAATATAATAATAATAATAAACATTTATTTTTTATAGCGCTTTTCCAAATGCTCAAAGACGCTTTACAAAAACAGTCAAGACATAAAAACAAACAGACAAACTATCCTGACGGAGAAGTGGCGAACAAATAGCGCCAGCGTCCTCTCTCGTCAGGGTCCGGCAGTAGACAATAAAGAACACAAGACACACAATTACAATTTTTAACACAAACAGCCATCACAGTGATTGCTCCAGGCACACCCTCACTGTGATGGAAGGCAAAGAAAAGTCTTATCTCCTCCTCATTCTTCTCCCATGGTGCCACGAGGCGATCGAGGCTCCCGACTTTAGAAGCCCCCACCGGGCGATGGAAAGTCCCAGGGCCGAGCCGAGCAGGCCGATGAAGGTCCTGAGCCCCCACCGGGCGATGGAAAGTGCCGTGGCCAGGCCACGCAGGGCGATGAAGGGCCTGCGAGCGGGTCAATCAAACCTCGCGCTTCGGGGTGGTCGAAGCTGCTACGGCTGGAGCTCCCGAAAGCCGGTCGCCAGCCAGGGACCTGCGAGCTCCCGATGTTGCGGTCTGCAGGGCCCACGGCCGAAGCCTCCGAGATGGTAAGTCCAGGCCCTGCGACCGGAGTCTTCAAGGTCGATCCCAGCTGGAGGCCGCCAACTCCACGGTGTTAGGCCGTAGCACGAACGGAGACACAACACGGTAAAGGTCGCATCTCCGTTGAGGAGGAGATTAGAAATAAAGGTTTCCCCCACCCCCCCACCACCCCCCACATATACAGAGTTAAAAATAAATCAAAAGAAACATTTAAACGATAACAAAGACACAAACAAAAAAAAGACAGAGAGACTGCCGGTGAGCCGCAGCTGCAGAACGCAGCCACGCCCCCTTCTGATGAATAATAGGATCGAGAGCCAGAGTCTCTCAAGAATAGGTCTCGGCCCAAAATGTTGACTGTCGTTCTCTCCACAGATGCTGCATGACCCACTGAGTTTTCCCAACAATTAGTTTTTTTTCCCCATGAGGATGCAGCATGAATTAGATATTATTAGCTAAAAAGGAGAGGTTGGATAAATTTACATTGTTTTTTTCTGGAGTATCAGAAGCTATGGAGTAACCTGATAGAAGAACATAAAATTGTGAGAAGCTTTGATAGGGTATAGAGAGTTAGAGTCCTTTGCTGAGGGTGGAAATGTATCAAATACTAGCAAGCACAGCTTTTAAAGAGGAGGAAAGTTTCAAGGAGGCAATATTTCTTTTTACACAGATTAGTAGGTGCCTTGAACAGCCTGCCAGGAAAGTCGTGAAAGCAGATATCATATCATATCATATATATACAGCCGGAAACAGGCCTTTTCGGCCCACCAAGTCCGTGCCGCCCAGCGATCCCCGTACATTAACACTATCCTACACCCACTAGGGACAATTTTTACATTTACCCAGCCAATTAACCTACATTCCTGTACGTCTTTGGAGTGTGGGAGGAAACCGAAGATCTCGGAGAAAACCCATGCAGGTCACAGGGAGAACGTACAAACTCCTTACAGTGCAGCACCCGTAGTCAGGATCGAACCTGAGTCTCCGGCGCTGCATTCGCTGTAAAGCAGCAACTCTACCGCTGCGCTACCGTGCCGCCCATAAGATATGATAACAATGTTAAAAAGACATTTAGGCAGGCACATGAACAGGCATAGAATGGAGGAATATAAACCATATGGAGACAGATGTGCAGATTAAATTGGCATTATGGTCAGCACAGACATTGTGTGCCAAAGGCCCGGTTCATTTACTATACTATGTTCGTTTTTAAGAGCATAAGCATGCATGCAAAATGATAAACATTTGTCAGATCATTAAGTTGAATAATGTGAAATTAATAATTACTTTATTACTTGCTAGCTAACAACAGTGCAAGGATAAAAATGTCTTCTCTGAGTTCTCCACTCACAAACGGGACTGGTTCCTGACATTTTATCAATAAATATTAGCATTTTTTTTAGTTTATTATGAGAATGTTGATAAAATATTTTCATACAGTTGTTGCAGTCTGGCACAATTCACAAAGCCAATTAAACAAAACATTATTCAAATTATAAATCACATTTTTTTTCATTTTGTAATATTGAGTTTGTATTTATAGCTGCTTTCATGAAAACATGTAGTTTCTTCACATTTAACATAATAAAAAAGACCTATATTACTTATTTTAAAATGGTTCTGAGCCATCATTAATTTTTGAAAATAAGATTTTTTTTTACACCGCCATCATCATGTTATGAGTACAATTTCTAAATCTCACTTAATTGAGAGCAGAAGATTAATAACCATTTACTTCTCCTTCTGACAGCAACTTGTTGATTAGTCAGTGGTGATTGCACTTGAATTTTATTCTGGAGGCTCAGTTGCCAGGCAAACATGTCTCTATCAGCATGGCATGGGTTCCAAATGCAAGGAGTGCCACACTGAGAAAATCTTTGGAAGAGACGTGAAGCACAAGCTTCATCTGTCGCTTATGAGTTTCCAGGTGGAAGCTAAAGATTCCAAGACTTTAAATGCAGAAAAGCAAGAATTCATGTAGTTGAGCAAACTTGAGCAAAGAACCAATCTTTGCTCCTCAAGTTCCTAACTTTACTCTTGGAATCATTTATTAATTTATGCTCCAGTAACAGTTAATGACAGATAGAATTCCAATCGGTATGGATTTATGTACAGCAGCAAGTAAAATGGTTACTTTATACTTGCAGTGATGTATTCTAAACAACGTGGAGGCTAAATAGTGGCATAAAAAACAGCTAATATCACGTTGGCGGAATTCATGGGAGGATGCCAGATATACTGCACAAACCTCTTCTGAAAGTTCAAATCTTGCCTTGCCCGTTCATGAGCCAACTGTTCGGAAATTTGTTTTCGGACTTCTTCGTTAGTAACTGTAAATAGGAAATGCAAAACATTAGCAGAGTAAAAGCAACATGAGCTCTGAATTAATTATCGATGGTAATTGATCAAATGCAAGAACACAATATCGGGCAAACATTTACAATTGTTTGAAAATTTAAAAGTAATCATTTCATGCTGCAGTTAGAGAAAGACAAATTCTCTGCTCCCTTCCAGTAAAAAGATAGACGATGACTAACCACTATAGTATTTTTTATCTATTGTCAGTATTTCACTATTTTGCCAATATAATAATAATAATAATAATATGCCTTTATTGTCATTGTACACAAGGTACAACGAAATTAGAAGTGCTACAGCTGATAACAGTGCGACAGTGCAAAGACAATTGCACAGACATACGAACCAACACAACAAATGCCAGTATCAAATAAAAACCAATTTAAAAACCTAATAAATAATGAATGGGTTAAACACTTAAAATTCTTAAAAGAAAGTTCCTTTTTTTTAAATGAGAATAGTCGAGTCATGTGCTTCCGTTCACTGTTCTTATTGCCCAGGGAAAGAAACTGTTCTTGAGTCGATTTGTCCTGGCCCTTAGGCTCCTATAGCGCCTCCCAGAGGGCAGGAGAACAAACAATTTGTGTCCTGGATGAGTGCTGTCCTTGATTATGACTCTGGCCATGTTCAGACAGCGTGAGCTGGTGATGTTCTTCAGAGAAGGTAGTGGACAGCCGATGATTTTCTCTGCTGTCCTGATGACCTTTTGGAGGGCCTTCTGGTCTGCAGCCGAGCAGCCAGCATACCACACAGTGGTGCAGTATGCCAGTAAGCTCTCGATGGTGGAGCGGTAGAAGGTCACCAGCAGATTCTCCTTCAGTCTGTTTTTCCGGAGTAATCTTAAGAAGTGCAGTCTCTGCTGTGACTTTTTCACTACCGCCTTGGTATTTGCAGTCCAGGAGAGGTCCTGGGAGATGATGGTCCCTAGGAACTTGAAGGTGGAGACCCTCTCCACTTCCTCCCCATTTATATGAAGTGGGGTGGGAGCCGCTCTTTGTTTCCTGAAGTCCAGCACCATTTCTTTTGTCTTGCTAGTGTTTAGTGCTAGATTATTTGCCTCGCACCATCCGGACAGAGCACAGACCTCGTCTCTGTACGCAGACTCATCCCCTCCAGTGATCAGACCGACCACAGTTGTGTCGTCTGCAAATTTGATGATTGAATTGGAGGGGTGGATAGGAGTACAGTCGTATGTATACAGAGCATAGAGGAGGGGGCTCAGCACACAGCCCTGCGGGGAGCCAATGCTAAGCGTAATGGTGGAGGAGCTGTGGGGGGCAATCTTAACAGATTGTGGGCGGTTTGTGAGGAAGTCTCTTATCCAGGCGCAGATGGATGGGGAGAAACCCAGGTTATTGTACAGCTTGTCCACTAGTATGCCTGGGATGATCGTATTGAATGCCGAGCTGTTGTCTATGAAGAGCATTCTTACATAGGTCCCCGGGCGCTCCAGGTGGCTCAGTGCAGTGTAGAGGGCTGTGTTGATGGCGTCTTCTGTAGATCTGTTTGCTCGATAGGCAAACTGATGAGGGTCAAAGCTGGGAGGAAGGATGGCAATATCATTTCCAAGATTCCTTCGAGACTAGTAATACTAAAATTACCAAATGACTGTGGATTCAGCAGATCAGGCAATGTCTCTGATAAAAAACGGACAGGCGACGTTTTGGGTCAGGACCCTTCTTCAGACCGATTGTAGTGGGGGGGGGGGGGAGAAAGCTAGAAGGGAGTTGAGGTGGGAGAAAGCCAGGTAAGTAATGGATGGCCATTGTTCACGCATCTGACAATCAATCTCCCTTACTGGTTTCATCCATGCACTTGCCTCGTTTTGTCCCATCCCTACCTCTCTTCCAGCTTGCTCCCCCCTTCCATAATTAGCCCGATGAAGAGTCCTGATCTGAAATGGTCACCTATTCATGTTCTCCAATGGTGCTGCCTGACATGCCGAGTTATTTCAGCATAGCTCAATACTCCATTCTGAGGTCCCCACCTACTTCAAGAAGAATATTACCATCCCCGGTGCCAAAAAAAGTAAGGTAGTGTGCTTAATGACTCCAGTCCAGTAGCTCTGACATCCACTATCATGAAATGCTTCAAGAGACTGGTGATGGCTCACATCTAGTCTCCCAGATAGCCTTGATCCACTGCAGTTTGATTATCATCGTAACTAGTCCACTGCAGATGCCATCACTGTGGCCCTAATCTCATCTCTGGGTAACATCTAGACATCAAGAACTCCTACGTTAGAGTCGTATTTATTGGCAATAGCTCTGCCTTCAACACCATAATCCCATCCAAACTTCTGGATCTAGAAGTCAGCAACCTCTCGGCCACTGGATCCTTGGCTTTCTGACACACACACACCACAATCAGCGAATTTGGTGACAACACCTGCTCTACAATAATGTTCAACAGCAGTGGCCCACAAGGATGCATTTTCTGCCCCCTGGTATACTCCTTGTCTATTCACGATTGTGTGGTCAATTTCAGTTCAAACTCCATCTACAATTTTGTAGATGACACCACTGCTTGGGTCAAATCACAAACAATGAGAAGACTGAATCCAGGAAATAGAGGATTTAGTAACATGGTGTCAGGACAACAACCTCTTCTTTAATGTCAGCAAGATGAAAGAGCTTATTATAATCTTCATGTACTTCACCACAGAGTGCGGTTAATACTACAGTATACAGCATGTCTCCATGAACTCTGACAAGCGTCCACAGATACCCCATAGAAAGCATCACAGGGTTGGGTCACGGCTTGGTTTGGAACCAACCTAACCAAGACCACAAGCAATTGCAGAGTTGTAGATGTAGCACAGTCCATTACACAGACCAGACTCCCCACCATTGACTCCACGTACATTTCATGATGTCTCGGAAAAGCAGCCAACATAATCAGAGACTTCTGAAGAAGGGTCTCGACCCGAAATGTCACCCATTTCTTCTCTCCAGAGATGCTGCCTGTCCCGCTGAGTTACTCCAGCATTTTGTGCCCATAATCAGAGACTTGTCCCACTCTGGTCATTCCTTCTTCTCCCTGCTCCCGCCAGGTAGAAGGTTGAAAGCGCACACCACCAGACTCGGGAACTGGTTCTTCCCCTTCATTATCTGGGTTTTGTAACTGTCCCTCCATTAGCTAGAGTACTGTCTGACCACCTCAACCCCATTGCGAATATTTGACTGTCTATGGAACTGATGCTCTGCAATGCTGAGAACGATATTCTGCACTCTATCTCCCCCTTTCCTCTATCTGCTGTACTTGAGTTTGATGTGATTGTGTTTATGTATACTGTAGTATTAACTGATCTGATTGGATAGCTTGCAAAACAAAGCTCTTCATTGTACCTCGGAACATGTGACAATAATAAACCTAAACCACTTTGTGATTATCTATCATTAAGTATCTTAAGATTAAAAATTATCCTATTTTATAAATCAATTTGCAGGTGAAATGATAAAAGGTTGTAAATTACTCCCTATTCATGTAAAGCCTTAATTTACTTTCCCTTTCATCCTCTTCAGCGCAGTTGATATCAATCGTATTCATTTGTTCATTAAATACCAGGTTCAAGAAACACTAAGATTTAACAATCAGGTAAATGGATCTGAAGTGGGATTTTAAAATAACATTCAAATTTCTGAGTATAGGAATATACAGTGTATCGCCTTTTATATCTACAATAATCAACGATAAACAATAAATCTATTTTTTTTACCATCCTGATTAAGGACCCCTATAAAATGTTTATCCATTGAATAAGACAAGTGAAAATCCATACAGACTTGCTGTTATTAATTATCTGAGATTTATCATCAAATACCTCTGGACAGGTCCGAAAAGTGTCTTCAATTCAAAGGCATTTATTGGTATTTGTGCTGTGTCAGAGACACAGTTCACTGCTTTTATTTCAGAAAATGATACAAAGCTCACAATGACCTGATTTTTGCAATCATTTTTCATTGCCACATTTATACGAATTAAATCACTAACATCTTTGATCATGTCCTATAAATTCAACAAAACACAATATTACTAAAAACATAAGTATTTAGTCAGTGTTATGGAGAATCTATCTGACATGTATTCTGACAGCTTATACATATGTTATAATATTAAACTATGATACTGGTAGTTTACAGAACAATTGCTAATCATTCAACAGCATAATAATAAAAGATTATCCAGTTAATAAATGATGTTTTCTATCCACTCTGGGGAGAAAAGCTTTCAAGAGTGTCTCAAAGTTGTGAAGACTTCATGTACACAAATTATTTCAGATAATACAAATAATTTTATTATGAAACAGGAGGCTGCTATTCAGCATTATGGTCCTTTGAATTATCCTCAAGCATTGATCCAATTCCCTCTTGAAAGTGCTAATTTGTATCCATTTGTATGTCTGCAAGAGACAGTAAAAAGGTTCCTTCGATTTGTATCTGCAGTTATTTTCCCCACAGTAAAAAGGTTTCCCTCCTCGCCCACTTTTATTCAATTTTCATATTTTAAACAAATGTCCCAGATCATCAAAACATATGCGAATAGGAACTGCTTCCGTCTCCTTTGCGTATCTAAACAAGTTCCGGAGTTGGTCTGTGCTAACATCTGGCTGGTTGTGGTGTGGGAACTGCAGGTTTGCAGCATACATAGCAGCACATTATAAACCTGCAGCAGATTTGTGCAGAATGTGTTGGAGGTTAGATTATTGGGATCTCCTCAAACAAACAGTGTATGCATCAGCAATTCTATGCAGAGTACTTCATATATCACTCCATCAAACAGTGAACAATTTTTTTCATGGAATTTATATGTTCCCACTCTACATCTTTCAAGCTAAAAGTCCTACCCTTCATTTACAACCCTCTCCAAGACCACTTAAAAAAAAAATTAGGCTCCTGCAACCCTGCATGGATGAGTTGTTGCAGGGAATGCTGGCATGCGGTTCAAGCATGGAAATCACAGGTTGGTCCACTGCTCACCTGTGCACTGGAGTGCAGGGTGACTGGCTGGCCGTCAGAAATAAGAACCGTGTGATCCTTTCTGACTCCCTATTCCAAGGTTGTGATCAAAACTTCAGGTGTCCTTTGTGCACCGTTTGTATATTCCTTCTGTGACCATGTGGGTTTCCTTTGGTTTGCTCACATGTCAGAGAAGAAATGGCTGCTGTAAAATGCCCTTTACAGTGTAAAGACACAAAGAGTCAGAGTATTTTGAAAGGCATCAGTGAAAGAGAGAGAGAGAATAAGCTGTGGAAGGAAAGAGGGCTAGGGTCCAATGGTGTTCCTCCCAGGAGCTAAAATGGAACCCAATGGACAAAATACCATCCTTCCATATTGTCATTCATTTACAATTCAATACATTGGCTGTTTGTTGCTTGATTATTCTTAATCAATTACTTAAACTTCCAAGATTAAATCTGGTATGTGTTTACTCTTACAGTCTCCCCAACTTGACTCATTTAGAACAACATAACTCATTTAGTGCAAGTCTGGTGTTTTCTTTCAACTTTACATTATTATATTAAATATCATCAATTAACACGTCGCAAATCGAATAAGGAAGATTGAATTTGGAAAAAGATTTTTCAAATAGCTTCTCTGTTGAAAATCTGAGAGTATTGTGTGCCACCTACTATGCACAAACCAACTGCATCCTAACATCACCATGGTGCTTAATGTACAACAGTGATATCTGATATTTTGAAACATGGAACCAGATTGTGGAAACACTTTGCCAGCAGCTAGGCAGGATGAACTTAAGTGTAAGATAGACACAAAATGCTGGAGTAACTCAGCAGGACAGGCAGCATCTCTGGAGAGAAGGAATGGGTGATGTTTTGGGTCGAGACCCTTCTTCAGACTAGTCAAAAAGGGAAAACGAGAGATATAGACAGTGATGTAGAGAGATATGGAACAAATGAATGAAAGATATAGAAAAAAGTAACGATGATAAAGGAAACAGGCCATTGTTAGCTGTTTGCTAGGTGAGAATGGGAACCTGGTGCAACCTCTCGGTTTAAACCAGCATCTGCAGTTCCTTCCTAAACTTAAATGAAACCGTTCTAAACTCCCAAGGCTGAGAAAACAGCACCAATCTGTGCTGTAACTAACAGGCTTTGAAGCCATCTAAATGAATTAGCAATTTTATGACCTCCGATCGTCACAGAGATACCGACTCCGTGACACACCAGCACAACAAGTCCAGTTCTAAGAACCACCGGGGAGGCCTCCAAGGAGTGATGAGGCATTGGGGTCTATGATCCCCCACCTCAGCATTTTCCTGGCCAATGTGCAGTCAGTAGAAAACAAGACTCAGGACTTACGGGCAAGACTGCTTCACCAAAAGGGTAAAAGGGAATTCTGCGTACTTTATTTCACAGAAACATGGTTTGCTCTATGTTCTCCAGCATCAAGGTTACTTGATCTATCGCAGGGACCTGATGGCATCATCGGGAGTAGGGAGAGGTGCACTGATACTCAGACTACGTGGTCTTGTCCAGCACTTGTTCTCCTCTCCTGGGAAATCTAGCAGTGTCGTGCCACCCCTTCTGCCTCCCAAAGGAATTCACCTTCGTCATTACGACTGCAGTCCATATCCTTCCCCAGGCAGCATTTGGTGAGCACTTGAGCAATGACACACCATGGTCAACAACCACCACACTGTTTAACTTGACACCCTCGCCATCACTGCCAGGAACTTCAACATGGGTAGCTTGAAGAGTCTTCTAAACTACCATTAGCACACATGCTGTAAAACCAGAGGATCAAACATTCTCGACCACAGTGACTCTACCATCAGAGACACCCATAGCTTCATCCCTCCACCTGCACTTTTGAAAAAAAAACACCATCCGATTGTGTCCCTTCATTCTCTGTAACTGAAGCGTGCAGCTACAGCAAAGTGGATAGTACAGAGCTGGTCAAGGGAGGCAGAGGAGCGACTCTGTGACGGCTTGGACACAGTAGGCAGGGCGATGTTCAAGGACTCTGCACTGGGCCTGAATAAATATGCCTTGTTTGTTACCAACGTCACAAGGAAATTTGTGGAGGCATATGTTCCTACCATTATCATCTGAGTTTTCTCTAATCAGAAGCCTTGGGTGAACAAAAAGATCTGCAACCATTGAGAAACAGATCTGCAGCGTTCAAATTAGCCAATCCAGAGTCATATAGTCAGGAATTTCAGTTACGTTCTGAAGAAACGCAAAGAGACACTCCCAGTCTAAACTGGAGACTCAGACAGATGCTTTGCAACAGGGCTTACACACCTCACGTTCCTACAGGATGAAACAAGTGATGCGTCACTGTCAGAGGAGCTCAATGCTCTATTTAATCACTTTGAAAGGGAGAACAACAATATACCTTCACAGGCCCCCACAGTCACCAACAGCACTGTGATCTCAGTATCCAAGACCAACAAAAGAAGATCTTTTGCAAGGGTGAACCCTTGGAAATCGCCTGGTTCCGATGGTCAAGTCAAGTCAAGTCAATTTTATTTGTATAGCACATTTAAAAACAACCCACGTTGACCAAAGTGCTGCACATCTGCCTTCTCAAAACCTCAGTGGACCAATTGGCAGGAGCTTTCTTGGACAACTTCAACCTCTCCGTACTAAAGTCTTAGGTCCCCATCTGGTTTGAAAGAACATCCATCATACTGGTTCCTTAGAGCTGCAAAGTAACATGCCTCAATGAGCACCTCATGCCTTAACGCCACAGTAAATGACATAGACCCATCGATTCGCCTAATGCCACAAAATATCAACAGCAGAAATTATCTCAATGGCTTGCCGCACAGCGCTAGACCATTTGGACAACAGAAACATGTATGGGAGGGATGAATCAAATGAAATATAGATATAATTACAATTGACCCCATTTCTCTTTTAGATACACAGTAGTGCATGGTTTTAATAAAAGGATAATGTTCTAATATGGATATTTCCAAAAATAACCACATTCAACTTTTTAAAAGGCAATGCACTAATGATAACAATACAGTAGTTTATTATTAAAAAGATGAACTGAAAAGCACCATCTTATTTGAAAAACAGGTGCAGAGAATTATAATTATTGTAATTAGTTTACAATTTTCGCACAATCCAATCAAACTGAATGATTTCAAATGGGCTTCTAATTTACTTGAGCTTTCCAGAATTAAATTAAGATGATAGTCCGTAACAGCGTAATCAATTCCAAGCCTAGAGAAAGGAAAGAAAGTCAGAAGGGGCATACGAGAACCTATCCACTCAACTAAATTACATCTGTTAAATAAGGTACTGGGATTGTGATTTAAAGTTAACAGTACAAATAAGATCAAACAATTACTGGAGAGCAGAAAAGGGAGAACTAGCCATCAAATGAGAGTGGGAAAACTTGAAGCAATTAACAATTCAAAATTATAAATTATGTTTTTAAATAGCATTTACTGTGACTAATGAAATCTTGAATTTACAGATGGACTTCAAATGAACTTGAGAAAATTAAGGGACTGAAGGCAAACAAATTTTCTGGCTCATAACACAGGGTTTTAAAAGAGGCGAAGAGTGATTATGGGAGAACGGATTCTTAAGCATGAAATGTGTAAAGTTCCAGCAATCCACGGGAATTCCTAAACAGTATATAAACACAAAAAATAAGGGTGGGTGAGAAGAAGGGAAAGTGGCCAGGAAAGAAAACAGGCAATTGCAAGCTTGAAATTTGTTGAAGGGAAAATGCTGGAATTAATTTATGATTGGTATTGAGAAAAACGTATTTATTGTCACATGTCGCGAGATACGGTTACAAGCTTTTGTTTGCATGCTATCCAGTCAAACCAAATCATACTATACGCGAGTATATCAAGCCATACACAACTACAACAAGTAGAACAAAGCGAAAAATACTAAAGTGCAGAATATAATGTTACAGCATCATACCAGTTCGATTACAGAGAAAGTCCAATGAAGAAAATTTGCAGTTCGGGAACTACACCCTATACCTGAGGTAGTTCAGTACTCTGCTAATGGGGATGAAGCTGTTCCTGAATCTGGTGGTATGTACTCTCAAGGTTTTGTATCTTCTGCCCAATTACAGTGTAAAGTCCTTGATTATGTTGGTAGTTTTCCTGAGGCAGTGGGAAGTGTAGATGCAGTTTAGTTTAGTTTAGACATACAGTGCGGAAACAGGCCCATTGGCCCACGGGTTGACCGAGCCGACCAGCAATACCCGCACACTAACGCTATCCTACACACACTGGGGACAATTTTACTAAGTCAATTAGCCTGCAAACCTGCACATCTTTGGAGTGTGGGAGGAAACCGGAGCACCGGAGAAAACCCACGCAGGTCACGGGGAGAACGCACAAACTCCGTGCAGACAGTACCCGTGGTCAGGATCGAACCCAGGTCTCTGACACTGCAAGGCAGCAGCTCTATCACTGCGCCACCATGTAGATGCAGTGGATGGTGAGGAGGTTGGTCTGTGAAGGATTGGGCTCCACCCACAAACCCCAGTAATTTCTTGCTGTCTTGGACAGAGCTGCTCCCAAATCAAGCCGTGGTGCATCCAGATAGTATGCTTTCCACAGTGCTACTGTAGAAATGTGCAAGAAGTCATTGGAGAAATGCCCAACTTCCATAGTATTCTGAGGAAATAGAGGCATTGTGCTTTTTGGTGATAGCTTCAATGTGGTTGGTCCAGGACAAATTGTTAATAACATTTACACCAAGGAAGTTGAAGCTCTCAACCACTTCCACTTCAACACCACTGATGCCGGTTGCGGTATGTATTCCATCTCACTTCCCGAGATCAATAATTACTGACATTGCGGGGGAGGTTGTTGTCTTGACACCATGATACTGAGCTCTCCATCATCTTCCTGCATCCCATCTTTTCTTTATGAGAATTAGTAATACAATATTTTGAAAATATACAAATAAAACAAATGAAAGCTTCGCTCAGAAGTCCAAGATATTGAAGAAGATATAAACAGATGTGAATAAATGAGGTTCCAGCAGAAGTGTTCATGAAATCATGGAGTCATAAAACACAAAAACTGGCCCTTCGATCCAAGTTGTCCACACCAACCAATTTGCCCCAAGATGCAAGTTCCATTTATCTTGTGTTTAGAACAGAGTTAATTTTAGCACATGAACAGGACCCTATATTTGTGCAGAACATGATACCAAGTTGAACTAATCTCCCCTGCCTGCACATCCCTCCATTTCCTGCAAATTCGTGTGCCTATCTAAAAACCTCATCAACATCATTTTCACATCTGCTTCCACCACCAATCCTTGTTTTGTGTCCAGCCATCCATCACTCTGTGTAACATTTGGCCCTGCACGTCTCCTTTTCACTTCCTGCCCTTTGACTTCAAATCTATGCCTTCTATTTCTTGTTGGCAAAAGGAGTGTGTGCATTCACCCTATCTGTGCCCCTTATGATTTTATGCACCTCTAGAAAAGATCACTTCTCAGTCTTTTGTGTTGCAAGGAATAAAGTACTAGTCTGCCCAGCCTCTCCCTATAAATGTGTCGCTCGAGTCCTGCAACATTCTCATAATTCTTCTCTGCAACCTTTCCATCTTAATGCTATCTTTCCTACAGCAGCATGACCAAAACTACACAATGTCCAAGTGCAGTCACAACATCGTCTTGTACAACTGCAATAGTAAGTCCCAATTTTTAAATTCGGTGCCCTGAATGATGAAGGTCAGTGTGCCAAAAGCCTTCTTCACCACCCTGTCTACCCATGACATTACTTTGCGATGGAACTTCGACTCCTAAATCCAGTCTACAATACTCCCAGGGCCCTATCGTTCACTGCGACAGTCCACCCCTGGTTTGACTTCCTAAAATGCACCTCAATCCCACTGCAAGGATTAGAGATTATTAGCTATCAGGAGAGATTGGACAAACTTGCATTGTTTTCTGTGGAGCATAGGAGGCTGAAGAGAGCGCTAATAGAACAAAATACAACTACGAGAAGCGCTAATGCACACAAAATACAACTACGAGAAGCATAAATAGGGTAGATAGTCAGAACCTTTATTCGCTGGGTGGAATTGTCAAAGACTAGAGGGCATGGATCTAAAGTGAGATGGGTAAAATTTAAAGGAGCTGTATGGGCAATTTGTTTTATTGCACAGAGAGTAGTGGGTGCTTGGAGCGTGCTGCCAGAGGTGGTCGTGGAAGCAAACACAAGAGTGGCATCTCAGAGGTCTCGAGATAGGCACATGGATATGCATGGAATGAAGGGAAATATAGATCACTTGCAGGCAGAGGAGATTAACTTGGCATTATGTTCAGCACAGACATTATGTTCGGCACAGACATTATGGGATAAAGGGCCTATTCCTATGCTATCCTATGTTCTATGTTCTAATGTGGAAGTTCCAAAATTGGTGACTTCTCTTTTGTACTTTTTCCCCAACTGTGCTTATGCTTTGGATTTCAAGTTTA
Organism: Rhinoraja longicauda; assembly: GCF_053455715.1. Taxonomy (NCBI): domain Eukaryota; kingdom Metazoa; phylum Chordata; class Chondrichthyes; order Rajiformes; family Arhynchobatidae; genus Rhinoraja; species Rhinoraja longicauda. The sequence continues at coordinate 7,511,625 of NC_135975.1, forward strand.
GCAACAAGGTGTGATCTATTCCTTGATTGCGAGAACCTTTTGCAGGTTAAAATTGGAGCAGGATCAGCTTCTCCATTGATCAAAATGGAAAAAGAAGTGAAATAAGGGATCAGATGTAGATTCTATTGTTTTAAAAATTGAATCTGCTCCAAAATGCTCAAAATGTTTGTGGCAATGAGAACAAACATCTGCCATAAAACAAGTAAGGAGTAAAAATGACAATTGATTGAGCCACATCCCCAGCACAAGTGTCGAGTTCCATTAAATCATTATAATTATTTTTAGTAACCTGGTAAAGCACTTAACGAAAAATATCAGTTTAAAAGATATTTCACCCTGTTTGATTGTCATTGCATTGCAAATATTTGTCAATAATCTAGAACAAATCATAAGATGTATTATTCTGTTCTTAAATCTTTCATCCCCCTTTGCAATGTCTCTGGTGTCATCGTAAAACCATTAATCTCAACATCAGGACCAGATCTTGAAACTAAGGTGGTCCAAAGCAACGCACACAAAGGAAACCATCTCTCTTATTTGGCTCCCACTTTACATGCACTCTGCAATACCAGAAAAAACATTCAAAAATCTGCAGCAAATTTGGCTTGTTTCCACTGCTGACAAAAAAATCACCCAACAAGATAAAACAGCAATGAGGATGTGAAACCATTGTTGTATGTCAATTAGTTGTGATGAAAAACTTTAAAAAAGAAGAAAATAATTAGAAATGATTAACACTTAATTTGACTGAAGGGTCTCGACCCGAAACGTCACCCATTCCTTCTCTCCTGAGATGCTGCCTGACCTGCTGAGTTACTCCAGCATTTTGTGAAAAAAATACCGTTGATTTTTATCAGCATCTGCAGTTATTTTCTAACACTTAATTTGAGGTACAGCGCGATTTTTAATATCTCAATAAAATAACAATGTCCAAATTTATTTCAGATGTTCTCCTTCTTTGGCAAAGGAAAAAATCCCCATGGAAGGTTTCTTAACATGATATTTTAAATCATTTATTACACAGTACTCAATATAATTCAATCAAATGTTATTGAGAAAATATGGAACAAAAATGGATTAGTGCTCTTTGATTTAAACATATCAGCAAATCAAATAATCATTAATTTAAGAAGGGTTCTATACAATAAAAAGATGTACCATAATGGCCAGTAATTTACCTTTATTCCATTCAATAGTCATCATCAAAATACATAGCTGCTGAAAACAAATTGCAATGTAAATTAGTTTTTATTTAAGATATTGAAATGGGAACTCAACTGAATCTAATTTACAGCAATTGCTTTTTGTGAGTAATGACCAAAATTAAGACACTGGTCAGTACATTTCCCCCGATGTCTGTGGAGGTAATTTCTCACCCTTCCTCATTTTCACTGGCAGTATTCAATATCATAATTTTTCAATTCTAATTTTTAACCCATTTTTGGTTAATGCACACAATAAAGGGTTTGAACAGTGTGTAGGAAGGAACTGCAGATTCTGGTTTATACCAAAGATAGAACAAAATGGTGGAGTAACTCAGCAGGTCAGCCAGCATCTCTGGAGACAAGGAATAGGGGATGTTTCAGGTCAGATCCCTGGTGAAGATATGCTAGCGAGAGGAATACAAGGATAGTGGAACCAGTAGGACAACTTGGGTAGGGGTGGGGGAGAATGCAAGAATAACTTGAAATTAGATAAATCAAATGTTAGACAATAGGTGCAGGAGGAGGCCATTCGAGCCAGCACCGCCATTCAATGTGATCATGGCAATGTTCATACCGCTGGGTTGTAACCAGCCCAAGTGAAATAGGAGGTGCTGTTCGGGAAACATGAACAATCAATGACTGCAAGGTAAATTACTCTCAAATCTTCTAAAACATCTGGAGGAAAATAAAATGACCTTTGATGAAATAAAAGTGTTTAAGTCATGTGTCTGGTCAGTATGAATTTACAAGAAAGAATTGAATGATGATGACACAAGTGATGCATTATTTTAGTCTTTATGTGGTTACAATAATTTAGCTCTCTCCCATTACTAATGCAACACCATACTTAATTTATCTCATTTTTAATGGCTTTAAATGCCTTGTGATTATACACACTGGAACCAGTGATGTTTGTAGGCAAGAGGTAATCAGTGTAATGGAAAACAAATGTGGTAGTTAACAGTGGTTGACAACGTGAGGCCACATACACAAATGGCTCGTCAAAATCTTTAATTTCTGGTAAAGGAACGCTCAATTTGCTTTGAAGCCAGCCATCAGCCTGAAAACTATTGTGCTGGCATTTGACGAACATCATTCACTTTTCTTCGTTAACTCCTGTGTTGATGTTTTAAGTGTTAAATCTGGAAGATTTGAAGTTCGGAAACAAACTGGATTTTGCTCAGCAACCCAAATGCCAAATAAGAAAATGTTTGAAAAGGCTGGGATGAATCAAAGATGGTCCGTTTGGTTTATTAGTGGGAGATTCTGTCTGACCAATTTGGACGAATTATTCAAAGAAGTAACAAAATATGTTAAAGGTGCAGAGCTGTTAATGTTAACTTGGTCGACTTGAGTAAGGCTTGCGACAAGGTTCGACACGTGAAACTGGTCCAAAAGTTTATAACCAATGCATCCAAGTTAAGCTGGTAAGCCGAGTCCAACATAGGCTTGGTAATAGGTGACTGATGATAATGGAGGGTTACTTCTGAGATTGGAAGACCAATTGAAAACTCAAACACCGATGTATCACTTGTCCAAACTTACAATAAACTCAAATGGGGATGGTACAGGATAACATGCCACCCTGGATAACAAGGCAGCATGGTGCACAGCAGTAGAGTTGTTGCCTTACAGAGCTTACAGCACCAGACCTGGGTTTGATCCTGACTGCGGGTGCTGTCTGTATGGAGTTTGTGCGTTCTCCTCGTGACCGCAGGGGTTTTCTCTGAGATCTTTCATTAACTCTCACACTCCAAAGATGTACAGGTTTGCAGGTTAATTGGCTTGGTATGAATGTAAAATTGTCCCTAGTGTGTGTAGGGTAATGTTAATGTGTGGTAATCGCTGATCGGTGCGGACTCGGTGGGCCGAACGGCCTATTTCTAAACTAAAGAGACCAAGAATGCATATTAACATCTTGAAAAAAATGACACAAAGTGCTGGAGTAATTTAGTGACTCAGGCAGCATCTCTGGAGAATTTGGAGGTGATGTTCTGGGTTCGGCTTTTTCTTCAGACTTGAAAGCAACACCAAATCTATGTGTCAGGAAAACTGGTAAGGGAACAAAAAGGTAAATATATTCTGACAGTGTGGAATTTAATTGATGCATGAGAAGGCAAGCGGAAACAGACTGGTTTGAATGGTTCAGGTATTAGAAGACAACTTAAGAAATAATTATGTTGCCTGCAATGACAGCTTCAAATGACTAATGATGGATGCACTTTGTCTCAAAAGTTATGACTGGAACAAAGAGGCATTCCAAGTAAACATAGCACAAAAAGTAAGGAAATTTGTGTTTGGTAGATTATTTCTTTGTTGTAACAATGCTTCTTGGCAATAAATCTTATACCGTTGGAAAGCCTGTTTATTTCCCTTTTAAATGGTGCCACATTTGTAAGGAACATGCATTTGTGGGATGAGCAGCAGAGCTGAGTATATGGGTTGCGCCCATGAAAAATTTGCCAAATCTTCTCTGCCAATGCCAAACAGCTTATTCTGCTGTTGCTATTGACTCTTGTTTTGAGCTTCTGGTACCCCCAGGTGCTGACAATCAGGTGCCTGATTGGCACCTGATTGGCAGCATCTGTGAGCATGGGCCCTGCTACAGTGGTCAGTAGGTGTCTGCTCCAAGAATCGGCATGCCACGTTTGACTGATCTGGATAGGGCCCGTGCGATAGGGCAACTTCAAGCTGGTGTTCCGCAAAACCAAGTTGCGGCATTATTTGGAGTGAGCCCTAGTACCATCTCCAAAGTGAAGGCCAAGTTCCATATAACGGGGGATGTCAGAGACAGGCCGCGAAGTGGGCGTCCCAAGAAGACGACACCCGAAGAAGACCGTTTCCTCACCCTGTCAGCACTTAGGAACCGTAGGCTGTCTTCTACAGATTTGCAGTCAAGGTTTGCAGGACGATATGGCCGACGGCTCTCTGCCCAGACAATTCGGAACAGACTGCACGCAGCCGATCTCCGGTCTCATAGGGCTGCCAGGAGGCCTGCCATGACTGCCCTTCACCGTCAGGCCCGTTTGCGCTGGTGTCGGCAACACGTGCACTGGAACCTGAACATGTGGAGGAACGTTATGTTCAGCGATGAGTCCAGATTCTGCCTACGGCAGTTGGATCATAGGGTCAAAGTGTGGAGAAGACGCGGAGAACGCTATGCTGATTGCTGCACCGATAGAGTAACATCTTTTGGTGGAGGCAGTGTGATGGTGTGGGGCGGCATCTCCCTCACTGGAAAAACGAGGCTTGTCATCATTGGAGGCAATCTCAATGCAGAGAGATATCGAGATGAGATTCTGCAACCAGTGGCAATCCCATATCTCCACAGTCTGGAACCGAACTCTATCCTCCAAGATGACAATGCTCGCCCCCACAGAGCAGGGTTTCTCAGAGACTACCTCCAGAATTTGGGAGTGGAGAGGATGGAATGGCCTGCCAGCAGTCCTGACCTCAACCCCATTGAACACTTGTGGGATCAGCTTGGGCGTGCTGTTCGTGCCAGAGTGACCAACACAACCACGTTGGCTGACTTGCGACAAATGCTGGTTGAAGAATGGGATGCCATCCCACAACAGTGTGTGACCAGGCTGGTGACCAGCATGAGGAGGAGGTGCCAGGCTGTTGTGGCTGTGTATGGTTCTTCCACACGCTACTGAGGCTCCTGTTTATTAAATGAATAAATTGTTAAATTGCCAATATGTCTTGTTTCTTCAGACTTCAATCATCCAATCCACCAAACAACACTGAACAAGAATCAATGGCAGAATAAGCTGTTTGGCATTGGCAGAGAAGATTTGGCAGATTTTTCATGGGCGCAACCCACATACTCAGCTCGGCTGCTCATCCCACAAATGCACGTTCCTTACAAATGTGGCACCATTTAAAAGGGAAATAAACAGGCTTTCCAACGGTATAAGATTTATTGCCAAGAAGCATTGTTACAACAAAGAAATAATCTACCAAACACAAATTTCCTTACTTTTTGTGCTATGTTTAGTTAATGCAGTCCCATTCCCATCCAAACTCATTGCAGTCATATCCAGCGAGATGTCAATTATGACTTTTGTGATAAAACTACATCCAGAATTTTAAATCTCTTAGAATCTTTTTAGATTTCCTTTACAATTGAAAGTATTGACTGTGAGTAATTATATGCCCGGGTCTTTGTGCGGTTAGAAAGTATTTGATTACAGCAGTGCAAAGGTGCAATGATGATCAATTAGACTTACTTGGTGTGTTTTGCATTGACATTTTCGACATGGGTGGAGAAGTAAAACCAGAAGTATTGCCACTCTAAACTCAAACAACAGACCAGTCACCATGCATGATAAATTCTGTGATGGGATTTGCTACATGACAAACCAAACACAGATTCATCAGGGATAATGTCAATATCATAACAAAAACTTTTGAGTAGTTCAAGTGAACTCTGAAACATTCTTTTCATTTATATATATATATATATATAGAGATATATATATATAAATAGGTGCACCATTCAATATGATCATGGCTGATAATCAGTACCCCGTTCCTGCTTTCTCCCCATATCCCTTGATTCCGTTATCCCTAAGAGCTATATCCAACTCTCACTCTTGAACACATCCAGTAAATTGGCCTCCACTGCCTTCTGTGGCAGAGAATTCCACAGATTCACAACTCTCTGGATGAAAAAGCATTTCCTCATTTCAGTCCTAAATGGCCCACCTCTTATTCTTAAACTGTGACCCCTGGTTCTGGACTCCCCGAACATTGGGAATTTTTTTCCTGCATCCAGCCTGCTCAATCCCTAAGCCCAGTCAATCCATTCTTTCATCATATGCCAGTCCTGCCATCCCAGGAATTAACCTGCTGAACCTATGTTGCACTCCCTCGATAGCAAAAATATACACACACACAGAACTTTTTTTGCTTATTTATTATATTGTTTACAATGTACTATGTTTACATATTCTGTTGTGCTGCTGCAAGAAAGAATGTTATTGTTCTATCTGGGACTTGTGACAATAAAACACTCTTGACTCCTGGAAATAAAATTTGTTCTCCACGTGGATATAAGCTTGAATGCAAAATCATTTTGAGGACGCATCAGATTTAATTTGGCATCAAAACACAGTTGAGACTATAAAGTAAAAGTACTGGAGTGTTCATGATACATAAACCCAATCATCCTCGGGATCATTCTCTTAAAACTGCTCTGGAACCTCTCCAATGCCAGCACATTCTTCCTCATATATGGCACCCATATCTACTCACAATACTCCAAATGTGGTCTGCCTTATAAGTCTTCAGCAATACATCCCTATTTTTATATTGTGGATATGAATATATATGAATTGGAGAGACATAATTCTGCACACAGCATTTCATATGTGGCATCACCAGTGTCTAATGCAAAGGATGCATAAACTTCCTTCTTTTATACTTGATTCCCATGGCAATCAACAATATTAATCTGTTAACCTTCCTAATTCTGTACTGTACCTGCACACAAGCTTTTTGTGAGTTATACACTACATTACCCGAATCCCTCTGCATCTCGGAGTCCTCCAATTTCTCACCATCTAAATAATATTCTATTTGACATTTTCTCACATTGTACTCCATTTGGGGGATCATAACCATTTTCCTCAACCCATCTATCTTCCTTTGTAGCCTCCTCTTCACAACTCACTTTGCTTTTTATCTTGGTACCATGAGCAAATTTATCAAACATACCTTTGATGCCTTAATTCAAGCCATTGTACAAATTGCAAAATGATGCAAGAAAAGTTTACTATTGCACAAAGAAACTTGGAAAGATTGACAGCTACAGGAAGAAAAAAAAAAGATGGATTTGTCAGCAAGAGCACTATAGTGATTCCCATTTGCTTTCATCAGTTATTCAGTGCAACATTTTTGCAGACCCATGAAGTGGAAGGTTGATATTATTCACTTCTATTGTCTTCCCTAGCTTTGTTTTAAAGCTGTATTATGCGAATTTATAACAGTTATAAATCAAACAGGGCTTAAAAGTACATCTGCTCATTCCCTATCTGGTGTTCATTCTCGAAATGTTACAGTAAAACAACAATTAAGGAGATTTATCCACAGGCAATGCTGGTAAAACCTTGGCCTCTAAAAGAAAATGTCTGAACACACACATGCATTGTTTACACATATATTTTTATTAGAGATATAAGATACTGCAGATACAGGAATCTTGAGCAAAAAACAAATCATTGGAGGAATTCAGTGGTATTTCGGGTAGCAATGCCCCACCCCCTTCTCAGAGTCAAGCAGCACAGACATAGATCCTGTGGCCCAACATTTCAATGCTGACCAAAATGCGCCATCTGCACTAGTCCCACTTGACTGCATTTGGCCCATATCCCTCTAAACCTTTCCCTATCCATGTACCTGTCCAAATGTCTTTAAAGTGGACATTGGGAGGTCTGAAAACGGAGCTGGAAATATGGGAGGTCTGAAAACAGAGCTGGAAATTTGGGAGGTCTGAAAACGGAGCTGGAAATTTGGGAGGTCTGAAAACGGAGCTGGAAATTTGGGAGGTCTGAAAATGGAGCTGGAAATTTTCTCTCCCGAGATGCTGCCTGACCTGCTGAGTTACCCCAGCATTTTGTGAATAAATCAAATGTCTTTAAATGTTGATTCAACTACCCCCTTAGGCAGCTCGTTCCACGTACCCACTATCCTACTTCACATTTACTCAGCATCCTTTTGGCTTCTCCACTTATTACCTCCAGTGTTGGTTACCATCTTCATCCTTCTCTCCCTCACCTGATTCATCTGCCAGTCAACCTCTCCTTACTTGGATTCACCTATCAATTGCCAGGTCTTGCCACCACTTGCCTTCACCTCTTTCCACCAGGTACCTCATCTCTACACCATCAGTCAGAAGGGCATGGACCCGAAATATCATCTGTTGACCTACAGAGTTCCTCCAGCAGTTCACTTTTTGCTCATCAATGTAATGCTGTCTAAACTGCTTTGCTTTCTCAACAATATCCATTTGTTCCACTAATACAAAAATATGATTCTAATAATGGAAGATACCAGTTCCTTGCATTTTGTCACACAAACAAAAGCATGGTAGGCAAAAGTCAGGCACAAGAAATCCGTAAATCAAATTGTCATCAGAAAATAGCTTTGAGTGAGATGTGCCAAATGTTGGAAAGATTAGGGTTTTTTTACCTGCCAATAATGCAGACAATAAAATTGCTCAGCATACTATTTTAATGAAGGACATGCGAGACAACTGACATGCAGCCAGATTAAGGTCAGTGGTGGCAAAGCTTTTAAAAATGTGAGAAAATAAATTAATAAGTTTGCATAAGTTAATAGAGTCATAGAGTCATAGAGTGATACAGTGTGGAAACAAGCCCTTCGGCCCAACTTGCCCACACCAACCAAGAATGTCCCAGCTACACTAGTCCCACTTGCCTGCGCTTGGTCCATATCCCCCCAAACCTGTCCTGTCCATGTACCGGTCTTTTTCTTGAAAGATGGGATTGTCTATGCGGAGATTTATGTTTCCCGTGACCATGTGGGTTTCCCCCACATTCCAAGAACACATAGGTTTGCAGGTTAATTTGCTTCTGTAAATTGACCCTGGTGTATAGGATGGAATAGCACAGAATTACTGTACAGGTGATCGATGGTCCGCGTGGACTCGGTGGGCTTAAGGGCCTGTTTCCACGATGCTTCTCTAAACTAAAGTTTCTTCCATTGAATGGATTGTGCTCAAAAAGTTGAAACTCATTTGCCATCACTGCAGAGGATCAATTATGTTATTGGCTGCCAATGTCATCTGGACAAACTAATTGTGTCTTTATCCCACTGCATTTATTTTCTATCCTGCCAAGGTGCGAAATATTTAATGACATAGAGTCATAGAGTAATAGTGTGAAAACCGGCCCTTATGCCCAACTCGCCCATACCGGCCAACAATATCCCAGCTACACTAATTCCACTTGCCTGTACTTGGTCCATATCCCTCCAAACCTGTCTTATCCATGTACCTGTCTAACAGTTTCTTAAAAATGTATTCATGTTTCATGTTAAAATGTATTTTGTGTGTCCTGTTGCTTTTTATTGTTATGACTGTATGGCAAATGAAGTTCCTCGTATGTTGCAAAACATACTTGGCTGATAAAGTTTTATTGTGATTGTGATTGTTGTGTGATTGTGAAATGGGATAGTCCCAACCTCAATTACCCCCTCTGGCAGCTTCTTCCATACACCCATCACCCTTTGTGTGAAAAAGTTACCCCTCGGATTCCTATTAAATCTTTTTTCCTTCACCTTGAACCTATATCCTCTGGTCCTCGATTCCCCTACTCTGGGCAAAAGACTCTGTGCATCTACCCGATCTATTCCTCTCATGATTTTGTGTACCTCGATAAGATCTCCCCTCATCCTCCTGCGCTCTATGGAATAGAGACCCAACCTACTCAACAGCTCACACCCTCTAGTCCTGGCAACATCCTTGTAAATCTTTTCTGAACCCTTTCAAGCTGGACAATATTGTTCCTATAACATGGTGCCCAAAACTGAAAACAATATTCTAAATGTGGTCTCACCAACGTCTTATACAACTGCAACATAACCTCCCAACTTCTATACTCAATACTCTGACTGAAGGCCAAAGTGCCAAAAGCCTTTTTGACCTGCGACTCAAGGAACCATGCACCTGTACTCCTAGATCCCTCTGCTCTGCAACACGACCCAGAGGCCGACCATTTACTGCATCGGTCCTGCCCTTGTTCAACTTCCCAAAATGCAACACCTAACACTTTTCTGTATTAAATTCCATCAACCATTCCTTCGCCCACCTGGCCAATCGATCCAGATCCTGCTGCAATCTTTCACAACCATCTTCACTATCTGCAAAACCACTAACTTTTGTATCATCAGCAAACTTGCTAATCTTGCCCTGTATGTTCTCATCCAAATCATTGATGTAGATGACAAACAGTAACAGCACCGAACCCTGAGGCACACCACTAGTCACAGGCATCCAGTCTGAAAAGCAACCTTCCACCATCACCCTCTGCTTCCTTCCATGGAGCCAATTTCCTATCCCTTCAGCTATCTCTCCTTGGATCCCATGCAATCAAACCTTCCAGAGCAGCCTACCATGCGGAACCCTGTCGAATGCCTTACTGAAGTCTTGGTACACATCTACAGCTTGACCCTCATCAACCATTTTTGTCACGTCTTCAAATAAATTTGTGACACACGACCTCCCACATACAAAACCATGCTGACTATCCCTAATCAGCCCTTGCCCATCCAAATGCCTGCATAACCTATCCCTCAGAATAGTCTCCAGTAACTTACCAACTACAGATGTTAAGCTCACTGGCCTATAGTTCCCAACATTTTCCCTGCAGCCCTTCTTGACAAGAGGCACAACATTTGCCACCCTCCAGTCTTCCGGCACCTCTCCTGTATTTCAGGACACCTCGTAAATTTCAACCAGGGCTCCTGCAATTTCCTCTCTAGTTTCCCGCAATGTTCTCAGATATATCTGATCAGGTCCTGGAGATTTGTTTACCTTCAAACACGACAGTACTTCTTCGACAGTAACCCAGACTGCACTCAAGACATGTCCAGTGACTGCTCCAATTTCCTCCGTCCCACCGTCTTTCTCCTCAGTAAATGCCCATCTCCTCTGGCCCCACACAGAGATGACCGATTTGATTCCTGAGAGGTCCCACTCTCTAGTTACCTTTCTCCCCCTTATTTATTTATAAAATCTTTTGGGATTGCCCTTAATGCTATTCGTCAGAGCTATCTCCTGGCCCCTTTTTGTCCTTCTGATTTCCTTTTTTAGTTTACTCCTTAGTTCCCGAAACTCCTTCAGGGATGCACTTGATCCCAGCAGCCTACACCTGTCCCATCCAACCTTCTTGTTTTTGACTAACGTCTCAATTTCCCTCGTCAGCCAAGCTTCCTTAAGCTTGCCTGCTTTCCCCTTCACTCCAACGGGGACGTACACATCCTGAGCTGCATTAATAAAGCAAAAGTAGTGGATGTCATCTCCAAGAACATTTGGCAAAGCCATGGACAAAACACTGATTAGCAAAACTGAAATACAGGGAATTGAAGGCACTGGCAACACGCAAAAAAAAACACCTCAGAGAATATAACATGGAACAGGAGCATGCCATCTGGCCTTTTGAGCATACTCTACAATACTTCAAAATCATGGCCATTCTGGTACCTCAATGCAAGAAAATGGAAGTCCTAAACTTATGTCATGTCCACATACTCATCTATTTATGTCTAAATGATGCAAACGTTACCAATGACTTCCACCCTGCCTCAAATTCACTTGGACAATCTCTGATACCTCTTTACAATTTCTTGATCAACACAAGGAACAGACAATCAATTGATGTCTACAACAAACCCAGCGTCTCCCACTGTTATTTGGACCACACTTCCTCCCATCCAGCCTCTTGCTTGGACATTACCAAGCTGTCATAGATGGATCCCTCACCAGTGTCTCCTATGTCCCACTCTGCTCATGCACCTCCGCCCAGACGGAAAAAGGGTAGAGATTCCCTGGTCCTTAATTTTTATTATTCTCCTACATATCCACCACCTTCAACATGACCTCCCCACCCGTCACATGTTCCCACTCCTTTCCGCCTTCCAGAGACCACCCCCTCCACAATACCTTGGTTCACTCATCCCTTCACACCCAAACCATTTCCTCTCAAGTATTTTCCCCTGCAAGCACAGTAGATGTAACACCTATTCTTATACTTCCACCATTGCCTCCATCTAGGAACTCCAGCAGTCCTTCCCAGCAGGGAGAGCAGTTCACAGACAACGTATCTCATCTACTACATGGTGTTTCTGATGTGGCCTCCTTTACATCGGTGAGACCAAGCGTAGACTCGACAACCATTTTGCTGAACAAATGTGCTTGGTCCGCCAAGGCCAATTGCATCTCCTGGTTGCTAACCAGTTTAACTCTCCTTTCTATTCCCATACTGACCTTTCAGTCCTGGGCCTCTTCCATTGCTAGAACAATGTCAAATGCAAACCAGAGGAACAGTAACTCGTATTCTTTTTGGGTAACTTACAACCTAACAGTATGAACACGGAATTATCCACCTTTACGTAACCAACCTACAAACAATCCGCCTCCCCCTTCTTACCTGTGGCCCACCTGGACCTGCACCCATTTCTCTCCCTTTCCACCTATATTTCGTCCTCCGGCTTCCTGCCCCTTCCCTCTTCCAGCTTTCTCTCCTCAGGCACCCCCCCCCCACCCCATCACAGTCTGCAGCAGGGTTCCGACCCAAAATGTCACATACCCCTGTACTCGAGATGCTGCCTGACTCATTAAGTTACTCCAGCACTTTCTGCTGGAGTCATTCTTTCTGCCTCATTAAGTGACTGACTAAGCACCACACAACAATTTCATATTAAAAATTATGTTGTGTATAATAGTGGTAATTTATCTGGACCAATTTCTCAAAGATCAGGATTATCAGTGAATCCACCCATTTTTGTACACATTTGATTTTTTTAAATGACATAGTTCTCTGATGTGCATACCATCCTCAAAAGTATTCTAGCGGTGGCAAGATTAAATTTATAAATGGACGAACTAATGGTATCGCTATGAATGATTCCAATACGAGGACAAAGTGTAGTAGGTCCAAGATAATGGATGCAGACAGGCTAAGTGAATGGGCGAGGATACGGCAGAAGACAGTTGATCTTGAAAAATGTTCAGTCATTTTGGCAGAAAAAAATGGGAGTTACTTTTCTTAATATGGCAACTAAGTTAAGTGTTCACTCTTTCCACCTAAGCCACTAAATATCAGATGATGTGAGCAATTAAGGGCACAAACATTTGTTTGGCCTTCATTGCAAGAGGTTTGGAATATGACAATGAAGACAGCCTAATGAAATTATATTCTGACCTGGTAAAACTGTACACAGAAGTGTTCTCCCCAACAAGGATGGATGTACTTGAAGCAGATGGAGTGAAACAATGATAGAATCCTTGGATCTAACAGAGATTCAGAGGTAATATCAAGCAAACTGTCTAATGCTCGTCAAAGGTCCGAAAAATTAAAAGTTGATCTCTTGAAACATGGGCATTTCTTCCAGATCCTGACAGGGACATCTGGTACCAACGATCAACAATCCCAAAATAAGGATTTGGGCTTTCAGGACAAAGATGAGAAGAAATTTCTTCATCTTAGAAACTGAATCTTGAGAATTCTCTGTGCACTTTCAATCAGGAAGTATATTCAACGCAAAGATCAAGAGATTTTCAGATGTTAAGGGAATCAAGAGATATTGATTGGGAACAGTCGAGGAAAGTGGTACTGAGCTAAAAAAATAGGCATGATCTTAACAAATAATACAGCAAGCATGAAGGGTTGCCCCTGTTCTAATTTCTTCAGATCACATGCTAAAATTAATTTTGTTTTGGAGATATTCAAATAGAAAATTTGCTGAATTCATGGTGTTATTTATTGGTGTAAAGATGCTCAGACAATAGCCAACAATTGGCACAACAATAGTCTGGAGCAAAACCATTTTTGTAAACCAGAAAAAATTGATGTCATTTATCAAATACATCAGTGGACAGTTGCAAGCTTCAACTGAGGATTTTTTTTAAAACAGCCACTCAAGAAACAGAAACAAATGCTTTAACTATTAAAGCCTGAACGATATTGATTATGGTAACTGTTATCGAGCTAACTCAATATAGCTTCAATAAACATTTCACAATTTTCACGAAGTATTCCTTTGCACCCTGGAAACCTATTGCAAACACTGTGCAATTCACCAATTCTTCTTACATTGTCGTAAAGCATCACAATTTTGGTAACTACAGTTATGGAGGAAACAGGTCAAGGCTAATGCAACAAAGCTTTTTAATTCAGTGAACAAAACTGCATGTCAGGCAGGGTGAAAGTATTATTCCACGGTATTAAAATAATTGCCATATCATAACACTTTAAAATTACTATGGTCCATCAAAAAACCATTACTGAAATATCACTAATATTTTTAAAACTGTTGACTTAGCTGTCAGGAGAATAGAGTTTCAGAAAAAAAGATTGTGAAAACATGTGATGGATTCAATATGTAAATGTATTTTTCCTCATTAAATTGTACAAGATTTAGAGTTCACTGTCATAATATATGCATGGGTATCCCAGTGACACAGGACTCATTACATTTGCTCTATAACTTGCAAATGCCAAAGATACACATAATGACATTTCTGTATGCTTCTTGAAGACAACTTAATTGATAAACAAAGAAGCAAATAGCTACCGATCAAAATATTCACCTGGTGTTCAATATGAATCATGTAGACCCATGTACTACAATTCCTAGATAAGAGTAAAACTGTTAAGTCATGTTAAAGAAGTCAGAATTTCTCTGGGAATATAATTATAGAGAGCTTCAGAAACTGGATACCCATCTGGAGTATGAAATTACTGATTATTTGAAAGATTGGTAAACTTTGTAATCAAGCTACAAAGAAATTGTACAGTGCACAAGGTATTTTTTTAAGAGAACAAGATACTAAGTATACCAAAACCTGCAAACAAAATGCAATCAAAATTAAGAAGACATGCATGAAACAGGAAGGAATGCGATCCCCCACATTCACAGCATTATCCTTGTATCATCTGGCTTTTTCTATATGCTTTCATTCGTGTTAACCACTAAAATTTGGATTTGGTTCCTCGATTATTATCCACGAGTTGGAACTCAGAAAATGGAACACTTATTCTATGTTTGAATGTCCTCTTTACTTCTGTTAAAGGCATGTACATCTTCTGAAGCAAGTGCTGCTCTCCAATAATTTAGTCTTTATCAAGTCGATGGACTCTGAATGTCAGCAAGCACAGATATGGGCAACACAGATAAACCCTGATGAAGAAATACTTAACGTATTTAAAAATAAAAATGTCAAATTTAATCCTGACATTATTGTTGCCTTTCACAGACCCTTCAATATAAGCTAGCCTTTAAGATGCTTTAAAACATTAGCAATTCCACAGAGGTCAGGAAAAATACTCAAATTGCAAATAACGAGTCCCACTTTCATTGGGCTAAAGTAAAATTAACTCACGCTGCTAAATTTACAGAAGAAAACATTTACTTTGCACATGGCTTTTGATTAGTTTTCTCCCATTCCCTTTTTTCCATTGAAGGAAAGAAAATGTTATTCATCTTCACATAAAAAGCCCTGGAATCACTGAACTTATTTTCATTCTCTCATTGGAAGTGAACCATGTTAACAAGGTGCCTGTACTCAGTCATAAAGCACAGAAACAGGGATTTTGGTCCAATTTGCCCATGCCGGCCAAGATGCCCATCTATGTCAGTCCCACCTGCCTGAGTTTGGTCCATATGCCTCTAACCCTTTCTTATCCATGTACCTGTCCATATACATTTTAAATATTGTTGTAATACTGGACTGTCATTGAGTTGGTGCACCACTTACTTGGATTTCAGGTGAGAGCACACTGCTACAAAAGAAAAGCCTTTACATGTGGAGAGTGTTCAGACATACTAATGTCAATTAGGGAAGACTCATGCAAATCATTTATCTTTGGATAGTGTTATACCTTTTGAACACTATTGTAGATGTATTCATCCCAACACGTACAAAGTATACAATCACTTTTTTGATTGATGCCCCACAAATGGTGTAATGGATCTGGAAAATCATTCCTCCAATACTGTGGGGGAAAACCCCCCAATAAAGATGACTCAAATCAGGAATAGGAATTTCATTATTCATAGGGTGGTAGCCGTGAAGTGTTGTCCTTTTCTTTTTCCACAGATGCCGCCTGCCTGACCTGCTGAATTTTTCCAGTATTTTCTTTTGTTTCCATTTTCCAACATCTGCAGTTTTTGATTTTCACCCTTATTTAATAATTGAATTAATTATGGACTGAATTAATTTGAATAGAGACAGTAAAAGAACTTCTTCACAAAATGCTGGAGTAACTCAGCAGGTCGGGCAGCATCTCAGGAGAGAAGGAATGGGTGACGTTTCGGGTCGAGAACCTTCTTCAGACTTGCTAGTTTGTCAGGTGAATATTGTATCCACATACAAACTGAAATAAAATCACTGCTGCATAAATATTTAGAACAGGTTAAACTGCATGGTTCTGGAGATAATGAATAGTTTTTAATGTCTTTACGTACATTTGTGAGAGACCCAATCATCTGAATGGCTTCTTACTATTTTGCAAATGCCTCTATTTTTTTACATTTCCAGCAGAAAAGAAACTGAACTCACAATATAAAAAAAACAAGAATATCAACAGTCCAATGTAGCACTATTCAATGCTGAGGTTGTGCCACAGTAAAGAAATTGTGCAAAAACCACACGCATTAAGTATGAAACAAACTGAAATTTCATTCAGGTCACTGTGATCGAATTGCTCCCTACACAGACTCTTAAGTTACAAATTTATTAAGTACCTATTTTTTTTAGAAACGTGACATTTCACATTAAAACAAAACCAGGTTCGCACTTGACCAACACACTTACAATGACATCAGATATTATCATAAAATGGTTGCCTTGGCGACCAATGAGTTCTCTTGCATAATTTAATAAAAACAGAATTTTGATAAACATCTGAGCATTTCAAATTGTCGAACAGTGAAAAAAATCAGTGCAAGAAAACAGCAAAATAACTGAGAGGCAAAACTGCTAAATAACAGCTGGCAGGTACCAGCATTCAGGATAGAACAGTAAATTGAATTATTGTCTACCGTCTTTGGGAAAGGATTTTTAAAGCTTTCAGTCATTTATGGATAACAGACTCCTGCTAACCATTCATCTTCCACTGTAACTCTGAATAAAAATGATTTCAAATAAATTACCTTCTTCTTACAAGGCAGGTGGCAAGTAGACCTGCTGTTTATCTTTCACAAACTAAAAAGAAAAATCTCTCATTCCAAGATCTATGTGCAGATGGCAGGAATGCATTATAACAAAAACTGACAGTTTTGAGTTTGAGGTTTAATGCTTAAATGAGTGAGTGGGCGACACAGGCTGCAAAAACTGAATGTTCTTGTGGAAGTGTTTTTGCCTGAAGACCGTCTGAGATTAAGCTGGCAATATGTCACCAAAAACAAACTTATTTTTCACTTTAGAGTATTTCCATAACATTCTGTATGATGTTGATCTCGAGCATTTTTTTTCTTGGCAATTGTGTTGAGTTTGCAACAGAAGATATGGATAATATATATTTAATATATTATTCGAAAATGATTGATTAGAAAATGAACACAGCAGTCTATTCTTTTGATTAAAAATGGAATAATATTTGTGCCATTAAAATACTTTCTGCACAGGTACAGTAGGCCATGACAAAAGATCTATAATGACCAGGAAACACTAACTAGATTCTGGAAATCTGAAATAACAGAAAGTGCACGAGATATTCAGCAGAAGAGTAAGTGGTTGCTGAGCGAGATGTACACACACGGTCAACATTTAAGGTTAACCAGGAAAGTGGGAAAACAACTGTTTTTAGTTGATACCAGGAATTGCAGATGTTGGTTTTACAAAAAAAGACAGTACTAGAGTAACTCAGCGGGTCAGGCTGGAAATCAGGGATCGGTGACGTTTAGGGTTGGAACCCTTCTACAGACTGTTTTTTGGTTCCAGTGGAAAGGAGAGAGAGCAATGCATATCTGTGAATGAAATGGTACCAGGAAAATCTAGAAGGTGCACACATACCTTCGGTGCCATCAAGAAAGGGAGATAAATGCTTATCAATCTTAGTGATCTGTCTGGAAGAGGGAAATAAATAAAGTCAGAGGTAAGAGATAACAAGATGTAGAATATGATGTTACTGAAAATCTGAGATGAGAGAACACTGGAAATACTCAGCATGTCCGGCAGCAACTGTTCAGACAGAAAACCAGGTTAAATATTACATGCATGACCTTGTATTAGAACTGATCGGTTCCGATATTAATAGGAAGAGCAAACTATCAGAGATTGTTATATTCAATAGAGTCGAAAGCTGCAACAACGAGGGTGGTACTGAAGGGAAACTAGTTCAGTTTCGTTTCAGGTATGCAATGGAGATGTAGGAAGAATGTTGATGATGATCTGAAGCAGATGAGGAAATAGACAATAGACAATGGAGGAGCCTTTTGGCCCTTCGAGTCAGCACCGCCATTCACTGTGATCATGGCTGATCATCCATGAGGAAAGTGGCAACTATCAAAATAATGGAGGTCACAGGTGTCACAGATGAAAACAGAAAAGGATGGACAAGGGGTGAAAGACAAGGCTCAATAGGAAGAGCTATATTCTGAGAGATAAAATCAAGCTGAACTAATGTGTCCAACAAGGCAGTCATGCTTGTGGATAATGGACAAGAGGTTGAAAGGGATGCACACATTTTTGTTTCCATTTTATTCCAGATGGATAACTAAGAAAATTAAAATGGATACAACACCCATACCTCAAGAAATGTTGCTGCCACACAAATAATGCTTATATTTTCAGTGCTTCAATACTATTTTAAAGAACAGATGAGATTGGCTATGTACAATTTCCGCAACTTGTGTTGGTGTCTTATTTTTTTTAATACACAACTTTAACTTGGGAAAGTAAAAATCCATAAGCAAAATATTTGGCTTTGTCAAATCTGGTTTGGGGTACTACAGATTATATTGGTGATATTCTATGACTTGAAGTCTTCAAATTTAGAAGACTTTTGTTCAATTGAATTAATGTTAAAAAAAATCTCAGCAATATCTAAATACAGAGTTCTTAAAAATCATTATCTCATGACAAAATAAGCAGATTTCAGGAACACATCTGCTGAAATCAGATGGTCCACGTGGACTCAGTGGGCATAAGAGCATGTATCCACGCTGCTTCTCTAAACTGAAGTTTCTTCTATAGAATGTATTGTGCCCAAAAAGTTGAAACTCAATGCCATCATTGCAGAGGATCAATTACGTTATTGGCTGCCAATGTCATCTGGATAAACTAATTGCGTCTTTATCCCACTGCATTTATTTTCTATCTTGCCAAGGTACAAAATATTTAATTACATAGAGTCAAAGAGCGATACAGTGTAGAAACAGGCCCTTCGGCCCAACTCGCCCACGCCGCCAACAATATCCCAGCTACACTAGTCCCACTTGCCTGCGCTTGGTCCATATCCCTCCAAACCTATCCTATCCATGTACGTCTAACTGTTAAACGATGGGATAGTCCCAGCCTCAACTACCTCCTCTGGCAGCTTGTTCTATCCACTCACCACACTTTGTGTGAAAACGTTACCCCTCGGATTCCTATTAATTTTTTTCCCCTTCACCTTCAACCTATGTCCTCTGGTCCTCGAATCCCCTACTCTGGGCAAGAGACTCTGTGCATCTACCCGATCTATTCCTCTCATGATTTTGTATACATCTATAAGATCTCTCCTCATCCTCCTGCTCTCCATGGAATAGAGACTCAGCCTACTCAACTTCTCCCTAGAGCTCACACATTCTAATCCTGGCAACATCCATGTAAATCTTTTCTGAACCCTTTCAAGCTTGACAATATCTTTCCTATAACATGATGCCCAGAACTGAACACAATATTCTAAATGCAGTTTCACCAAAGTCTTATACTACTGCAACGTGACCTCCCAACTTCACACAGAGAGTGGTGAGTCTGTGGAATTCTCTGCCACAGAAGGCAGTTGAGGCCAGTTCATTGGCTATATTTAAGAGGGAGTTAGATGTGGCCCAGGGGGTATGGAGAGAAGGCAGGTACAGGCTACTCTGAATGATCAGCCATGATCATATTGAATGGCGGTGCAGGCTCGAAGGGCCGAATGGCCTACTCCTGCACCTATTTTCTATGTTTCTAACTTCTATACTCAATACTCTGACCTAATGAAGGCCAAAGTGCCAAAAGTCTTTTTGACCACCTTATCTACCTGCGACTCGACCTTCAAGGAACCATGCACCTGTATTCCTAGATCCCTCTGCTCTACAACACTACTCAGAGGCCTACCATTTACTGTGTAGGTCCTGCCCTTGTCCGACGTCCCAAAATGCAACACCTCACACTTTTCTGTATTAAATTCCATCAACCATTCCTCTGCCGACCTGGCCAATCGATCCAGATCCTGCTGCAATCTTTCACAACCATCTTCACTATCTGCAAAATCACTAACTTTTGTATCATCAGCAAACTTGCTAATCTTGCCCTGTATGGTCTCATCCAAATCATTGATGTAGATGACAAACAGTAATGGGCCCAGCGCCGAATCCTGAGGCACACCACTAGTCACAGACCTCCAGTCCGAGAAGCAACATTCCACCATCACCCTCTGCTTCCTTCCATGGAGCCAATTTTCTATCCATTCTGCTATCCCTCCTTGGATCCCATGCAATCTAACCTTCCAGAGCAGCCTACCATGCAGAACCTTGTCGAATGCCTTACACATGTAAAGTCCATGTACACAACATCTATAGCTCTGCCCACAAACAAATCAATCAGATTTGTGAGACACGACCTCCCATGTACAAAGCCATGATCAGTCTGAAGGGTCTCGACCCGATTCCTTCTCTCCCGAGATGCTGCCTGACCTGCTGAGTTACTCGAGCATTTTGTGAATAAATACCTTCGATTTGTACCAGCATCTGCAGTTATTTTCTTATAAAGCCATGCTAACTATCCCTAATCAGCCCTTGCCCATCCAATTGCCTGGAGATCCTATCCCTCAGAATACTCTCCAGTCACTTACCAACTATAGATTTTCCCTGCAGCCCTTCTTGAAAAGAGGCACATTTTCCCTGCAGCCCTTCTTGAAAAGAGGCACAACTTTTGCCACC
Organism: Rhinoraja longicauda; assembly: GCF_053455715.1. Classification (NCBI taxonomy): domain Eukaryota; kingdom Metazoa; phylum Chordata; class Chondrichthyes; order Rajiformes; family Arhynchobatidae; genus Rhinoraja; species Rhinoraja longicauda. The sequence goes on from NC_135975.1 coordinate 7,532,705, forward strand.
CACCAGTCTTCCGGCATCTCTCCTGTATATGTTGGTCCCCCTCCAGTTTAGGTGCAACCCGTCCCTTTTATACAGGTCACCCCTACCCCGGAAGAGATCCCAATGATCCAGAAATCTGCATCCCTGCCCCCCTGTAGCAACTCCTGTTTTTCTGCCCCCCTGTAGCAACTCCTGTTTTTCTGAATTGTCAGCCTAGATGGATCCATTTAAATCACAACGGGAAGAAACTCTTATTACAATTCACAAATCTACTGTTGGTGATGGAAGAACATTTAATTCCCACTCTCGAAAAAACATTTCTGGTTTATCATATATGGTGGCACCAATATTACCAGTAAGATTTCTCAGAGAATTTGTAGAGTAAAATTCACTTCACAACATATCTTGGGTATAAATACAGAGTTTTCATATTCCAAACAACAACTGAAAAAGACTCCCTTGAAGCAGGTCACAACCATAAACTTTCAAGATGTGTGTTCAGATTAATGATGACTATTTTTTAGCTGCAATTTTGCAAAATTGTATTTAGATAGCATTCACAATTTTTGCTGCTCATCCAGCAAGAGAAAGGTGTGATTAAAAGGTAGATCACAAAATTCTGGAGTAACTCAGCGGGACAGGCAGCATCTCTGGAGAGAAGGAATGGGTGACGTTTCGGGTCAAGACCCTTCTTCAGAGCCGACCCGAAACGTCACCCATTCCTCTCCAGAGATGCTGCCTGTCCCACTGAGTTACTCCAGCATTTTGTATCTACCTTCAATTTAAACTCTGCAGTTCTTTCCTACTAATCAATTAGCTTCCATTAACAAAGGAAGATACAAATTGCTGGACTAATTCAGTGGGTCAGACAGCATCTCAGGAAAATGTGAAGAGGTGATGATTCGGGTTGGGACCTTTACCCAGTCTGATTGTGTGTGCAAGTGTGTGAATGTGTGGGTGGGGAGGTGTGGGGGAAAGACAGAACTGGAACAGGAAGGGCAGGACAAACTCTGGCAGGGAAGAGACTGATACAGGCAGGTTTTTTTTTTGATAGGTAGATAGTTGGAGAAAAGCCAGAGATTAAAATTTAGAAGAGCGAGAAAAGGATTCAAGAGTTGCGGACCGTGCAGCTGGATGAAGGAATGTAGGTGGAAGGGGCAGGGAGAAATAATGCTAGTCCGCGGGGGGGGGGGGGGTTGAGAGGTTACATGGGGGAAGAAGGGAGAAGGGGAGGGCTGTGTTGTTACCGAAAATTGGAAAATTCAATGTTCATACTGTTGGGTTCTATGCTACCTCAAACTGAATATGAGGTGTTGTCTCTCCAGTTTGTATGCGGCGTCATTCTGGTAATAGAAATACCTCAGGAGGGGAATGGTCAGTATGGCAATGGAAAGACGTTAAAGTGGTTAGCAACCAGGAGAGCCAGCAGGCCTTGGAAGACCGAACATAAATGTTCGACAAAAAGATCGCTTTGTCTCGCTGATGTAAAGGTGACCACATCGAGAACACTAAATGCAGTAGATGAGGTTGGAGGAGGTGCATGTGAATCTCTGTCTCACCTGGAAAGACTGCTGGGATACCTCCATGGAGGCAAGGGAGGAGGTTTAGGGGCAGGTGCTGGATTTCCTGTGGTTGCATGGGGAACGTATGTGTGAATAAAGGAGTTGCCAAGGGAGCAGTCTCTGCAGAAGACGGAAAGGGGTGGGGATGGGAAGATGTGACTGGTGGTGGAATCATGTTGGAGGTGACAGAAATGTCAGGGGATGATGTGTTGGATGCGGAGCCTGATGGGACGAAAGGCAAGGACCAAGGCAACTCTATCCTTTTTCCATCTGGGGGGGGGGGGGGGGGGGTGGAGGGGGAGGGGAAGCAAGAGCTAAACTATGGGGCACAGAGAAAAAGTGGGTGAGGGATCCATCTACGACAGACGGGGAAAACCATGTTTACCAATGAAAGAGGACTTCTTGAATGTCCTAGAATAGAAAGCCTCACCTTCGGACCAGATGTGGCAGAGACAGAGAAATTGAGAAGAGGCAAAGTGGGATGAAGTGTAGTTCAGATAACTATGGGTGTTGGTAGGTTTATAGTAGATAGTAGACATCAGTCGATAACCTGTCCCCTGTGATGGAGACAGAGGGCCAAGATAGGGCAGAGAGGTGTCAGAGATTGTTCTAGTGAATTTGAGGGTAGGATGGATGTTGGCGATAAAGTTAATTAAATCAACAAGGTCTTCACAAGTGCAGGAGGCCGTCCCGATGCAGTCATTGAGATAGTAGAGAAAGAAGTCAAGTCAAGTCAAGTCAATTTTATTTGTATAGCACATTTAAAAACAACCCACGTTGACCAAAGTGCTGTACATCAGTTCAGGTACTAAGAATGAACATACAATGGCACACAAACATAACAGCACATACATAAACAATTCACAGCGCCCCCTCAGAGGGCCTCAAACGCTAGAGAGTAGAAATAGGTTTTGAGCCTGGACTTAAAAGGAGTCGATGGAGGGGGCAGTTCTGATGGGGAGAGGGATGCTGGGTTGTTGAGGCTGGTGCGCCTTGAGGCATTCTTGGTGTGGGATAGAGGCGGAAAGGGACTGGACATCCATGGTAAAGATGAGGCATTGGGGACAGGAAACAAAGTTATTGACGTGTTATTGAAGGTCACATCAGGTATCTTGGATGTAGTCAGAAGGGACTAGACAAGGGGGGGGGGGAAATAGGATGGAATCAAGGAGATGAGTTCTATGGGGCAGGAGCAAGCAGAAACAATGGATCTGTGAGGGCAGTCCTATTAGTGGATTTTGGGGTAGGAGATAGATGCTCAGTTATTCCAGCACTTGGTGTTTATTTGTAAATTTGCATCTGCAGTTCTTTGAGCCTCTGCAATCAACAGTTTTGTAACAAGCCAGAGCTCTTCAAATTAGGCTCAGGTCTCAATATATTTGCACAGATTTCTCACTTTACTAATAACTTGCTATGGAATTATTTTCTTGGTGGATGCCAGCAGTAAGCCGATTACATTTTGTTTTGCGTCTGATTATGCTTCACAAAACAATTCAAATTTCAAAGCCTTCTGCCATGGAAGGTTAAAACTGTTACTGGCCTAGCACAATCACATTATTTTACTTATCATTGTTATAAACTAAACTATTTCAGCTCAGCTAAACATAGCAAGGAACATTAAAACAAAATGAACTCTAAACTAAATGCAATGACAGAAACCAAATTAGCACAGGATGAGCCAGATCATCAGCTTATGATTGAGGCCCATGGCCAAAAAGGAAGATATTCTGAACAGTTCCCTACTGGTTCTTTAGATTAGCTCCACTACTGCAAGAAGTTTGTTGCAGGCAAGGCACAATACGCAGTGAGAAAAATTATGAGAAGCATGGGGCAATGCTGCAGTATTTTCTGGCACTGTTTCTTTTACTAACATTGGTTCTGTTGGGAATCTACTGGGGAATGGGGTAATATCATAGTTCACGTTGTTGTCAGATAAACACAAGCTAGACAAATGCTGGAGTAACTTAGCAGGGCAGGCAGCATCTCTGGATAGAAGATTCTGGATAGATTACTTCTATGCACAGATGCTGCGTGTTCTGCTGAGTTTCTCCAGCATTTTGTGTCTATCTTCGTTGTAAACCAGTATCTGCAGTTCCGTCTTACATACAAGCTGGAGATGAATGTTTATGGGCAGCTGAATTTCAGGAGTATATTCTATCAAGCCCGGTTACAGCTATTGACATTTTCCATGCAGTTATTGTGGAATGAATAATTATGAGTATATCTTAATTAACACACAAATATCTATTTGTTCAATCCAATAAAGGGCTCAAATTTCTCTGATTTTATAGTTCTGATCATGTTTTGATTCCCAGAACATACATCTGTATTCTTCACAAATTATACACACCTCTTTTTTTCCCCCTCATAATTTATGTTTTATTCCAAATTTGCAGTTCCTTTCCTTTCATCTCTTCTATACAGATTCTAACTTAACTTGATGTTTCATGCTCAGGGATAACAGGTTCTCATAGGTCTCCAAGTAGATAAAGCTCTTGATGTTGATTATTAAGTTTAATACTCAGACAAATAAAATTAGCTGTCAGGCTGATCTGCAAAATTAAGCGTTACTGTGAAATACTGCTGTTTCAAAGAGACTAGATTGGTTAAAATTAATAACCTGTCATTTTATTAATAAAACAATATATTGTGGCGCGTCGGTAAAGGCCCGAAATAAAGGCAAGGAGCCAGGTATTTTGGGGGCGTTAAGGTTTTAATAGTCGGTTATCAGACGGGTTGAGTCTGCCGGAATGGCTTCGCGCCCAAAACCTTGTCCTTATATCTCTAGTACCGGACCGCCCCCCTGGACTGGTCCATTCCCGTGCCGAGGGGTCGGTAGTGGTATGGCCCGACCCTTGGGAGCCACCACAGGACCCCCCCCCCCAGAACCGGAGGCACAAAACGCACTAGTGGTCGCACAACCCGACCGGACCGCGTACGGTAATCGGTCGACAGAGGAGCCGGCGGAGGCACAGTTGGAGGGACAGGTGGTGGGTCCCGGAAGGGTGGGCGACCGTAAGGGCTGTCGGGGCATCCTCCCGTGGGTGAACCAGCAGCACAGCCCGAGACAGGGCCCCCTTTACGTCGTCAAATGCCGTTACCGCCTCGTCGGTCCATACGACGTTCTTACGCTTGCCCGCCAGCAGCTCGTATAGCGGCCGCATGATGTGGGCCGCGGATGGCAGGAACAGGTGATAAAAGGCCACCATGCCGACGAACTCCTGCAGGCCACGCACCGAGGACGGACGGGGAAACTGGCGGATGGCGTCTACTTTGTCCGGCAGGGGAACCGCGCCTTGCGAGGACACACGGTGGCCGAGAAAGTCGATTGTGGCCACGCCAAAGCGGCACTTGGCGAGGTTTATAGCCAACCCGTGCTCGCTGAGCCGCTGAAAGAGCTGCCGGAGGTGGGCACAGTGCTCCTGCCGCGAGCGGCTGGCTACCAACATGTCGTCAAGGTAGACAAACAGGAAATCCAGCCCGCGACACACGCCGTTCATTAATCGTTGGAATGACTGCGCGGCGTTCTTGAGGCCGAACGGCATCCATACGAACTCGTAGAGTCCGAACGGCGTGATGATTGCCGTCTTGGGCACATCCTCCGGGTGGACCGGGATCTGGTTGTAATCTCGCACCAGATCCACCTTCGAGAATATCGTGGCCCCAGCCAAATGGGCGTTGAAGTCCTGGATGTGGGGCATGGGGTATCGGTCCTCGGCGGTAGCGACGTTCAGCCGCCGATAATCCCCGCAAGGTCTCCAGCCCCCGTTTGCCTTGGGGACCATGTGGAGTGGGGATGCCCATGGGCTGTTGGAAGGGCGGACGATCGCCAAGGACTCCATCGTGCGGGTCTCCTGTCGTGCCAGGCGTAGCTTCTCAGGCGTCAGTTGGCGTGCTCATGCGTGGAGGGGTGGGCCGGTAGTTGTTATATAATGGAACGCCTCATGCTTGGGGGTCGACGACCGGAATTGCGGGGCCATAATATCGGGAAAACTCCGCCAGAACCCGAGCGAAATGGGAGTCCACGGACGACAGCGGGCGTACAATGGGCTCATTCAGCCGCATCGCAATGGGCTCCATCGTGGCGGAGTGGACCAAGCTCTGCTGCCTGACGTCCACGAGGAGAGAATGAGCCCGCAGAGAGTCAGCCCCGAGCAACGGCTGGGAGACGTCGGCGATCGTGAACTGCCACGTGAAATGACTGGCGCCGAAAACGATGTGGACCGTGCGGACGCCATAAGTCTGAATGTGGCTCCCGTTTGCCGCGGTGAGGATGGGCCCCCGCTTCCCAGAACGAATGTCCAGCGGTGAAGGGGGCAGGACGCTCAGCTACGCCCCGGTATCCACGAGGAAGCGGCCCCCGGAGCGCCGATCCCAGGCGAAGAGGCGGTGAATCTGGCCGGCCGCCGCGGGGACTATTGGCAGCCGGCCCCGGCGTTTCCCGGGAACGTGCACGGCTGGCGGCATTGTCGGGCTGCTGCACCCCAACGCTGGTGGTAATAACACCAATACCTCCTGCTGGTGCTGGTTGGAGCCTGCTGGTGTGGGACTGCAGGTGCATGTGCGGGTGCAGGACCCGCAATGGCCACCGGGGGCAATCTCGCAGGCCTCCGGGGCATAGCTGTCACTCCTTCCACAGCTCCCCCGCCCGACCGGAGAAAATCGGGCGCTGCTGGAGTGACGTTTAGCACACTGACGTCATCACGGCGCGCCGCCCACAGCGCGTCCGCGCGCCTGCCGAGGGCCTGGGTGTCTGCAAAGGAGGCGTCGGTGAGCTGCAGTACAAAATGGCGGCACTGCCCTAGCAGCTGCCGCTCACCTGCGGTCCATTTGTCTTTGTGTTTTTGTTGTTTTTTTTGTCTTAGTTGTAGTTGTGATGTGGTGTTTTTGTGTTTGTGTACTATGTGTGTATGTGGGGGGGAGGGGGAAACTAACACTGTAAATATGTGTCCCTTCCGAACGGAGACCCGACCTTTGTTTTCTGGGCCGTGTCTCCGTTCCTGCTGCGGCCTACCATCGGCCCAACTCCTGGAGCTGTCAGCCTCCATCGGACTTACCATCCAAGTCCGTGGATCGGACTTACCATCACCGGAGCCGGCCGTCTTCGGAGGCTGCGGGAGCGGCTGCGACTTGCCTTAGGTTCGGGCCGCGTGGATTCCGACATCGGGAGCTCCGGCAGCGGCAGCATGTTCGCCCACCCCGGATCGCGGGGCTTGGGGCGCGGACATTTCACCGTCCGGCGCGGCCTAAGATGGCCGCGGGATATTTCTCTGCTGGGCGGGGGTTTCAATGTCGGGAGCCACGACCGCCCCGACGTGCAGCAACAGCGGCAGCGACAGCGTGTTCGCCCGCCCCGGATCGGACTTATCATCAGCGGAGCCGGCCGTCTTCGGAGGCTGCGGGAGCGGCTGCGACGCGACGCGCCTTGGGCTTGGCCCGCTGTGGACCGTCCGGTGCGGCCTGCAACCACAACAACCTGACCGCGGGCGAGGACAGCAGGAGAAGGGAAAGACATTGTGGCCTTCCATCACAGTGAGGAGAGAGAGGACTGGAGGAGACTCACTGTGATGGATGTTTCTTTGATGGATGTTTCTTTTTTGTGTGTTTTTGGGGTTGGGTGGTTTGATGCTTTTATGTTTGATGTTTGATGCTTTTATTGTTGGACTGTGTTTTTGGGGGTTTTGGGGTGTGTGATTTGAATGCCTATTTAATGCTTCTATTGTTGGACTGTGTTTTGGGGGGTTTTTGGGGTTGGGTAATTTGGGTGCCTGTTTAGTGCTTTTATTGTTGGACTGTGGGTGATTGAATTAACATTTTGTTCAAGATGGCCGCGCCGTTGTGTTTGGCTGCCTGCCACTGTATGTTTCTTTTTTTTTTCCTAGTCAGATGTGCAGCACTTTGGTCAACGTGGGTTGTTTTTAAATGTGCTATACAAATAAATTGATTTGACTTGACTTGACTTGAATGTCGGCCGGCAGCAGGTGCAGGTACGTGTACTCAAACATCAGGCAAGGTCTGTGCCCGTCGAGTAACGCGACCATCTCCTTCAGGAGGCTAGATGGGCGCCGGTCACCGAGGCCTGGCATGTGGAGGAGCCTTTCGGCCCGCTCCATTCGGGTTAGCCCGTAGGTTTGGAGCAGCAGCTCCTTAAGGGCTTCATATTTATCGTGGGCCGGGGGGTCCTGGAGGAACTCCGTTACCTCTTCGGCCGCGTCCTGGTCAAGGGCTCCCACCAGGTGGAAGAAACGGGTGTCATCGGATGTGATGCCCCGCAGCTGGAACTGGGCCTCCGCTTGGTAAAACCAAACGCGAGCCCGGGTGGTCCAGAAGGTCGGGAGCTTGATGCCTACCGCGTCGACAGCTGGGGCCTGGTCGGCCTGCGAGCTGGACGGGCGGTCGGCTTTTGATCTTGTGCCCATCATACTATGAATGGACCGTCGAGGTCACCAATGTGGCGCGTCGGTAGAGGCCCGAAATAAAGGCAAGGAGCCAGGTATTTTGGGGGCGTTAAGGTTTTAATAGTCGGTTATCAGACGGGTCGAGTCTGCCGGAATGGCTTCGCGCCCAAAACCTTGTCCTTATATCTCTAGTACCGGACCGCCCCCCTGGACAGGTCCATTCCCGTGCCGAGGGGTCGGTAGTGGTATGGCCCGACCCTTGGGAGCCGCCACAATATGGTGGTTCATATAGAAATTGTGAGGGCGAAATCAGAGGCACTAAAAGTGAATATTTGATTAAAACTGATTATATTGAAATGCAGATTAAAATGCAACATGGATTTTTTAAATTATGGGACTGTACTCTCTATTTCAATTGTATGAGCAAATGAACGGAACCAGATGTAAAAGTTGAAGTTCTTTAAAACAGACTCTCACTCGAAAAATTTTAAAGTATACACTCTCTGCTGCTGCACAGAATTCTTTGTTACAATGATCTCACATTAATAACAGACTTGAGAATGATCGACTATAATGGCTGATCTAGATGCCAATTCCGATGATTTGCTTTTCATACCCTTTGGTATCAGATCTGGACAAAAATCTACCCACCTCAGAATCTAATCTACCATATCTGTGTACTTTCATTTACTTTCTGTGTACTTTCATTTACTGTGTACTTTCACTTTCATTAAATGAGCAGAATCCAGTCTTTTGTAAGAATTAAAAAGTACATCCTAACGTATCACCTATATGGCCCAATTACAGTACAAAGATTCAATGGAAAATGAATTAAACTGCAGATGCTGGAATCTGAACCAAAAGCAGAAATGCTGGAAGAACTAGCCCAGTCAAGTAGCATCTGTGGAAAAAGACACTAATTAACCTATTGAGTTTGCTTTTCTTCCTCAGAACTCAAAACTTTAGAAAAGTATTTTAAGATGAATCCACTTTGTCCCACAGGAGGAACACATTCCTTTATCCACTACTTTCCAGATTTGGAACTCATCATCTATCATAACTCAAACACACAAATTATGCAACCCTTTCTCATTACTGGTAGCTTAGAGCTCTAATTTGCACCAAACTCCTCGTTAAAAGGCATGGCATTATTTTCGGCAGTACCAAAAATTGAAATGGTGCAAGACCAAGATGTTGTACAATTATCCTTTTCTACTTCAAGTCCCTTGAGAAAGATATAACTATTTCCCTAATCTTTGTAATAGCCTCCGAACATGCTTGAACAAAAGAAAATGTGCTTTCATTTTCACAAATGATATCTAAAATAAGTTCAAATGAAGAGTTCATTTGGAATTTCTTTTCAGAGAATCAAGTACATTAGACAGACAAAAATTGCCCTATAAAAGCTGCACTGTGATGCCATGATATATACATACAGGAAAAATAAATAACCACGATTTCCCCAAGAAGTCAAATTACCATTTTTTTGTTGTTATGGGAAATCGCTTCAAGCATGGCCTGAGTTGGGGAATAAGACCCTTGCTTTTAAATCTATTATTTCTATGCATGTCACTCTGAAATAAAATGACCCAAGCAAGACACAATTATACAGAAAAAAAGGATTGACAACATTACCGTGATTTTCTCCTTCATCACACCGAAATTCTTGCATGTTTCACATCTTGTGAGAACTGACTGGAGCCAAACCAGATTCTTGGCTGTCCAGGTTTTGCTTTTGACCCAAACGATAAGTATTTGTCTACACACGGACATAAACTTGTCTCTAGGTCAAAGACCAACTTCTTTCATTTCTATGATACTGCCTGGTTCCAGTTTGTGAAAAACATCACCCAGGAGCCTGTTACCTTTACCTAGATTTCACAATTTCAATACTCTCCCAGACAGACTGGATTAGCAAAAAGGTCTAAAGTCCACATAATTGAATGGATTTACTATAACAGAGCAGGAAGAAACCAAAGGCAATTGCTATTAAAAATAGAAAGGGGTTCATAATTTGAGCATGGCTTTAATTTGGTCAATCAAGGCCACAACATGCCACATCAGAAATAGTAATCTTAAATAAACTTGATCAGTTCATCCGAGAACAATTCTTAATCCTTCACACTTATGCTTCCAATTAGGAATACAGTTTTTAATTGTCACTGATATTTTTGAACACGTGAGCTGCTTAGATTATGGAATATTATTTTCAACACATCATGTAATTTTGCAGATATGGCAACTGCCGGCAGGTTCAGCATTTTGTGCTTGCTCCTATTGCCCTTTAGAAGATGTTGGTGATTCATCTTCTTGATTCACTTCAGTCCTTCTAATGAAGGCAATTCCAGTGTAGTTCTGATGAAAACGTTGTGAAACATCACCTCAAAATTAATAATAAATCAAAATAGCAACAAATAATTAAATATTTAAAAAAAGACAAGTATACACAAATTAGGAGCAATCGATCATTCACCCACTCAAACCTACTCCACAAATTAATATCAAGGCAGTGGGTAATCATCCTTTGGGGGAAGAAAAACCTCTTTATACACGTATATTGACATCCCTTATCTTTTTACAAAGCAAGGACATCTAGTTCTAAAAGGTCGGGCAAGACAAAACCTCCTCTTCACATCCATCCTACCGTGAGGAATTTGTATGGCTCAATCAAGTCTGAATTTTTCATCCTTGAGAAAATATATTTGTACTCCTGATGCCAAATATCTTCAAAATTTACTTCAATCTTGGTGTCATCAGCAAACATAATGGTAATCCTTGGTGCCCGCACCCAAAATATAATGGTGTGATGCTTCAGCACCAATACCTGTGCAAACCAGTTGTTACATCTTGCCAAAACAAAATAGACCCATTTATGCCTCCTCCCTTTCCTGAAAACTGGCCAACCTTCTATCGATGCCATCTCCCACACGATGAGTTTTTATTTTTCCATGATCATCTTTGATGTAGGATCTTATCAGTGCCCTCCATAATGTTTGGGACAAAGACCCATCGTTTATTTATTTGCCTCTGTACTCCACAATTTGATATTTGTAATAGAAAAATATCACATGTGGTTAAAGTGCACATTGTCAGATTTTAATAAAGGCCATTTTTATACATTTTGGTTTCACCGTGTAGAAATTACAGCAGTGTTTATAGATAATCCCACCATTTCAGGGCACCATAATGTTTGGGACACAGCACGGTACAGTGAAATTTGAGTTAGCATACAGCCATACTACGTAAAAAGCAACAAGACAGCCACATAAAATAAAATTTAACATAAACATCCACCACAGCGGAATCCACATTCCTCACTTGAATCAACTTAAAGTTGAAACATCTTCCTCTTTGTTCACCCGCGGTCGGGGCTGTAGAACCACCGCAGTCGCCGCTCCTGACGGTCCGATGTCCAAGCCCTCGCGCCGGGATGATCAAAACTCCGGCGTCGGGGCAGTTGAAAAAAACTCTGCAACATTGGACCTCCCGAGTCGGCCTCTTCTTACCAGAGACCGCGGGGCTTCACGGTGTGAAAGTCCACAGGCCCCGCCGTTGGAGCTCTCCGTCGATCCTCAGCAAAGGATCGCAAGCTCTCCGATGTTACAGTCCGCGCAGCGCCCGTGGGTTGAAGTGCCGGGCCGGTCTCCAGGAAAGGCCGCACCACTCCAGGATGTTAGGCCGCAGTGGGGATGGAGATACGATACGGAGAAAAATAGCATCTCCGTTGAGGTAAGAGATTGAAAAAAAGTTTCCCCCAATTGCCCCCCTCCCACCCCCCAAATAAAACAAACCAAGAAACATTAAAACATAATTTAACACCTACTTCAAATATTAAAAAACGGTAAAGGACAGACAGACTGCTGGCGAGGCAGCCAGTGCTGGTGGAGGACCCACACCTGACTCCTGATGATCTTTTCTGTCCTGTGGGACAGGTGTATGGGAATTTTTATTTATTACAGATAGAATTGTTCTGTCATCAGCTGTGGAGATCTTCCTTGGCCAGTCCCTTTGCGATTAGTAAGCTCACCTCTTCTCTCTTTCTTCTTAATGATGTTCCAAACAGTTGATTTTGGTAAGCCTAAGATTTGGCTGATGTCTCGAACAGTTTTATTCTTGTTTCTCCGTCTGATAATGGCTTCTTCGACTTTCATTGGCACAACTCATGTTGATAAACAGCAATAAAAGTTTCCAAAGGTGATGGAATGACTGGAGGAAAGACTAGGCGCTGAGAGCTCTCTTATACCTGCATTAAGGAGGCAATTTTACGTACCTGAGCAATTACAAATACCTGTGAAGCCATGTGTCCCAAACATTATGGTGCCCTGAAATAGGGGGACTATGTTTAAACACAGTTGTAATTTCTACATAGTAAAACCAAAATGTATAAAAATACCCTTTAATAAAATCTGACAATGTGCACTTTAACCATGTGTTTTTTTTTTTTACAAATCTCAAATCTCAGAGGCAAATAAATAAATGATGGGTCTTTGTCCCAATCACTATGGAGGGCACAGTAACTTCTGGAATTTTTTTAATGCAATCACTGATTCCTCTATATTTGCAGCATCTATTAATTTCTTCCAAATTTACAAGTTGATCTGTGCAATTTTGTCAGGAGTAACTGGCACTGATTAGAGAGCCAAATCTCTCAGCATAATACTAAATCTGTTAACATTGTGCTAAAAATTATGGTAATTGGAGAGGCCTTCCCCAATCAAGCAAGCCAAGACCGAAGCATCGGGGGATGTGATCCTCCCCCCTCCCCAAATCCTTATAGCCAATATATAATCACTTAGAGAAGAAATGGTATAGAAGCCTGAAGTCTCACACCACCAGTTGAGGAATAGCTATTTTCCTATAACCATCAGGTTCTTGAACCAACCTTCACAACCGTAATCTTTGTTACCTCAGTAACAAAACAGGATAGACCTCTTGCACTATCATGGACTTGCATATAATTGTGCTTTTGCACTCAACTGGACTCAAGTTATTGCAAGTCTTTGTGAGTCTGTGGTAACCCATGTGTGAGTGGCAGAAGGTCAGCCGCTCCTTTTGGAAGTGCAGGTCATGTTTTCCATTCTAATGTTAATATACCAAGTCCCTCCTAACTATCCAAGTCTGGAAATTGTCAGTCAACTCAATTATGCTTCAACAGAATATGTGCCCTTTTAAGTAAGCAACTCAAACCTGAACTAATTATTCTCCCTGATCCAAGGTTAAAGAAACTTCAGTGTCCTTACTAAGATGATCTCGCTGAACAATATTGAACAGTGGAACCAGCTATTTGGAACTTAGCATATGGTAGCCTTGATTCACTAAATAATATGGGTGGCCATGGTAGCGCAGGGGTAGGGATGCCGTCTTACAGCACCGGAAACCCGGGTTCGATCCCTGCTACGGATGCTGTCTGTACGGAGTTTGTACGTTCTCCCCGTGACCTGTGTGGGTTTTCTCCGAGATCTTCGGTTTCCTCCCACACTCCAAAGGCGTACGGATTAGCAGGTTGATTGGCCTGGTATAATTGTAAATTGTCCCGAGTGTGTGTAGGGTAGTGTTAGTGTGCGGGGATCGTTGGTCAGTGCAGACTTGGTGGGCCGAAGGGCCTATTTCCGCGCTGTATCTCTAAAACAAAATTAAATTAAATGAATGCTAAGACCCAAAACATTTATTTTCCATTTTTTGTCACAATTATCATTCAAAGATCCTCTTTTGTCACAAGTACCGAGGTGCAGTGAAATTCATTTTTGTATGCTGTTCAGTACAAGTTTCCCTTTACATAATCACCAAGATACATCTTAGATAAGCATCTCAGATACAGTACAAGTGTATGGTAGTAGTGCACTAAAAAAGCATAGAGTCGCAAGATTTGGCACTATTTTCAAGCCCAGTTGTTGTAAGTGCAGAGTTCTTGACATGTCCATGAAGGTCTGTTGTCCTGGCGGCATTGTAGAATCGGCCTGGCCCTACATAGCTGTTGGTGTCCTCCATTGCTGCTCCAATGCTCTGTGCCAACGCTTGCCGCGTCTGGTATATGCACATGGCCTCTTGAAGCAGTGCTCAGCCCAGCCCGGCCCCATGCTATTGCAGGACCTCCATCAGCCCACTCAACTGTTAAGACAGTGGACTGCCTCCCCCAGCCATTCCGCTTATCAGCCTTCCATCTGACTCCCTCCTCTCTAGGTGGGAAAGCCAGTCCACCTGTCGCGTTTGGCTGTGGCATGCCGAGGGCGACCTTCTGCCATGAAGAGGCGAATGACCTTGCTTCTCTTGATGTGTAAGAAAATAACTGCAGATGCTGGTACAAATCGAAGGTATTTATTCACAAAATGCTGGAGTAACTCAGCAGGTCAGGCAGCATCTCAGGAGATTCTCTCCTGAGATGCTGCCTGACCTGCTGAGTTACTCCAGCATTTTGTGAATAATTGCTTCTCTTGATCGCCGTCGCTGACTCCCTCCGCTTCGGTACTCTGGTCTTCGAGGGAACACAGGGGCTAGACACCGCAGCTTCCTCCCGACAGGCTGCGGCCTGCTGGATCTTCATGTGTCCAGACATGCAGCCTGCCAGGTCTCTCCGGGTGCTCCTTGGCCCATGCCATGCAAGCCAAACCTGCTGGTGGTCTGGCTACGACTCGCCAGCATTCCCCCGCTGTGCGGCTCGCGGGATCATTAGTTTCTGCCTATTGATATGTAATAGAAACATCTGTTCTGCACCATGTTGCCCATCCAGACATTGCTGAAGCAATAACTATTTAATGTCATATTCCAACAGTTCCAATGACCATAATTAGTGCCAGAATAGTGAATAGCCAAAACTTCAGTTCACTGAATGTACCTAAAGGGCTGATACATAAATGTCTATTCCAACTCTCAATTCATTTCATACCATTAAGTATAGGAATGCTCCAATTCTAACTTAACCAGCTCACATCAATACTGCTTACAGAAGCTCTAAAAGTTTAGTTAAAACATTGACCTAAAATTATTGGACCAATTACAAGAAGCACCAAAATTAGGGCAGCATCCACAAAATCTTGAATAAATAAAAAAATGTTTCTTCAGCACTTCAACCAGCATGTAACACAAATAGTTTTGTTCATTACAAAATATCAAGCTTCATTTAAAACTACACAATATGGGAAAATTTAAGCAGGAAGCATGCTGGAACAACAATGAATAAATGTCTAAGATAGACACAAAGAGCTAGAGTAACTCAGCGGGACAGGCAGCATCTCTGGAGAGAAGGAGTGCGTCATCTTGATTCTAAATTGTGCAGCGTCTCCTCACAGTAAGAGGGTGAATACCAATTACCCTCTATTTGTCTTCAAATTGAAAATGGGATGTGGAATTTGAGGAGGTTTAAGTAGTCAAAACTCAGCTTCAACATTTTGAAGTATTTCAGTTCTAATTACTTAAAAGTAACAGGTGCTAGATGATTAACCAAGTAGTCCTTTGTCTGGCTGTTATTGACTTACCATTAGTGGTATTGATTTATCGTTAGGAGACCCCTTAACTCTTTTATGAAATCAACCCAATAACAAATTTTACTCATCTGTACTCCAATTATCTTTTAAAATTCAGTGGCCTGTTTCTTTTCAATCAAATATGAATAATATATTGAGCACAAAACCTTTACAAACATTAAATTATTGTACAAATTTACCGTAGTTCAAAGCCGTAAATTTCCTAATAAAACCTTTGTTGGATATCTATCATTCCGGATTAACTCTAAACTTTCTTGCCCCAGCATCCATTTTAATTTAACACAGCATGCTTAATATCAAAGCACAGTAAACATGAGCACACAGGATCCCTAGAGCCCTGACAATTGCCCTCCAAGAGCTTAGTTAAGTTCCATTGTCCACTCATTTTCCACTTAAATTCAAAATAGATAAATAAGCTTGAGTTTAAAATGGACAATTTGACTGATGTCAAACTGGTTGACAAAATCATGCACAAGGCCATGAAGATCAATCTTCCTGTTACTATCAGCAACAAAGGTTATATTCAAATCATTAAAAGCCTTGATTTCAAATTTGCAAGTAGTTGCAACACAGTCCGACATTTAAGAGTGCATTCATTCATTCATATATTTAAAAAATGCCTTTTTAATAGGTCAGATATGAAAACTAATCTGCTTCATTTACAATCCTTTACGTTTGCAGATCTAAGGAAAGTGCATTCAATTTAGTTAGAACAGTACAGCACAGGAACAGGACCTTCGCCCCATAAATCAGAAATTCCGCAAAAATGCTGCAAATTCATTCCATTGGATAGACACAGAAAGCTGGAGTAACTCAGCGGGACAGACAGC